>NC_140988.1:10323121-10455621 GCF_052327205.1 Somniosus microcephalus
GTGTTTCCTACATTCCAACAGTGATCACATCTCAAAAAGTGCTTCATCGATTGTAAAGCGCTTTGGGGCGTCCTGAGGCGCTATATAAATGCAAGTTCTTCCTTTCCACCACAGTTGTGAGGACGTTGACATATCTGCATCCAGCCTTGTTTGTGCTGAATGAACGGTGCACTTGGCATCTGTGACTAGCTGGACATAACTTCTTTCCCTTGGAACAAACAAAGAGTTAAACGTCCGGCGCAATTACAGTTATTGTTCGGAATGGCAAACAATTTATGCCACTTGTGACCGATAGTCTGGCCCCAACAGTGTGGGCTTGGCAAGACAACTCTTTTAAGCCAACTTGGAACAGTTATCTTCAGAGGCTGCACTTGTTGTGCCTGTGATATTTGGGTAGCAACGACGTTTCAGTGAATCCTCTACCATAATTAGGATGATTCATAAGCACTCACAGAACCCGATAGCCGAACCTTATATACAGTATACAGAGACGCACTGCTAGATTCACTGTCCTTTCTGCTGGTGCTGTCATTTCAAGTGCGTAGTGCGTGTTTTGCCCACACGTGTAGACCATTTTAGGGAGTTGTTGAGCCGAATCAAGGACATGACAAAAGCTTTTTCTTTCCCACCCCTGCACCCCCCCCCCCCCGCCCCCCGCCCCCACACACCCACCCTGTGCCGGCATAGGTTATACAATCAAGGGGACAAAACCGGAGCAGTTTCAGATGTGGTAGCAAAGCAATGAGGGTAAATCGGGGAGAATCCTCAGAATTCAGACCTCCACTCAACTCAGAACAAACTGAGTGAGGGGCCGAGGATGGGTGGGGGTGGGTAGAGCTAGATATAAGCCATGGAGAATTAGGTATGAGGAGTTCTCCCTACACTCCCCAGTGGCTTCAATTGTTTAGACTGCGCGATGAATGTGGGTCTCTGTGAATGCTTTAGCCTTGCTGCCTGCGATAGCCGGGCTAGAGGGGGCCTTTGCCATAGTGTCAGGAATAAGATATGGGCACTCCTCAAAAGCCTCGGGCCACTCGTATGAATGGACCTCACAAAAGATTTATGAATCTGGGCTTTGTCCACCTTAATTAGTAATCAAGGTTAAAGGCTAGGTCAAAGGCCCCTGGCTACCTATGACTGATGTGCCAAGGGAATGCAAGGCTTCGAACTGAAAAGGAAACTGGGCTCTTTTAAGATTTAATAATTTTGTGACCCTGGGTCAGCCATTAAAACAACTAATGGGTTGTGCATCACAAATAATAAATAGAATAGAAACACATGTTTTTATTTTGTGGCTGAATGAACATAAAATAGTTTCACTTCTCATGATTTAACACAGCGGGGTAGAGAGTTCACTTCAAGCAGGCAAATGCAAACGGTCTCGGGCCTCGCCCCTTCCCTATCTCTGCAACCTCCTCCAGTCCTACAACCCCCCCCGAGATCTCTGCCCGGCTCCAATTCTTGCCTCTTGCGCACGCCCAGATTTTCATTGCTCCACCATCGGTGGCCGTGCCATCATCTCCCTTGGGCCCTAAGCTCTGGAGTTCTCTCCCTAAACCCCTCCGCCTCTCTGCCTCTCTCTCCTCCTTTAAGACACTCCTTAAAAACCTACCTCTTTGACCAAGCTTTTGGTCGCCTGTCCTAATATCTCCTGTAATAAAAACAGAAAATGCTGGAAATACTCAGCAGGTCAGGCAGCATCTGTGGAGCGAGAAACAGGTCAGGAATAAGATATGGGCACTGCTCAAAAGCAGGTCGATGATCTGCTGAGTATTTTCAGCATTTTCTGTTTTTATTTCAGATTTCCAGCATCTGCAGTATTTTGTTTTTGGCCTAATATCTCCTTTATGTGGCTCGGTATCAAGTTTTGTTTGATAACGTTCCTGTAAAGCGCCTTGGGAACGTTTTACTACGTTAAATGCGCGATATAAATACAAGTTGATGTTGTTTCTTCCATTTTATTCATCTGTTCTTGATGGACACTTGGAACTGTGCAATTAGACACAGCAACGGGGGGGGGAAGTGTCGGGTCATTGTGGATATGCAGGTTGTTGTAGCTGCGTTGGTCGAGTGTCGGACTCCTTGACCTAATGGCCTGAGTTCCGATCCCCAACCTTGACTGCCAACGCTGCGTGAGTCTGGTCAGTTCTTGGGTTGGGTCTGTAGGTAAGGTAAGCATGCAGGTGCAGCAGGCGGTTAAGAAGGCAAATGGCATGTTGGCCTTCATAGCGAGAGGGTTTGAGTACAGGAACAAGGATGTCTTGCTGCAATTGTACAGGGCCTTGGTGAGACCACATCTTGAGTATTGTGTGCACTTTTGGTCGCCTATCTGAGGAAGGATGTTCTTGCCATGGAGGGAGTGCAGCGAAAATTCACTAGACTGATACCTGGGATAGCAGGAATGACGTATGAAGAGAGATTGGGTCGATTGGGCTTGTACTCGCTGGAGTTTAGAAGAATGAGAGGGGATCTCATTGAAACTTATAAAATTCTAACAGGACTGGACAGACTAGATGCAGGAAGGATGTTCCCGATGGTCGGGGAGTCCAGAACCAGGTGTCACAGTCTAAGAATAAGAGGTAAGCCATTTAGGACAGAGATGAGGAGGAATTTCTTCACCCAGAGAGTGGTGAACCTGTGGAATTCTCCACCACAGAAGGCAGTAGAGGCCAATTCATTAAATATATTCAAGAAGGAGTTAGATATATTTCTTAAGGCTAAAGGGATCAAGGGATATGGGGAAAAAGCAGGGACAGGGTACTGAATTTGGATGATCAGCCATGATCGCATTGAATGGCGGAGCAGGCTCGAGGGGCCGAATGGCCTACTCCTGCTCCTATCGTCTATGTTTCTATGTAGAACACAGCAGGGGACATGAGGCCAATCCACCCAGGACGTGGTGCGGTGCCAGGGGGGGAGGTGGGGGTGGTGAAGGGGGGCGGGGGGGTTGGAGGGGACGTGAGAACAGTCAGGACAAGGCCTGATGCACAGAGGTGCGCCTTCGATTGACCATGAGATGGCATTGAGCGTAGTTCCAAAGCAGTCCCTTGCCCAATCCGTATTCTGCTTTCAGCAGAAGAATGATTGAGCTAGGAGGGAGGGAGAGTCGTTAAAATCTAAAAATAAAACTTTTTTCAGCAATCTGCCAAGCATTTTGCCTCTGTGGGCTGTGCAGTGCATACCATGGAACCTTGGGGGATGCATGTAAAGTTTAACTCCCAGTTCCCTGTAATTTGCAGTCGCTGATACTAACGGGACTTATCCGCCAATGAGGCAGCAGCGCTAAAAAGAAATCTGACTTTCAGGCTCATGAAATTTAAACAAGACAAACCAGCAAATAAGAAATAAAAGTAGAAGAAGGCCATTCGAGTCTGTGCCGGCTCTTTCAAAGAGCAATCACCCGCTCTTTCCCCACATCCCTGCAATTTTTTTCTCCTTTAAGTATTTATCCAATTGTCTTTTGAAGGCTACTATTGAATCTGTATCCACTGCCCCATCAGGCAAGCGCAATCCAAATCCTCACCACTCGCTGCTTTAAAAAGTTTTCCTCACGTCGACAATGTCTCTTTCAGGACCGGAGATAGTGAGAGGCCGCTGTCGAATGACAACCTGACATCAGTCTCCGCACTGCTTTAATCATTTAGACTTGCATCTGTGTTAGACATCAGTCTAAAAGACGACTCATCATAAGCAGGCGTGCTCAATTGGATAAGCGCGGACTGACGCTGTCCATGTTTAGGGACGGGGCGTGGGTTTGGGAACTAGGCATGAATCATAAGAGGAGGTGGAAGTGTGGAAATGATGGGGGATGTGGTAAAGTGCAGACTCAAGATATTATCTTACAGAATTAGAAATGAAACAAGAGCAAAAAAACTGCAATGAAAGCACCACTTAGGCAGAGTCGTAGGAGTCAATCCCTATTGATTTACTCCGGATTAACCCATTTTGATCCCATCGATTCGCTTATTTACACAAACCTGGCTCGAGGCCAACCGCTGACGCTGAATGACCACTCCGCTTCTTCCGAGAGCGATGCTAATACTCCGCATGTGTCACGTTGCATAGGTCAATGGGTAATTCATGCATGGCATTCAAAACTGCGCCATGCAATCTGGGAACCTTGCCCTCTCAGGTGGATGTTAAAGACCCCATGGCACTATTTTGAAGAAGAGCAGAGGGTAGTTATCCCCGGTGTCCTAGGGCTAATATTTATCCCTCAATCAACATCACTAAAACAGATTATCTGGTCATTGTCACATTGCTGTTTGTGGGGGCTTGCTGTGTTTCCGTGGTTCCTATGTTACAACAGTGACTATGTTGATATTGACTGTAAAGTGCTTTGGGACGCCTGGTGGTCGTGAAAGGCGCTACATAAATGCAAGTCTTTCTTTCAAAAAAAAGGGAAAATTTGCAGGGCTGTGGGGAAAGAGCAGGGGGAAGTGAGTCTAATCGGAGAGCTCTTTCAAAGAGCTAGCACAGGCAGGATGGGCCGAATGGCCTCCTTCTGTGCTGTATGATTCTGTGATTCTAAGTTACCCCTTGAGCCCAGGCATTCATCATGTTCAGTTGTAAGGTGTTCATTTTGCGAGAAGTGCAGAAATCGAGGTTGTGCGGTGGGGACGCGTCAACCACCTATTTATATTTTGCTGGTGAGGGTGAACTCATAATTCATCAGTGGCAAAGTTAAAAGCGAGATGTGAGTCATTCTCGCTGGTGAGGTATAAATAAAGATTACACACTTCACTATTACATATCCTATTTATGCCACAATAAAGGAAGAAAAGAAATACTTGCATTTCTATAGCGCCTTTCACCCCCTCAGCACATCCCAAAGCGCTTTACAGCCAATGATGTGCTTTTGAAGGGTAGTCACTGTTGTAATGTTGGAAACACGGCAGCTAATTTGCGCACAGCAAGCTCCCACGAACAGCAACGTGATAATGACCAGATCATCTGTTTGTTAGTGATGTTGATTGAGGGATCAATATTGGCCCAGGACACCGGGGAGAACTCCCCTGCGTTTCCTCAAATAGTGCCATGGGATCATTTACATCCACCTGAGAGAGTTCGGTTTAACGTCTCATCCGAAAGACGGCACCTCCAACTCCCTCAGTGCTGCACTGGGAGTGTCAGCCTGGATTTTTGTACTCAAGTCTCTGGAGCGGGACTATGAACCCACAACCTTCTGACCCAGAGGCAAGAGTGCTGCCCACTGAGCCACGGCTGACACTGCAACATAAAGGAGTTTGATTTAAAGTGTTAGTTTTATTTTACTCTATATCCTATCCATACCAAGACTACTTATTTCCACCTATGTCCTTCACTCACCCCATACTGTCATGAGACCCTCTTCCAGTGTTTAGTTATCTCCAGACACATGACTATTGCAACTATCCTGCTCACCTCCCAAGCTCCACCTCCAATTCGCCTCAAACTCCATCGCCCCCCATCCTGTCCCACACTCAGTCCAACTCACTCACCAACCTGTCCTCGCCGACCTCCATCAGCTCCCTGTCCGTCGATACTTCGAACACAACTCCCTCCATGGCCCCACCCCAACCAATCTGTAGGGGGTTTTGGTTTGGGGTTTGTGTCTGGCCAGTCAGCCGTGTCTGAGCTGCTCCAGCCCCGTGTGGTTTGAATCGCTTCCTCTTTGGTTCTGACCACCGGACTTATTTACAAGTAGCGATATAGACAAACGAGACCAGTGGTTTGGTGCAAAGAAAACCAATGTTTATTAAAAATAGAGAAACAATTACTATAGAGAGAAAAACCACTATGGATGCAACACAATTACACTTAACGGGGGAGGAGAAACAGACACATTGAGGGAAAATGACTAAAATGACACTTTAGCAATTCCCCTTAACTCCTACCCTTTGCACCTATCTAGGTTGTCTTGTAATGGGCCAGAAAATTGATGCTCACCAGTCTAGGATGTTGAAACGCCTACTCTGTGCCCTGTTACCTGCCGATGTTTTAGGTTTTCACCGCCCCAAAGCAGAGATACCCCAGTAATTCAAACGCAACTGCGGGTATCCTACTTCCCTGGACGGGCTCTTCGTCGATGATCCTTTCGCTGGGTTGATGATACGGCAGGGCACCAGAGGCGAGGTGGGAGAGAAATGGCCTCCCGAGGGACTAGTTATACCCTTCCCGGTAGCCCTTATCTCCCGCCAGATCAGCTCATTTCTTTTGTCTGATCTGGACGTATTGAAAATCATAAAAAAGGTACCGATCTGGGCCCATCGACCTGGATGGCCGGTAATCGGTTTTAAATGCCTCATCAGTGTTCCCCTTTGTCCAACTGGTTTCGTGATGGGGACATTCCAGTCTGAATGCCCCGTTGATCGTTTGTAAACAGTGTTGATGTTCTCTAACCGAAGGTCTGAATGCTGCTGAGCTTGTCCCACTACATTTTGAATAGGCCTTGCCTGCTCTTGATTGTTTGTGCAAACAACCTTGATGATTTTTAATCAGTGGCCCAAATGCCACCGGGTTTGCTTCTCATGCATAAATGCAGAAGGTCTGTCTGCATTTGAGTTTTCTGGAAAGTTCCTTCTCACGGTCATCAGAATACAAGCTTGTCAGTCCAAACTGAAACTTACAGGCTTTGCCCATGAGGCTGAGCGCAGCCATCTTGTTGAGCCCTGGATTTCAAACTCAGTCCAACCAGGGCTTCTTTAATAAACCAAAAGTAAATCTTTGGGGGGGAAACATGAAATTTGCGAATCCTTTCAAATCCTACTTCTGCAGTCTTCTCCACCCAGATGCCTAAGTCCATGCCCTCCAGTCTTGAACCGTGATCCCCATCCCTCCAACCTTCAGCCATCTCAGCTCTACTCTCTGGAACCCCCTCCCTCACCCCCTGCAAATCTTCCCCACCTTTAAAAGCCACCTAAAAATCTTTATCTCTTTGCCTGTGCTTTAGGCTATCTTGCTAGCCCTTCTTCTGCCACTCATAGAATCATACAGCACAGAAGGAGGCCATTCGGCCCATCGTACCTGTACCAGCTCTTTGAAAGAACGACCAACTTAAAGTGGCCACCGGAGGTGCTGTATGAACGCTGTGATGTTTGGTATTTTACACACTGAAGTTCAGCAGCTTCACGAAGCCATGAGGAAGCTACCATTACATCAGAGTAGTTAGTTGTGATATCATCAAAGTGCGACACATAGCCATCTACTGTTTTTTCACTGGTAGAGCATCACCGTTCATATGTAAAGGTACCATAATGGCCGCAATATGCTGTCAGTGGGATTAGTAATTTCTTAGTTCAACTGCTAAAACTGCACCAAATACAAAAGGCGTGATTTATATTACTGTACAGCAGGGATTTCAGGGAAACCAAATTGGTTGTTCTCACCGGGGCCTCTTCAGAATTCCTTCAGTCAGATTTTTAAAATTTTTAATTAATTCCTGTCAGTACGATCGTGCGGGGAAAGCCGGTACCAAACGGTTCATGAATCAGGCCCTTTTTTGGTATCGAGGTGACTCCAGGATGATGTGCCTGGTGATTGAAGCTTGGAGCAAAGTCAACTCTCTCCCCACCCGAACCACGGAGGTCCACAGTGCCCCAGGGCACTGTTGATTGACCAGCCAACCTGGCTCACTGCTGGAAGTCGGGAGAGGTCAACCTGGCACTGAGGGGCGAGTTCTTCCAAATCAGCCCTGAACAGCAATAACATTGGCGGCAGTGCCTTCAGCTGCCTGGGCACTAAGCTCTGGAATTCCCTCCCTGAACCTCTCCGCCCCTCTCTCCTCCTTTAAGATGCTCCTTAAAACCTACCTCTCTGACCAAGCTTTTGGTCACCTGTCCTAATATCTCCTTATGTGTCTAGGTGTTAGATTTTCTTTGATAATCGTTCCCGTGAGGCGCCTTGGGACGCTTTGCGACGTTAAAGGCCCCATATAAATGCTCCATATAAATGCAAGTTGTTCTCAGCCCCCAAAAGCCCTATGCGCCAATGCCCCAGCGGGTAGAATGGCCCTAAGCTTTGCAAGCGACAGGAAGCATTCTGGTGAGTTGCCCAGGTTTAGCTGGTCAAACACCCCTCGTGGATGCAGGTGTCAGTCAATCTCTTCCTTTTTTTAACCTGTTGGTGGTTGTCATGCCGACTGGTGGATGGACAGCCTTGATTTGAACCGCAGCGTTATTTTACCGCACATTACAAGCCATGCCAAACATCGAGTATAATTCAGTATCAGTGCTCGGAGCTTAAGGTAAAATAGTTTAACCTGGAATTTGTTGAATCGCAACAGTCAAACACAATGACATCAAAGGTTAACATCACCCCAAGGCAAGAGCTAGGCTTTGAGCAAGCAGCTCAACCTCGCTGGGCACTGTTCCGCTATGGGAGCACAAGCCCATGTAAAAAGAATTAGGATTTTTAAAATATATACACAAAGGTGAGATGAACTACTGTTGTTTTATGCCGTCAATGACATAAAGCAATGGCAAGCTGTCGAATACCAAAGCCGTTCAACCGTAAATCATAGAATGACACAGCATAGAAAGAGGCCATTCAATCCACCGTGCCTGTGCCATAAGAACATAAGAAATGGGAGCAGGAGTCGGCCATTCGGCCCCTCGAGCCTGCGCCACCATTCAATATGATCATGGCTGATCCTCTATCTCAATACCATATTCCCGCTCTCTCCCCATACCCATTGATGCCTTTTGCATCTAGAAATCTATCTATCTCCTTCTTAAATATATTCAGTGACTTGGCCTCCACAGCCTTCTGTGGTAGAGAATTCCACAGGTTCACCACCCTCTGGGTGAAGAAATTTCTCCTCATCTCAGTCCTAAATGTCCTACCCCGTATCCTGAGACTGTGACCCCGCATTCTAGACCCCCCCCCAGCCAGGGGAAACATCCTCCCCGCATCCAGCCTGTTTAGCCCAGTCAGATTTTTATACGTTTCAATGATATCCCCTCTCATTCTTCTAAACCCTAGTGAATACAGGCCTAGTCGACCCAATCTCTCCTCATATGACAGTCCTGCCATCCCAGGAATCAGTCTGGTGAACCTTCGCTGCAGTCCCTCTATGGCAAGTACATCCTTTCTTAGGTAAGGAGAAATCCCTTGATTTCCCTAGAGTCCAAAAATCTATCTATCTTGGCCTTAAATATACTCAACGACTGAGCCTCCACAGCCCTCTGGGGCAGAGAATTTCAAAGATTCACAACCCTCTGAGTGAAGAAATTCCTCCTCATCTCGGTCTTAAATGGCTGACCCTTTATCCTGAGACTATGCCCCCTAGTTCTAGACACTCCAGCCAGGGGAAACATCCTCTCAGCATCTACCCTGCCAATCCCCTTCAGAATCTTGTATGTTGTCAATGAGATCACCTCTCATTCTTCTAAACTCCAGAGAGTATAGGCCCATTCTACACAATCTCTCATCATAGGACAGCCCTCTCATCCCAGGAATCAATCTAGTGAACCTTCGTTGCACCGCCTCCAAGACAAGTATATCCTTCCTTTAGATAAGGAGACCAAAACTGTGCACAATACGCCAGGTGTGGTCTCGCCTCCTTGAAAGGGCTAGCCGATTAGTCCCACTCCCTGCAAAATTTCCCTCTTCCAAGTATTCATCCAATTTCCCTTTAGAAAGTTACAATTGAATCATCTTCCACCACCCTTTCAGGGCAGCGCATTCCAGATCACAACAACTCGCTGCGTAAAAAATATTCCCTTCATCTCCCCCTTCCCCCCCTGTTCTTTTGCCAATTACCTTAAAAAGAGCTACTGAAGTAACAGTCTGAATATTTTTGGGGCAGATTAGGTGACCAAACTAGAATCGTACGTCCCACCTTGCACAGATTGAAAGGGCACGCTGAATATTGGAAAGTAGAATGGTCTGTCTTTTTTTTCTGCTGATGTAAGTAATTCCGGAATTCGGGGATTAGAATTTGTATTCAGACATCCGACAGCACTCGAGAGCTGAAATTGTTAACTCTGTATATTTGTATTGTCGATGACATTCTGAATGATTTATGCACTATCAGAATTTAATTTGACTGTTGTTCACTGGTGATTGCAAACAAGTCTGGTTCCCCCCCCACCCCCCACCCATATAGGCAAATCTCAAGATGAAACCCATCTCGACAGATTAAGGTTTTCTATTTATGCCCTGCCGTGATTGATTGACATTCTTAAATGCGGTGAAGAAATATTGTTTGCAAATGAGTCCTCTGTAGAATACATAATTCAACTGATGAATAAACTGTCAGCCTTCTGGATATTAAACACGAAAGTAGTTATTAGCTTTAGAGTGTGGATTTGGATGAAAACAATGAATTTCAGACTTTACTTGTGAACCATTAAGACAGTTGTCATTCCCCTGTTTTATTTTTTCGGGACCAAAGTGCTGGGGGGCTGTTTTCACTGGTGGGACCAGGCTCATCCGATCCCATGCCATTACAGAGCCTTGGTCATACCTCACCTGGAGCACTGCCTTCAGTTCCGGGCACCGGCACCTCAAGAAGGATATATTGGCCTTGGAGCGGGGAGTCGGGGGTGGGGGGTGGGGGGTGGGGGTGGGTGTGGGGGTGGTCACTGCAGATTCATCAAAATGATGCCAGGACACAAAGAGTTAAATTATGAGGACAGGCCGCATAAACTTGGCACCCTGTCCCTTGAGTTTAGAAGCTTGAGGGGACAACCTGATTTAAAATGATAAAGGGATTGGATAGGGTAAATACGGAGAAGCTGTTCCCTCTGGTGGGGGAACTGGTACTCGCTGGAGTTTAGAAGAATGAGAGGGGATCTCATTGAAACTTATAAAATTCTGACAGGACTAGACAGACTAGATGCAGGAAGGATGTTCCCGATGGCCGGGGAGTCCAGAACCAGGGGTCACAGTCTAAGGATAAGGGGTAAGCCATTTAGGACAGAGATGAGGAGGAATTTCTTCACCCAGAGAGTGGTGAACCTGTGGCATTCTCTACCACAGAAGGCAGTAGAGGCCAATACATTAAATATATTCAAGAAGGAATTGGATATATTTCTTAAGGCTAAAGGGATCAAGGGCTATGGGGAGAAAGCAGGGACAGGGTACTGAATTTGAATGATCAGCCATGATCGCATTGAATGGCGGAGCAGGCTCGAGGGGCCGAATGGCCTACTCCTGCTCCTATCTTCTATGTTTCTATGCGAACACAGTCTCAAAATTGGAGCTGGGCCAGGCAGGAGTGCAATAAGGAAAGCATTTGTTCACGCAGAGGGTGGTGGAAAGTTGGGATTCTCTGCCCCAAAGGGCTGTGGACGCTGGGGCAATCGAAACTTTCAAAACTGAGATCGATAGATTTTTGATGGGTAAGGTTTATCAAAGGATCTGAAGCAAAGGCAAGTCAGTGGAGCTGAGGTACAGGTCAGCGGAGCTGAGGTACAGGTCAGCGGAGCTGAGGTACAGGTCAGCGGAGCTGAGGTACAGGTCAGCGGAGCTGAGGTACAGGTCAGCGGAGCTGAGGTACAGGTCAGCGGAGCTGAGGTACAGGTCAGTGGAGCTGAGGTACAGGTCAGTGGAGCTGAGGTACAGGTCAGGCACGATCTCATTGAATGGTGGAACAGGCTCGAGGGGCTGAATGGCCTCCTCCTTTTCCGAGGTTCCTTATACCACCTCAGAATAAGACCAAAATGCTGGTGTGCTCATTAACTTGATGACCGACATTAAATAGTTATAATGTCAAGTGAGCAGCCAGATTGTCCTGATCTTTGGCAACCTACAATCTGACTTCACGGCCAATCGGTGAATTAAAATTCTTGTTCATAACAACAACAACAAAAAACTTGCTCGGGGGGAGTCAGTTTCACAGGCCTAACTTTTCCCCTTAGTAGAGGGGTCAATAACCAGGGGGCACAATTTCAAGGTGAGGGGCAGGAGGTTTAGAGGGAATTTGAGGAAAAACCTTTTCACCCAGAAGGTGGTTGGAATCTGGAACTCACTGCCTGAAAGGGTGGTAGAGGCAGGAACCCTCACAACATTCAAGAAGCATTTGGATGAGCACTTGAAACGCCATAGCATACAAGGCTACGGACCAAGTGCTGGAAAATGGGATTAGAATAGATAGGGCTTGATGGCTGGCGCGGACACGATGGGCCGAAGGGCCTCTTTCTGTGCTGTATAACTCTAAGGCCTAGAAATTCGGTGGGCTGCGCCACCAGTTAGCGCCCAAAGAGGGCACTTAGTGGTTTTAGCGCCACTGGCCACGCCTCCTGCGAAATTTAGCGGGGCGCTAATGGCGGCGTTAGCCTGTAGCGCTGCGCCGCCACCGATGATGTCATCGGTGTGCGCAGCGCCCCGCTACCGCCCCGATCGCGATATTTGGTCGCGCACCCCGCTGTAGCGCCGGTTGCAAATTGCGACCGGTTCAGGGGGGCCTACCTGTGGCGGCAGTGGCGCTAATTAAAGGGGAGGTGCTGGGCGGCCATTTTTTTCACTGGCTGCCTGCCAGCACCCCCTCGTGCCGCCATCCCCGGCCTCCTGATCCCCCCGGGCATTGCCGGCTGTCTCCCAAGAGCCCGGCACTTCTCCTTGGTGCCGGGCTCTTTTGCCGGCACTCACGATCGGAGATCACGCTGGTGCAGGCCCCTCCCCGTTAAGAAGGGGAGGAAGGCCTGCAGTACCGCAGCGCGCCGTGCCGCAGCGTGTGGCGCTGCGGCACGTTGCACCTCGAGCAGCGCCCCGCTTCCGTTTGGGGCGCAGAAACTGAATATCGCGCTGGCACAAGCGGCTCCTTCCCGGGGGCGCCACTGATTTTTTAGCCCTATGACTCTACCGTAAAGTGAGTCCTTGGGCTTATTTTTAAAATAGAATTTATTTTTTCCTCCAGTGCTTCTGCTCCTCCCTGAAGGCAGGGGCTTGTGTTGCAGTGGACTGCTGGCCGCTGTGCATTACCTCACTGGTGCGCCAGCTGAGACAGTGCCGAGGGCTATTCGGCCATGGAGGGTGTCGTAACCCGGCCCCAGCCAGTCCTCACCTGTCAACCATGTCCCCACACTGTCCAGCAGGGGAGTGCTGGATAACAACCAGCTGTCTGGGCCTAGCGTGGTCTCGTGTTTCTTTATAACCCAGGGCACAAAAGCTAATTAAAAGACCACAATTGGCCTAATTGAGATCAGTCAGCCCAGAACCTTCTTAATCCGTATTTCGCAATATCACGACAGGCAGTGCATTTTCCAAAATCTTTTTCTATTGATAAGCTCCTTTTCTCTCTCAGTCTCTCTTTCACTCTATCTCTCTTCGCTCTCTCTCTCTTCTCTCTCTGTCTATCTCTGTCTGTCTCTCTCTGTCTATCTCCTATCTCTCTGTCTTTCTTTCTCTGTCTGTCTCTCTCTGTCTCACTCTTTTTCTTTCTCTCTCTGTCTCTCCCTGTCTGTCTCTCTGTCTCTTTGTCTCTCTCTTTTTCTTTCTCTCAGTCTGTCTCTGTTTCTCTCTCTGTCTCTACCTCTCTCTCTGTCTGTCTGTCTCTCTATCTGTCTGTCTCTCTGTTTCTCTCTCTCTGTCTCTGCCTCTCTCCCTGTCTGTCTCCCTGTCTGTCTGTCTCTCTATCTGTCTGTGTCTCTCTGTTTCTCTCTCTGTCTCTGCCTCTCTCCCTGTCTGTCTCCCGGTCTGTCTGTCTCTCTATCTGTCTGTGTCTCTCTGTTTCTCTCTCTGTCTCTGCCTCTCTCCCTGTCTGTCTGTCTCTCTATCTGTCTGTGTCTCTCTGTCTCTCTCTGTTTCTCTCTCTGTCTCTGCCTCTCTCCCTGTCTGTCTCCCTGTCTGTCTCTCTATCTGTCTGTGTCTCTCTGTCTCTCTCTGTTTCTCTCTCTGTCTCTGCCTCTCTCCCTGTCTGTCTCCCGGTCTGTCTGTCTCTCTATCTGTCTGTGTCTCTCTGTTTCTCTCTCTGTCTCTGCCTCTCTCCCTGTCTGTCTGTCTCTCTATCTGTCTGTGTCTCTCTGTCTCTCTCTGTTTCTCTCTCTGTCTCTGCCTCTCTCCCTGTCTGTCTCCCTGTCTGTCTCTCTATCTGTCTGTGTCTCTCTGTCTCTCTCTGTTTCTCTCTCTGTCTCTGCCTCTCTCCCTGTCTGTCTCCCTGTCTGTCTCTCTATCTGTCTGTGTCTCTCTGTCTCTCTCTGTTTCTCTCTCTGTCTCTGCCTCTCTCCCTGTCTGTCTCCCGGTCTGTCTGTCTCTCTATCTGTCTGTGTCTCTCTGTTTCTCTCTCTGTCTCTGCCTCTCTCCCTGTCTGTCTGTCTCTCTATCTGTCTGTGTCTCTCTGTCTCTCTCTGTTTCTCTCTCTGTCTCTGCCTCTCTCCCTGTCTGTCTCCCTGTCTGTCTCTCTATCTGTCTGTGTCTCTCTGTCTCTCTCTGTTTCTCTCTCTGTCTCTGCCTCTCTCCCTGTCTGTCTCCCTGTCTGTCTGTCTTTCTATCTGTCTGTGTCTCTCTGTCTCTCTCTGCCTCTCTCCCTGTCTGTCTGTCTGTCTCTCTATCTATCTGTGTCTCTCTCTGTCTCTGCCTCTCTCCCTGTCTGTCTATCTCTCTGTCTGCCTCTCCCTCTCTCTCTTTATTTCTTAACCAGAGCGGGGTTTCCAGTTGCTGTGGGTTTTCCCAGCTCACTGAGCATTCGGCATGTGGTAAAACCGAGGGGTGGGGAGAGGTGGGGAGGCGGTGGTGGTGCTGGGAGAGCAGTTGAGGATAAACACAAGATACATCCCCGTGTTCATAGATGCTTGACATTTTGCTCAATTGTTTTAATGAACTAAGTCAATTGATTTAATTTTTATGGCACAACTCAGAGTACATCAGAGTCCTCCTTCACTGTTAAGTGCGCAGGATCTAATTGCATAAAATGTACATTTATATTCATTATTCCAATACTGTATGCAGAAATGGCAGATTATTACAGGCATTCTGGGCTTTATTCATTAGTTGTTTGTGCATTGTTGCGAAAGCTGTCCCAAGGTGCTAGTCACTGGATAGTAGAAGCAAAAATTAGTGCTTCAGTCTGGCAGTGAAAAATTAAATACTATAACTGACGCTAACATCTCCCGGAGAATTTCTAGAGGAGGTTGGACAAAACAGAAGAGATTTGCAGAGTTGACCGTTCTGAACTTGGTTCCTGTGGAGTGGAGGACCCATGGAGTAAAACTACCTTGGGCTGAAATTTCAATGGGTTAAGGCATCTGTTACTATAGCAATCTCGAGGAGTACTTCAATGCGTTTGTACACTCGTGCTGCACGGCACAGCTTCGTGGAGGAGCAGCTTCTCTCAGAGAGGCTGTGAGGATGTCTTCTGCAGGCAGGGATGCCAACACTCCAGGATTGCCCTGGAGTCTCCAGCCACTCAGGATGAATCTCCTGGAGCAACACCCAAGGAACACCCGGGAGATAAATCACAGGGGGCATTAAAAAAAAATAGGCTTACATAGAAACATAGAAGCTAGGAGCAGGAGTAGGCCATTCGGCCCCTCGAGCCTGCTCCGCCATTCAATGAGATCATGGCTGACATCCAAATTCAGTACCCTGTCCCTGCCTTCTCTCCATATCCCTTGATCCCTTTAGCCTTAAGAAATATATCCAACTCTTTCTTAAATATATTTAATGAATTGGCCTCTACTGCCTTCTGTGGTAGAGAATTCCACAGGTTCACCACTCCCTGGGTGAAGAAATTCCTCTTCATCTCTGTCCTAAATAGCTTATCCCTTATCCTTAGACTGTGACCCCTGGTTCTGGACTCCCCGACCATCGGGAACATCCTTCCTGCATCTAGTCTGTCTAGTCCTGTTAGAATTTTATAAGTTTTGATGAGATCCCCTCTCATTCTTCTAAACTCCAGCGAGTACAAGCCCAATCGACCCAATCTCTCCTCATACGTCATTCCTGCCATCCCAGGTATCAGCCTGGTGAATCTCCGCTGCACTCCTTCCATGGCAAGAACATCCTTCCTCAGATAAGGCGACCAAAACTGCACACAATACTCAAGATGTGGTCTCACCAAGGCCCTGTACAACTGGAGCAGGACATCCTTGTT
Source organism: Somniosus microcephalus (assembly GCF_052327205.1). Lineage (NCBI taxonomy): Eukaryota > Metazoa > Chordata > Chondrichthyes > Squaliformes > Somniosidae > Somniosus > Somniosus microcephalus. The sequence continues at coordinate 10,339,137 of NC_140988.1, forward strand.
CCTGTACTCAAACCCTCTCGCTACGAAGGCCAACATACCATTTGCCTTCTTAACCACCTGCTGCACCTGCATGCTTACATGCTTTTTTTTTCTTTGTTTATTCGTCTGGAGATTTGGGGAAAAAAAGACCCTTAGACCAGACGGGGAGGTCGGAGGCGGGAAGTCGTGATGAAACCGCCAGGAATATGTCCAACAGGAGTTGGCAACCTTTAGATGCAGGAAATGGAAAATGGCACACAGCTACAGTAGGGACTGGGGTTAAAAAGAAAGACAGACTTGCATTCATATAGCGCCTTTCACAACCACTGGATGTCCCAAAGCGTTTCACAGCCAATGAAGTACTTTTTGAAGTGTAGTCACTGTTGTAATGTAGGAAACGCAGCAGCCAATTTGCACACAGCAAGCTCCCACAAACAGCAATATGATCATCGCCAGATCATCTGTTTTAGTGATGTTGATTGAGGGATAAATATTGGCCCCAGGACACTGGGGATGACACCACTGCTCTTCTTTGATATCGTGCCATGGGATCTTTTACGTCCACCTGAGAGAGCAGACAGGATCTTAGTTTAACTCCTCATCATCCAAAAGATGGCACCTCCGACCGTGCAGCACTCCCTCAGTACTGCACTGGAGTGCCAGCCTAGATTTCTGTGCTCAGCTCTCTGGAGTGGGACTTTGAACCCACAACTTTCTGACTCAGGGGCGAGGGTGCTGCCCACTGAGCCACAGCTGACACGTTGTTGAGGCAAAGCAACGAGACCTTCATCTTAAATAACAACAGAAAACGCTGGAAAAACTCAGCAGGCCAGGCAACATCCGTGGAGAGAGAAACAGAGTCGACGTTTCAGGTCGAAACCCTTCGTCAGAACTGAGAAAACACAGGAAATGAAACAGATTAAAAGGCCAGTTTGGGGGCTGGGAAATGGGGATGAAAGAACAAAAGAGAAGTGAAGAGACATTAAGAGGTATTCAAAACCAGACGAGATGGTGATCGGACTAGTGGAGACAAAAGACGGCTCTAGATGAGGTGTGAAATGCGCTGGCAGAATGGGAGACAACTGCCATGTGGGAGAGAAAAAAAGGGGGAAGGGCACAAAACAAAGGTGTGGATAAAAAATATATATTGTAGTGGCCTGAGAGTGCTCAGTGATGGCTATGTTTTGCTGCATTGGCCAAGCAGCATCCAATAACAGCTGCCATCCCACTACAGATGGGCACAGGGCGGGGGTGGGCCTTGAGCTGCCCCGTTTCCGACCTGGGCCCGGTTCACCTTTCTGCACAACCCGGTGATCTCTCCAGGGACACCGTATTGATTGCCAACTTAGTGAGGGGCTGTTGGATTGGCAGAGCAAGCCGCAGCCTCCAGGTCCCGGTCTGAAGCAACCCGATAGCCTCAGTACGCCTGTAATCGGGCAATTTAGAGGTTGGGGCTATCGAGTTGCTCGGCGCACGACACTGATTGCCTGAGTGGGGGGAGTGTTCTGTTACCCAGCAACCATATTACTTTGGTAACAGCTGAAATTACCCCGTTTCCTGTCTTTTATTTTTCCACCCTTGTTTTTTTAATCCGTTATTGAGGGGTTTGTAATAAAATATAAAGAAAAGCAAACCAATTCAAACTATTCCAGCAACTGAAAAGCCTTGAAATCCGTCAGCAAGGAGTAAGCAGTCCTAATGATGTAAGTACAAAATATGCAAATAGAGAGAGAGGAAAAGAGTCTGAATAAATCCCTCTCACAGTAGTTGATATAGAAACAAATAAAAAAAAATGGGAATCAAAATTAAATGCAATTCAAGTGCTCCACAATAAGGAGCCAGAGGCATTGCTTCCAAATTAGCAGCATTGAAACAAAGAGAATTCAAAGAAGCCTTGGAACAGAGAGCGATACAGAGAGGGACTACGTAAAAATAAATGTACCCTCTATAACCATTTGAATGTTCAGGTCACCTAATAGTTGGGGTGGATAGGGTAGCTGGAGAGAAACTATTTCTTCTGTTGGGGGGGGTGGGTGGAGTCCAGAATAAGGGGGCATAAACTTAAGATTAGCACTAGACTGTTCAGGGGTGATGTCAGGAAGCACTCCTTCACACAAAGGGTAGTGGAAATCTGCAACTCTTCCCCCCCCCCCCCCCCCCCCCCAAAAGTTTGTTGAGGTTGGGGGCGGTGGTCAGTTGAAAATTTCAAAACTGAGATTGAATGATGTTTGTTAGGCAAGGGTATTAATTGTTACAGAACCAAGGCGGGTAGATGGAGTTAGGTCACAGATCAGCCATGATCTAACTGAATGGCTCGAGGGTCTGAATGGCCTCCTCCTGTTCCTATGTTCCTATTCAGTTAACGTGACAATTTTTGTCCCCATTCGTACTTGAAAATTGCAAGCAGGGTTCTACAACCAGCGTAGGACCCCCATTGGCATATGCTAGCAGCTTCCCGCCTGTTTCGGGCAGGAGCGCTGGGCAGCCATTGACAATCACACCAGGCAGGGTTTGGGCCACTGTTTCCCTGCTGGCTTCGAATGCTGGACACCTCAGACAGTAAACGGTCTGGTGGTCAACCTTCGTGTGTGAGGCAGCTGAGAATCGCCAGCTGAGTGCTCCAGCTACTGCTAATAAACACACGCTAGTACTTGAGGCTGGTCCCTTCAAAGCCAGCACATTTCTGCCAGCTGATGTCCTCAGCCACTAGACCAGCGGGGGAGCAGAGAGATAAAAGTGGCTTGATCTTAATCACATTATCCATTCTTAATAGCAAAAGGTAACTGGTTCCGTCCTCTTGATTAAAATAATCAAGGGTTCTGGCTCTCAACTCAAGGGGTAGCTTTCACATCAAGCTCGCAGTAAATTCACAGTGGCGGAAAATGCCGCCACCGCCAACAGGACAATTGGAAGGGCAATGGCTGACCTTTATGTTTGCTATCCCCGATCTGATTTCTCCACCTCATTCGCGTCTGGCCCTCTCGCTGCCATCTATCACACTTTGACCGAGGGCAAAGCGCGGGCTTTCTGTGCGTTAGTTTGAAATGTCAACCGGAATGGACAAGGGAACCAGAAGTTTAATAATCGAAACCAATGTGTCTCGTCTCTTGAGCCTCCAAAGCAGTGAGTCTCGCAGCAGTGGCTGAGGCCTACTTCAACACTGAGCTTGCTGGAGCAGGGCTGGTGTTCCTGGAGAGGGATGGCAGCTAAAAGCGGAGTGAGACAATCGTCTGCTCCAATCAAGTAAAACCGAGAAACCCAAAATATTTCAACGGGATTTAAAGGGCTATTAAAATAAATGGTCAATGTAAATGTTCAGGTGCTTCGACACTTTACTACATCTCTGGGTTCATGTTACATAGAAACATAGAAGATAGGAGTAGGCCATTCGGCCCCTCGAGCCTGCTCCGCCATTCAATGCGATCATGGCTGATCATCCAATTTCAGTACCCTGTCTCTGCTTTCTCCCCATATCCCTTGATCCCTTTAGCCTTAAGAAATATATCCAGCTCCTTCTTGAATATATTTAATGAATTGACTTCTACTGCCTTCTGTGGTAGAGAATTCCACAGGTTCACCATTCTCTGGGTGAAGAAATTCCTCCTCATTTCTGTCCTAAATGGCTTACCCCTTATCCTTAGACTGTGACCCCTGGTTCTGGACTCCCCCGACCATCGGGAACATCCTTCCTGCATCTAGTCTGTCCAGTCCTGTCAGAATTTTATAAGTTTCAACTATTGGACTATTTATCAAGTGTTAGGACTTTAATAGTGTCTTCAAGCCGCAAGGGGTCCTCCATCCATTGAACGCGATGGGCGGAAAATCCCCCGGGGGGGCCCCACTAACCTCCGCAACTCACTGAAGGAGGAGCCGGGAGGTGCAGGAGTGATCCACCCGGCTCCACATTAAAACCATAGGCCACCGCTCGACCCCCTCCCTCTCCCGATCACCCTCAAGTGCTTTAGGTCTTTTTTTTGTTGCATTAAAGGCACTATCCATATGTAGTAATTACAGAGAATTAACATAGAATGTACAGCACAGAAACAGGCCATTCGGCCCAACCAGTCCATGCCGGCGTTTATGCTCCACTCCAGCCTCCTCCCGTCTTTCCTCATCTAACTCTATCAACATAACCCTCTATTCCCTTCTCCCTCATGTGCTGATCTAGCCTCCCTTGAATGCATCTCTGCTATTCGCCTCAACTCCTCCCTGTGGTAGCGAGTTCCACATTCTCACCGCTCTCTGGGTAAAGAAGTTTCTCCTGAATTCCCTATTTGATTTCTTGGTGACTGTCTTATATTGATGGCCTCTAGTTTTGCTCTTCCCCACAAGTGGAAACACTCTGTATGTCTACTCTAGCAAAACATAGAAGAAACATAGAAACATAGAAGATAGGAGCGGGAGTAGGCCATTCGGCCCCTCGAGCCCGCTCCGCCATTCAATGAGATCATGGCTGATCATCCAAATTCAGTACCCTGTCCCTGCCTTCTCTTCATATCCCTTGATCCCTTTAGCCTTAAGAAATATATCTACAGGAAACTTTCTGGTATCCGGCACTGACGGGACCGAGCTGGTGCCGTACCATCAAAACTGCCGTAGAAACCAGCGCTAATGTTAAAACATACGGAGCTTTTGAGCTCCGTGTGAATCAACAAACCCTGTTGCTTAGCAACAGCTTCAAAACAGTCGGCCGCAGCTTAAAAGCGTCTCTGTAGCTAAGCAACAGCTTCAGCTAGACCTTGCAGAGCCCGACTGGAAAAAAAAAGCAACGAGAAGTAAAAAAACTTATAGGAAACGGCTCCTGAATTTTGCCGGTAGATAGAGCTTTCCGGACATTTCACCTCCGGTTAAACGAAAGTTTCCTGTAACTCCTTCTTGAATATATTTAATGAATTGGCCTCTACTGCCTTCTGTGGTAGAGAATTCCACAGGTTCACCACTCTCTGGGTGAAGAAATTCCTCCTCATCTCTGTCCTAAATGGCTTACCCCTTATCCTTAGACTGTGACCCCTGGTTCTGGACTCCCCCGCCATCGGGAACATCCTTCCTGCATCTAGTCTGTCTAGTCCTGTTAGAATTTTATAAGTTTTATAAACCTTTCATAGCTGTAACGACCTCTATTAGGTCACCCCCCAGCCTGTTCAGTCTTTCCTGATAGGTATAACCTCTCAGTTCTGATATCATCCTAGTAAATCTTTTTTTGCGCCCACTCCAGTGCCTCTATATGCTTTTTATAATACAGCACCGGAACTGGAATAGCAGTTTAATATGCTAAGGTGGCTTCGACAGCCAAGCACATTTTAAGAAGCTGTACTCTTTTAGGTAGGATTTTTTTTTTCAAAATCATTGCGTTATCTGCATGTTTAGCCTAAAGCAGGATTCGTAGTGAGTGTGCAGAGGTAGGATAATTTGAGCGTGCTGTGATAAAGAAGCATCTGACTCCTGCCCGGGGGTTAGGATTTGCCACTTGTTGGTTGTGGTGGTTGAGTTTACACGCGATATAAATATTGTGAACAAATAGCAGCGTCTCGTGGGCTTAGGCCCTGTCTGATTTTTTTTTTCCCTTCCAATAGCATTTTGATTATAGGCAGCAGATCACCCCTTGTGCGGTAAATGGAATAGTTCCCACAAGTCATACCCGTGTGTTTAGAGCAGCGAAGGTTAAGGTGTGATTCAATAGAGGCGTTCAAAATTATGAGGGGTTTTGATAGAGTAGATAAGGAGAAACTGTTTCCAGTGGCAGGAGGGTCGGTAACCAGAGGACACAGATTTAAGGTAATTGGCAAAAGAACTAGTGGCGGGATGAGGAGTAATTGTTTTACACAGCGAGTTGTTATGATCTTGGTGTCATATTTGACCCTGAAATGAGCTTCCAACCACATAGCCACGGCATAAATAAGACCGCCTATTTCCACCTCCGTAACATTGCCCGTCTCCGCCCCTGCCTCAGCTCATCCGCTGCTGAAACCCTCATCCATGCCTTTGTTATCTCTATTGACTATTCCAACGCACTCCTGGCTGGCCTCCCACATTCCACCCTACGTAAACTTGAGGTCATCCAAAACTCGGCTGCCCATGTTCTAACTCGCACCACGTCCTGTTCACCCATCACCCCTGTGCTCGCTGACCTACATTGGCTCCCGGTTAAGCAGCGCCTCAATTTCAAAATTCTCATCCTTGTTTTCAAATCCCTCCATGGCCTCGCTCCTCCCTATCTCTGTAATCTCCTCCAGCCCCACAACCCCCCGAGATATCTGCGCTCCTCCAATTCTGCCCTCTTGAGCCTCCCTGATTATAATCGCTCAACCTTTGGCGGCCGTGCCTTCAGCTGCCTAGGCCCCAAGCGTTGGAATTCCCTGCCTAAACCTCTCCACCTCTCTAACTCTCTCTCCTCCTTTAAGACACTCCTTAAAATCTACCTCTTTGACCAAGCTTTTGGTCACCTGCCCTAATGTCTCCTTATGTGGCTTGGTGTCAAATCTTTTGGGGGAGAAATTGGGTGAGTAGCGCCACCTGTTAGCGCCTAAAGAGGCAGTCAGTGGCTGTAGCACCACTGGCTGCGTCTCCCGCGATATTCAGTAGGGGCGCTAATGGTGGCGTTAGGCTTTTGCGCTGCGCCACCACCGATGATGTCATCGGTGTGCGCAGTGCCCCGTTCGCGATATTTGGTAGCGAACGCCGCAGTTGCGCCGCTCGCTACCCGCGCCCAGTTCACGGGGCCTTACTGTGCCGGCAACGGCGCAAGTTAAGGTGGAGGTGTGGGGCGGCCGCCTGCCAGCACCTCCGTCCCCGGCCTCCTAACCCCCCCCCCCCCCCGCGGCATTGCCGGCTGTTTCCCGAGAGCCCGGCACTACTTCTTGGTGCCGGGTTCATTTGCCGGCACTCGCGATCGGGGATCGCGCTGTTGCAGGCACCTCCCCCTTAACAGTGGGAGGAAGGCCTGCAGTACCGCAGCGTGCGCTGCGATAATCAGTTTCAGCGCCCTAAGAGGGACGCGGAGCGCCTCGAGCCTCGCCCCGTGTCCCTCGAGGGGCACTGAAACTGAATTTCTGGCGATCGGAATTACTCCGATCGCTGCGCTAAATCCTGCGCTCAGGCGACTTTTGCGCCACTTTGGCGCCCCAACCCAATTTCTAGGCCTTTGTCTTATAACACTCCTGTGAAGCGCCTTGGGATGTTTTACTACATTAAAGGCGCTATAGAAATACAAGTTGTTGTTGATCTACAATGCGCCGCCTGAAAGGGCGGTGGAAGTCGGGAATTGGATATATACTTGAAGGGGAAAAATTTGCAGGGCTATGGGGAGAGGGCATGGGGTGTGGAACTAATTGGAGAGCTCTGTCAAAGAGCCAGCACAGATATAATGGGCCGAATGTCCCCCTTCTGTGTTGTATTAGCCTAGTACAGGTCCACAATCCCTTATCCGAAACCCTTGGGGCCAGATGTGTTTCGGAATTCGGAATTTTCCGGAATTCAATAACTCCACTTTCTGCGATATCGATAATGAGAGCTGCTTCCTTTTCTTCTTCTCACTGCTACCCATAGGGGTATCTGCAGCTCTTTTTGACATTTTCACAGTGAAATTAAACTCAAAATCACAAAATAACAAAAAATATCAGCGAGCAGCAGACGCACGTGTGACTGGTAGCAGCGCTGAGACACGACTGACGCCTCACACCTGCGTGGGGCAAGCATCGGCCGCGTCGGGTTATGTTTGGCGCCACTCGGGTCATGTCGTGCACACGGGTGACGCTCCACGAAAAAACCTTCGGTTTTCAGAGCTTTTCGAATTTCGGAATTGCGGATAAGGGATTGTGGACCTGTATTACATCTATTATTATTCTATTAGAATAAAATGATGGCTTGTCGATTCCACTTTTTACTTTGCTAGATTTGCACCAGTGTACAATGCCAGGTAAAAGGTGCTGCTGAATAGACTGGATTGTGAGCTTATTTCTGACCCTTTTGCCTCTTTCTTTGTCCCCGCAGAGGATGACATCTTTGGGGAACTTCCCGAATTCTTCCCGTCCGATCCTCCGGAGCCCCTGCCCCATTTCCTGATCGAGCCCAGAGATGCGTACATTGTGAAGAATAAGCCAGTGAACCTGTACTGCAAGGCCACCCCGGCCACTCAGATCTACTTCAAGTGCAACAGCGAGTGGGTTCATCAGAAGGAGCACACGACGGAAGAGCATGTGGACGACACCTCGGGTGGGTTTTCATTGATGGATCACCCTCAGCCATTGTCTCGCAAGTTGATGGTTCTAACCTGTAAAAAGAAACGAAGAAAAAGTTGCATTTATATAGCGCCTTTCACAACCTCAGGACATCCCAAAGCATTTTACACTTTTCTAGTGTAGTCACTGTTGTAATATAGCGAAACACGGCAGCCAATTTACGCACAGCAAGGTCCCAAAAGCAACAAAGAGGTAATGACCAGATAATCTGTTTTTGTGATGTTGGTTGACGGATACTGGGGAAGAACTTCCCTGCTCTTCTTCAGATAGTGGCCGTGGGATCTTTCCGATCCACCTGAGAGGGCCGACATGGCCTCAGTTTAATGTCTCATCCGAAAGACGGCCCCTCTGACAGTGCGGCACAGGGAGAGTCAGCCTAGATTTTGTGCTCAAGTTTCTGGAGCAGGACTATGAACCCATGGAACTTCTGACTCAGAGGCGAGAGTGCTACCTATGAGCCACGGTTGGCATAGACCCGACATTGTATTGGTGCATCAGTGCAACTCTAGGATGGTGCTGTCCGCCTAGGCCCCTCCCTGTCACAACTGGAGGAGGAATTTCAAATCGGTGTCCCCCCCAACCCCAAACGGGTATAATCAGTTGCAGGGCGACCCGTTACACTCCCTCCGCTTGGGAAATAAAAAATGTTAAAAATAAAATTCTCCGGCTAGCTCCAGAGGCAGCTGTCCACACTCCGCATCTTAGAGGCAGCTGAGATGTCCAGCAGCGATTAAGAAGGCGCTAAGTGAGGCGCAAACCAACTAGCGCCCGGGCGCGGCACTGCCCACGCCTCCCGCAAAATTCAGCGGGAGGTTAGTGGTGGCGCTAACCGGTAGCGCCCTGCGGTGCTGCGCCGCTGGCGATTACGTCATTGGTGTGTGCAGCGCCCCGCTCACACCCCGGCTGCGATCTTCGGGAGCGCCCCCTGATTTACCACCGGATGCTATGTCCGATAGGGTCATGGGGGGCGTACCTGCAGCCAGGGCGGCGCAATTTAAAGGCGAGGTGCGGCCATTTTTGTTGCTGGCCGCCTGCCAGCACCTGCCTGCACGCCCGTCCCCGGCCTCCTGACCCCCCCCGCCCACCCCCCCGTGGAGTGCCGGCTGCACTCCAAGAGCCCGGCACTTCTCTTCGGTGCCGGGCTCTTTTGCCTGCACTCCCGATCCCCGGGGGCCCAGCTGGGCCCCAGGTTGCGCTGCACAAGGCCCCTCCCCTTTAAGAAGGAGAGGAAGGCCTGAAATACCGTGGCGCGACTTGCCGCAGCGCCACGATATTCACTCGCAGCGCCCCAAGAGGGAGGCGGGGTGCTTCCAGTAGCGCCCCGCTTCACTCTTGGGGCGCAACCACTGAATTTCCGGCGTGGGGGCGCTAATTTTTCCGGGGCGCTACTTTTAGCGCCCCGGCGAAGTTAGCGCCTCAATTGGGGTACTACTCAATTTTTAGCCCATCGTATTTACAGCACAGAAACAGGCCATTCAGCCCAACAGCTCCATGCCAGTGTTTATGCTCCACACCAGCCTCCTCTCACCCCTCTTCACCTAACCCCGTCAACATATTCTATTCTGATTTTACCCCTTCTATTCCTTTCTCCCTCATGTGTTTATCTAGCTTCCCCTTAAATGTATCTCTGCTATTCGCCTCAACCAGTCCCTGTGGTCGCGAGTTCCACATTCTCACCCCTCTCTGGGTAAAGAAGTTTCTCCTGAATTCCCTAATGGATTTATTAGTGACTATCTTATATTGATGGCCCCTTAGTTCTGGTCTCCCCCACAAGTGGAAACATCTTCTCTACGTCTACCCTATCGAACACCATCATAATCTTAAAGACCCCTATCAGGTCAACCCTCAACCTTCCCTTTGTTCGACAAAAGAGCCCCCAGCCTGTTCAATCTTTGAACTTGCTGGACTGACTGGTCTGGTCTTGTTGCTATGGCTGAGACCTGTAACTTGCATTTTGCCATTCGCAGGATCAAACCCAGCAGTCTGTCACGTCCCATAAATAGTTTACACGAGTAAATAAACTGTGAAGCAGTAGCAGCTTTTTATCTGCCACTGATGTTATTTCGGGCCATTGCGATTCCTTCCCGTTCCCCCATCGCCCCCACACCAGCCCAGTAAAATATCGCACCTCAGCGGCTCATTGTTTTAATACTTCATCAAAGTGATAGATGTAGTCGGATGAAGATGTGTGAAAGTTAAATAATTGAACTATCGCAGTAAATCTGTTATTCCCTTTAAAAAAAAATGAACAATCTGTTTGGATCAGGCACTTGCACATCTGATACGAGTCCACATCTGCTATTTCCAAATTGTTTGATCACACTACTTTTAAGTCTTATGTCAAAAGATTTGCATTTATATTTTGAAAGAACTCAAAGGCATGTAAATCTGATCCTACCCGTAATAAAAACAGTACAGGTAGACTACCCTTTATCCGAACTTCCGAAAACCGAAACCCTCTAAAAACCGAAGGTTTTTTCGTTCAGCGTAAGTCGTGCGCACGACCCCGACCCCCCGCCGACCCCCCACCCTTTCGGATAAGGGATAGTGTATCCTTTATCCGCACTTCCGAAAACCGAAATCCTCTGAAAACCGAAAGGTTTCGTTCAGCGTAAGTCGTGCGCACGACCCCGACCCCCACCCCCGACCCCCCACCCCGACCCCCGCCGACCCCCGACCCCCCACCGACCCCCACCCCTGACAAATTTCCCAGTCTTATAAAATACCTTCTGAAATCTGAAATTTTCCGAAAACCGAAACACGGCTGGTCCCGAGGTTTTCGGATAAAGGATAGTCTACCTGTATTTCAGTTTTTGATAGGCGCTGTTATTGTTATTAGCCTTCAGCATCATGTCTCTGCGCTCCTCCAATTCTGGCCTTTTGCGCATCCCCCGATTTCCATCGCTCCACCATTGGCGGCCGTGCCTTCAGCTGCCTGGGCCCTAAGCTCTGGAATTCCCTCCCTAAACCTCTCCACCTCCACCGCTCTTCCTCCTTTAAGTCGCTCCTTAAAACCTACCTCGTTGACCAAGCTTTTGGTCATCTGACCGTTATGTGGCTCGGTGTCAAATTTTGATTGAAAACCCCTCATGTCTCACCCTTTAGACATTTTACTATGTTAAAGGCACTATATAAATGCAAGTTGTTGTTGTTGTGGTATTACTGCATATTGTACCATTAAGTATATTGCCTCCGGGAGTGTGAGAGTCACAGGGAATGAGCAGAACTGGGCAAGGATGAGTGACTGGTGTGCAGGGCTTTGTGCGAGAGAGAGGGGACTCCGGACTCAGGTCTCAGAGTTCAGGATTAGCTGGAGTTTGTGCAATATGGAGGTAACGAGGAGATCATTAGAGAATTCGAACCACGAGGCGATAAGGTGAGGTAGGGATCTTAAGCTAGCAGAAAAGAAAGAACTTGCATTTCTATAGCGCCTTTCACGACCTCAGGATGTCCCAAAGCGCTTCACAGCCAATGAAGTACTTTTTGAAGTGTAGTCGCTGTTGTAATGTAGGAAACGCGGCAGCCAATTTACGCACAGCAAGCTCCCACAAACAGCAATGTGATAATGACCAATAAATGCTGGCCTTGCCGGTGATGCCTACATCCCATGAATGAATTTTTAAAGAATGTGTGGAGGTTAAACCCATGCTTGAGAATGAGAGTTGGCATGTAGTTGCTGAATTTCTATGTTACATCACCTCGTTGGGCATAAATGAGACCTTGCCCCAGAAATTCAGGCAAGCCCATTTTTGGGAGGGTTGCCAACTCTTGTTGGCCCTATCCCTGGAGGTTTCATCACATGACTTGCCGCCTCCAGCCACCCCCTCCCCCACCGCCCCCCCCCCACACTCCCACTATTGTCCGTCCGGCAACGGCCATACACATGGTGCAACGCCTTCCCACGGCCAATCGGGAAGTGAACACTCTTCGTAACCCATTGGATGATTCTTGACTCTCAGCCAAACAGCCATTTTTCCCCCATCTCCAATATTTTTACAACTATCAACAACAGTTCAAAGAAAATTAAGAAAACACGATGGGCAGGATTTTCATTGGGCCGTGGAGGCGGGATTGGAGGCGTGTGGGGGGTTAAAATCCCGAAATCGGGGGGGCACGAACCCATCCCGCCCCCAACCCACCTCCATGCCAGTTTCAAAGGAGGCGGGTACCCGACCCGCACTGGGACCCGCCTCCCCAAGGCGGGAAGGGATTAGTGCCAATTAACTGCCTGTTAACAGGTAGTTAACAGGCAGTTTTTAGCCTAATCCCTATTTTCATTCTTGAAGTGTGGGATTCCCGACAGCTCCAAACGACACCAAGTTAGCGAGGCGGGCCGTCGGGCTGAAGGGCTTGGAGGGGTCGAGATGTCCGGTGTTCAGGTGAGTGATGGGTGCATGAGTTCAGAGGTAAGTGTGTTTGGTGTGTTTAAAGTGTTTAAAGAAGTTTTACTTACCTTTACAGCCTTCCTTCCTTCAGGTCTCGGGAGTCCCTCATCTCACCGGCACAGAAAGCAGATTGGCCGCGATCTGTCAAAAATTGCAGCATTCAGCTTTCTATTCCGGGGAGATCGCTAAATCATCCTGAGAGGAAGGAATTAACTTAGAGTACAGATTGTCAGTGTTTGACAGCTTCAAACAGCTGTGAAACGCTGATATTTCATCTGTCAAAAGGTCTTGACAGATGAAATGTCAATCTGTGATGTCACCTGTTGCCGGGTGGCCCTTAATTGGGCTGCTGAGCCCGCTGGGCAGGCTCAACAAGGTCAATCAAGTAGAAATCACGTGGATTGGCCACAACTCGATGGAGGCGGGACTACAACCCCGAAAGTTGTAGTCCCGCCTCCTCAATGAAAATCCAGCCCGATATTTTTAACGCCCCCTATGATTTTTCTCCGGGGCTTTGCTTGTGGCAGTGTCCTGGAGATGTGTCTTTAATTCCTGGAGACTCCAGGCCAATCCTCGGGGTGCGGGGGGGGGGGGGTGGTTGGCAGCCCGATGTTTGCAGTACAACAATTGCAAGATGCAACAAGCACAGCAGAATCTCCATCACTTTGGTCGATGTCGCTCTTGTTAGTTTTTTAAGAAAACAGAAGGTTCCAGCAGCTCGGACTGCAGGCTGCTGATGCACTAACAATACTCAGAGCATTGCAATTCAGAAGCGACCTTCAAAATCCAATCAAAGCAGCTGAATTGTTTGCCTAAACATTAAACTGGAAATAACAACAGAAAATGCTGGAAATACTCAGCAGGCCAGGCAGCATCCGTGGAGAGAGAAACAGAGTTAACGTTTCAGGTCTGGGACCCTTCGTCAGAACTGGAAAAAATCAGGAAATAGAAAGCAAGTTTAGGGGCTGGGAAAAGGGGGAGGGGATGAAAGAACAAAAGGGAAGGTCAGTGATAGGATAGGAAGCAGGAGAGATTGGGAGACATTGAGAGACATGAAGAGATATTCAAGGCGAGAGGAGGTGGTAATGGGACAGGTTAAGGAACAAAGGATGGCTCTAGATGGGGGGTGAATTGCGCTGGCAGAATGAAAGACAGCTGCCCTGTGGGAGGGAAGAAGAAATAAAAAGGGCCAAACAAAAAGAGTGGATAAAAAAAAAGAAGAAAATCTATATATATGATAGGGGCCGAGGTTATGATCTGAAATTGTTGAACTCTATGGTGAGTCCAGAGGGCTGTAGAGTGCCGAATCGAAAGATGAGGTGCTGTTCCTCGAGCTGGAGAGACTGGGTCGCACTTGCAACGGCCTGACACCCAGATCATTAAGACGCCTGTGTTAATTCTCTGGACCATAAATAAACAGCTCCGGGATCTTTCTTTTCATAATTGGGAGACTCAAAACAATATAAGACTTCGGAGGTAGCTGCTTACTTTTATCTTGTAGTTGACAAACAACTTGTATTTATATAGCGCCTTTAACGTAGTAAAACGTCCCAAGGCACTACAGAGGAGTAAGTATTATAAGACAAAAAATTTGACACCGAGCCACATAAGGAGAAACTAGGGCAGGTGACCAAAAGCTTGATCAAAGAGGTAGGTTTTAAGGAGCGTCTTAAAGGAGGAGAGAGAGGGGTAGCGAGGCGGAGAGGTTTAGGGAGGGAATTCCAGAGCTTAGGGCCCAGGCAGCTGAAGGCACGGCCGCCAATGGTGGAGCGATTATAATCAGGGATGCTCAAGAGGCCGGAATTAGAGGAGCGCAGATATCTCGGAGGTTTGTGGGGCTGGAGAAGATTACAGAGATGGAGAGGGGAGAAACCATGGAGGGATTTGAAAACAAGCATGATCATTTTAAAATCGCGGCACTGCTTAACCGGGAGCCAATGTAGGTCGGCGAGCACAGGGGTGATGGTGCAAGTTAGTGCAAGGAAATAACTCAAGCAACATGTTTATTTTGTGCCTTTTAAAGAAAGGAGATATTTATTACAAACAATGGAAAGCGCAAAGATTTCTTTTATCTTGTTCCCTAATGGGGGTAGATTTTGGGAGGCTCTGCTATTGTTGTGGAGCCTCACTTAAATGGCACCATGGGACAGAGATAGGGCTCTAACACTACAGGCCCAACTCTGGGTCCCAGGCTCCCTTAAAGCAAACTGTTAGCCTTGCCTCACACCCTATACAGTGGCTGTGTCTATCTTCCTGTCTGTCCTTAGCAAGTGGCCCAAAATGGCTTCAGTTCGGTTACGGGATGTCGACGTTCTTAATTACTTTTTTTTTTAGGATTTATGCGACTTTTTCTCCTTTTGTTGCCTTCAGCTGCCTGGGCCCTAAGCTCTGGAATTCCCTCCCTAAACCTCTCCACCTCACTACCCCTCTCTCTCCTCCTTTAAGACGCTCCTTAAAACCTATCTCTTTGACCAAGCTTTTGGTCACCTGCCCTAGTTTCTCCTTATGTGGCTCGGTGTCAATTTTTTTTGCCTTATAATAATTACTCCTCTGTAGTGCCTTGGGACATTTTACTGCATTAAAGGCGCTATATAAATGCAAGTTGTTGTTGTTTTGTGTTTGCTGTTTTCACCCTGAAAACTTTTAGTCAGTTTAACAGCGAGGAACTCCCATGTGTCCCCCATGAGGGGCACTAGATATATTGATGTGAAGAGCTTCACCACAGTATTGACTGAGGTACCTGGAGAACGCAGGACTCGCATTGATAAACTAAAACAATGGGCCCTTTAGGACATCGCACCTGCCAGTGATAACCTGTAATCCCACCTGACCATTTTCTTCAGTCAAAGTAGATATTGAAGTACTAATGGACCAGGTAGAGATATTAGTAGATTATTATCGAGTCATATGATAGAGTCATAACAGCACAGAAGGAGGCCATTCGGCCCATCGAGTCCGTGCCGGCTCTCTGTAGAGCAATCCAGTCAGTCCCATTCCCCCGCTCTATCCCCGTGGCCCTGCAAGTTTATTTCCCTCAAGTGCCTATCCAGTCTCCCCTTGAAAACATTAAGTGTCTCCGCTTCCACCACTTCCGTCAGCAGCGAGTTCCAGGTCCTCACCACTCGCTGCGTAAAAAAGTTTTTCCTCACATCCCCCCTGTATCTCTTGCCCAAAACCTTAAACTTGTGTCCCTAGTCCTTGTACCATCAACTAGTGGGAACAGCCTTTCCCTGTCTAGCCTATCCAAACCTGGCATAATCTTGTACACCTCTATCAAATCACCCCTCAACCTCCTTTGCTCTAATGAAAACAAATCCAACTTCTCCAACTTGTCCTTGTAGCTAAGATCCCCCATCCCCGGAACCATTGTGGTAAATCTCCTCTGCACCCTCTCAGGGGCCTTCACATCCTTCCTAAAGTGTGGTGACCAGAACTGGACACAATGCTCCAGTTGTGACCTAACCAGCGCTTTATAAAGGTTCAGCATAACTTCTCTACTTTTGTACTCAATACCTCTATTTATGAAGCCCAATATGCTTTGTTAACCACTCTCTCAATATGTCCTGCCACCTTCAGGGACCTATGCACATTAACTCCCAGGTCCCTCTGTCCCTGCACACTCTTTAAAACTGTGCCATTAAGTGTATATTGCCTGTTCCTTCTGCCAAAGTGCGTCACCTCACACTTCTCTGTATTAAATTCCATCTGCCAAATGTCTGCCCGTTCTGCTAGCCTTTCTATTTCCTGTTGCTGTCGATTGGTATCATCCTCACTGTTTGCCACACCCCCAAGTTTGGTGTCATCGGCACCATTATCCAATTCCGGCCTACCATTTCCGTCCATTGATGTTTCCCTCACAAATCGTCCAATAAATATTGATAGATGTTATATAACATTTTATCCTCTGCCATTGGTTTTATCCGTTTGATTTTATTACCGTTCCAAATCCCAAGGACGGTGGTCATTAACATAAAGGGGGCATAAGCCTACCCCGTTACAGTGCTGCTTGGGCTTCCGACTAAGGTCGCCAACTCTGGTTGGACGTGTTCCTAGAGGTTTCATCACATGACCTCCTGCCTCCAAACGCCCCGCCCCCAGACTCCCGCCATTGGTCGCCCAACATGTCCATCTTCGTGGTTCCCCACCTTCCCACACCAATTGGAAAGCGAATAGACTCTTCATTGCCCGATTGGCTGAGTCTTGACTGTCAGTCAAACAGCCGTCCCCCCCCACACCATGTCCGATATTTTTATATCTAATAAACAAAAGTGTTCAAGGCAAATTAGAAAAAAACCACCATTTTTTTTGAACGCCCCCCCCGCCCCCCCCAACCATGATTTTTCTCCCAGGGGATTTTTGCTCGCGGCGGTGTCCTGGGGATTAATCTTCAACTCCTGGAGACTCCAGGCCAACCCTGAAGGGTTGGCAACCTTACTTCCACCTGAATATGGCAATGTGTGAATTTTTACCCATTAAGTCACAGTTGGAGCTCCTTGCACCGCCGTGGGGCGTCCTTTCACAGAACTAGTGCAACGTGCACCGGTAGAATTCGAGTACCCGTCAAGGCTGGGATTTTGCTCTTCATGATTTGCACAGGCTTTGCTTTAAGTACGGGAGCTGTGCGATCAATGCACAGCACCACGCACAGATTTAATGAAGTATAACAAATAACTTGGAGCAATTACAAGCCTGCAATCTAATTGAGGGGGTTCAGGTAACATCCCAAACCACCAGAGCTAAGGTCGAGCAGCTTGTAGCTACCATTTGAAGCCCAAGATTAGATTACTGCTGCCTCCAAGTTACTTCTGGGCAAATGCTCATCTCAAGATATATTGTGCAAATCTCACCGAGTGGTTTATTTCAGTTTTTTGGTCCATTTTCTTGTGGCAAAAGTGTCCGACAGGACAGAGTCTTGATTTAAAAATTCTCATCCTTGTTTTCAAATCCCTCCATGGGCTGGCCCCTCCCTATCTCTGTAATCTCCTCCAGCCCCACAGTGGCATAGTGGTTAGCACTGTTGCCTCACAGCGCCAGGGACCCGGGTTCGAATCCGGCCTCGGGTGACTGTCTGTGTGGAGTTTGCACATTCTCCCCGTGTTTGCGTGGGTTTCCTCCGGGTGCTCCGGTTTCCTCCCACAGTCCAAAGATGTGCGGGTTAGGTTGATTGGCTATGATAAATTGACCCTTAGTGTTAGGGGGATTAAATACGTGGGGTTACGGGGATAGGGTGGGATATGTGTTGGTGTAGGGGTTACGGGGATCGGGTGGGATATGTGTCGGTGCAGGCTCGATGGGCCGAAATGGCCTCTATCTGCACTGTGGGGTTTCTGTGATTCTGTGATTCTGAGAACTCCCGAGATCTCTGCGCTCCTCCAATTCTGGCCTCTTGACCATCCCTGATTATAATCGCTCCACCATTGGCAGCCGTGCCTTCAGCTGCCTGGACCCTAAGCTCTGGAATTCCCTCCCTAAACTTCCCCGCCTCTCTACCTCTCTCTCCTCCTTTAAGACTCTCCTTAAAACCTACCTCTTTGACCTCTGCCCTAATATCTCCGTAAGTGGCTCGGTGTCAAATGTTGCTTGATAATCGCTCCTGAGAAGCGCCTTGGGACGTTTTACTACGTTAAAGGTGCTATATAAACACAAGTTGTTGTTGTGTTCACTCGTACTGAGACGTCAACGATTGCAACGTCGTTGCTACAAGCTCACCGAAAAATAATGGGCCAGATTTTGCTGGAGTGGGGCATCTCGTGCCTCACCCTGCAGCTCAAAAATATTTGCGCCGCAAATAGCTGGAAGTGCGAGCTGATTACGTGAGGGCAACAGAGCATCTGGGACCGTAGTGAACGACTGGGCCAACAGTCTATCTCCTTAACCAATGAGATTTAAGGATTGAGAAAGAAACAGAGGAACGACGGAGAAGGAAATTGGATGAATTAGAGTCAAATCAGCTACAGAAAGAGAAATAAAGAGAGGGAAAGAAAGATTGGATTAAGAGAGCGAGAAAAAAGAGACAGAAAGGAAATATTTTTTTTTAAATTATATTTTAAATTTTAAAAACTTCTTAAAAAAAAAACAATTTACTACTTGCAGGACTGAGACTCCACAGTTTCAACTGTTGCCTTTCCGGGCCAGAGAGGTTGTGTGGCAGTGCAGGCACACAAATTTCATCATTAAAAGGTCCTTACGCCCTAACTTTCTGCGGCAAGTTTAAACAGGGATTAATGTGCAAATGCAGCAACTTCCTGGAACTCACGGGGAGGTTGAGGGCGTTTTCACGAGGGGAGCGGCGCAAATCGTCCAGCAATTCGTGGCGACTCGCAACTCACCGGGTATCTCTCCCCCCGCCACAAGTTGCTGGGTTATATTTTTTATTTATTCATTCACGGGAGGTGGGCGTCGCCGCCAAGGCCCAGCGTTTATTGCCCATCCCCCAATTGCCCTCGAGAAGGTGGTGGTGAGCCGCCGCCTTGAACCGCTGCAGTCCGTGCGGTGAAGGTGCGCCCACGGTCATTTACACGCCAATAAAGGCGTGCGCCATTAAACTCGCCGTTACTTTTCCAGCCAATTCTGGGCCAATCCTGCAGTCAATTGTGCAGCCAGCAGGTGTATTGTGCGTGTATATACTGCATCACAAATAATACGAGGCAGCTAACAGGGAGTTAAAGGCTGTATCACAACCTTGAGATTCCGTTGTCTTGTATAAACCAATCAAGCTGCGTTCTTCTGCTTTGTGATGTCGGATGACTGTGGTGATTGTGCTGGTATCTTATAGTATAGTGGCACCGAGCAATCCATTATCCTACATATCACACCATACATAATCTGACATTCTTTTGATTATATTCTTTTGTTGCATGAGTCTGAATTTTTCAAATCAAAAAATGTGTTGCTAGAGTCTTTGTCTTTCTTTCCTTAAGATTGCTTCAATATTTCCTCATGTAATCGGTCCTAACAGCTGTTCAGGAGGAGTTCTTAGTGGTTCACTGGCGTGTTTGTGAGGGGATGATTAGGGGGGTGGGGTGGGGGGAGGAATACCAGAGAGGTTTTGACAAACCAGAAGTTCTCACAGCTGGCCACATCTCACCTCCACACCTTGTTCCTGTGTTCTCAGCTCCTCTGGGGGTCCGTTGCATATGGTGCGGGAAGCGCAGTTCATCTCAGAATTAATTGCTTGTGGTGGAGGAGATTTATTCTTTCGGGTGAAGTGTCAAGGTCCACGGCGGAGGACACCTTCAAGGTTGAAAAGAGTGGAGAGAAGATGAAATAAACCAAGAGGTAGCGATGAGGCTTGGAATTTTACAAGCCTTTCAATTATAGGAGGGAAGGTAGAGTAAGGGAGGGAAGGAGATGCCTACTTTACCTTTCTATTGTCCTGGAGGGCGCAGAGCTGTTTCTTTAAGAGATAATAAAAATGAATATATAGTGATCTCTCCATAAGAAAGAAAGTAATTGAAAAAAGAAGAGAGATGAGGAGAAATTTCTTCACTCAGAGTTGTGGGGATAAGAACATAAGAACATAAGAAATAGGAGCAGGAGTAGGCCAATCGGCCCCTCGAGCCTGCTCCGCCATTCAATAAGATCATGGCTGATCTGATCCTAACCGCCAATCCACTATCACAGAACCATCTCCTGAATCTAACAGAATTAGACACACGAAATAGGAGCAGGATCAGGCTACACGGCCCCTGGGCCCGCTCCGCTACCCACAGGGCCATGACCGATCCGAACCTAGACTCATGTCCAAATTCCTGCCCGCTCCCCGTAACCCTTAATTCCCTTTACTTCTAGGAAACTGTCTATTTCTGTTTTAAATTTATGTAATGATGTAGCTTCTACAGCTTTTGGGGGCAGCATATTCCATGGACCTACCACCCTCTGAGTGAAGTAGTTCCTCCTCATCTCAGTTTTGAAAGAGCAGCCCCTTATTCTAAGATTATGCCCCCTAGTTCTAGTTTCACCCATCATCGGGAACATCTTCCCCGCATCCACCCAATCCAACCCCTTCACAATCTTATATGTTTCAATAAGATCGCCTCTCATTCTTCTGAACTCCAATGAGTAGAGTCCCAATCTACTCAACCTCTCCTCATATGTCCATCCCCTCATCCCCGGGATTAACCGAGTGAACCTTCTTTGTACTGACTCGAGAGCAAGTATGTCCTTTCTTAAGTATGGACACCAGAACTGTATACCAAAACTGGAACGCTCGACCTGAAAAGGTGGTGGAAGCTAATTCCATGGATAATTTTAAAAGGGAGTTGGTCGGGTACTCGAGGATGAGGGTATACATTCAAAAAGCAGGGGGTGTGGGACCGAGCGTGACTGTTCTTTCAAAGGGCCGGCACAGGCACAACAGGCCGAATGGCCTCCTCCTGTGCTGTAAGTTTCTATGATTCTACAAAGAAAGAAAGAAAGAAAAAAGTACAATTTCAAGTGTTGTCACTGTTGTAATGTAGGAAGTGCGGCAGCCATGCAGCATGCTCCCACAAACAGCAATGTGATAATGACCAGACAATCTATCTTTTAATGATGTTGGTTGAGGGATAAATATTGGCCAGGACACCAGGGAGAACTCCCCCTGCTCTTCTTCGAAATAGTGGCCGTGGGATCTTTTACATCCACCTGAGAGAGCAGACGGGGCCTCGGTTTAACGTCTCATCTGAAAGACGACACCTCCAAGATTCCGACCACATATCCGCGTCATCACTAAGACCGCCTATTTCCACCTCCGTAACATCGCTCCATCTCCGCCCTTGCCTCAGCTCATCTGCTACTGAAACCCTCATCCATGCCTTTGTTACCTCTGGACTTGACTATTCCAACGCACTCCTGGCTGGCCTCCCGCGTTCTACCCTTAAGGTCATCCAAAATTCTACTGCCCGTGTCCTAACTCGCACTAAGACCCGTTCACCCATCACACCTGTGCTCACCGCCATTGGCTCCCGGTTAAGCAACGCCTCGACTTTAACATTTTTCACAGCGTGACACGCTCTGTGTCGTTCACACAGATTACAGCAATCTTTTTTGAAATCCCTGACAGCGTTCGAGGGCGGGGGCGGGTGCAGAGGTAAATGAGCGAGGGTTGTTACATTCCATAATGGCATCACTGAGGAACTCCCAGATCCTGTTCAACATATCCTGCTCTTACGTAGAATGTACAGCACACAAACAGGCCATTCGGCCCAACTGGTCTGTACCGCCGTTTATGCTTCACACGAGCCTCCTCCCACCTCTCTTCCATCTAATCCGACCAGCATATCCCTCTATTCCTTTCTCCCTCATGTACTTATCCAGCTTCCTCTTAAATGCATCTACGCTAGCCGCCTCAACCACTCCCTGTGGGAGCGAGTTCCACATTCTCACCTCACTCTGAGTAAAGAAGTTTCTCCTGAATTCCCCATTGGATTTGTTAGTGACTGTCTTATATTTACGGCCTCACGGTTCCTCTTCGATGTGCCGGCGGAATGCTGCGAGCGTGGAGCTGACGGGAAATGCAAGATCGAGCACAGTGAGGCGGAGACACGTTTTTTGAGAGCTGGATGTTTTATTGGTCACTTGAACTGACTGCCGTGTGTGCGAAACCCATGGGTATCTGCGGGGGTGACAGGTCACGTTCAACACATGGGGCAGAGACAGGGCAATTTAACAACGGGAGCCAAAAGCAACAGAGGCCAGACTGACAAGGCTGTCTGAATGGAGCCAGTGTTGGTGATTAAAGAGGATGAAAATTCAATAAAGGGGTCGACTTGGTTTACAAAGGCCGGCAGTGAGATCCCTGAAATACAATTGGAAACATTCATATAACAAGCATTGATCTGTTATCCCATTCCAGCCACCTGAGTTTTAAGTTTCCAGACATTGCCCCGAGAGTGGTGACAATCCGCACTTGCAACTGAGTTGATACAAGTTACGTCAGCTGCTAGATGCTAATCTAATGCCCTAATCCCCTGCTAATTGTCGTCGCAGCACCCACCAAGTGTAAAATACTTTTTGCTGTGAAGAGTTGGTCTATAATCCGCCAGGTTCTGTGCAATCCTCTTGCTTCTTACACGTGTAATCTGTTCTTCAGGTGAAATGTTACCCACGCGGGCTTTTGTTGAGCGCGAGCAGAGTCCTGGGCCTCAGCACTATCACTGGGCAGGCTAAACTTCTGCGGACCCAAGGATTTTCCGTTCAAGGAAGACACGATGTTTAGATCAGATCTTATTTGATGGAAATAGCAACAGAAAACGCTGGAAAAACTCAGCAGGCCAGGCAGCATCCGTGGAGAGAGAAACAGAGTTAACGTTTCAGGTCGAAACCCTTCGTCAGAACTGAGAAAAAAGCAGGAAATGGAAAGCACGTTTAGGGGCTGGGAAAAGGGGGAGGGGATGAAAGAACAAACGGGAAGGTCAGTGATAGGATAGAAAGCAGGAGAGATTAAGAGACACTGAGAGACATTAAGAGATATTCAAGGTGAGAGGAGGTGGTAATGGGACAGGTTAAGGAACAAAGGATGGCTCTAGATGAGGTGTGAATTGCGCTGGCAGAATGAAGGACAGCTGCCCTGTGGGAGGGAAGAAAAAAATAAAAGGGGCCAAACAAAAGTGTGGATAAAAAAAAAGAAAATATATGTTATAAATCTCATCATCATGAAGAAACGACTCATGAAATAACACTGGATGGCCAGCTGGTGGCGCCATCCAAGGAGTATAAATACTCGGGCGTGGGCCCAGCTTTCCAGGGACATTTTGTAAAGACAAGGAACTAGTGAAGTACAACTAGACCTCCATGTTTTGAAACAAGTTGAGTAAAGCCTTGCTTTATACTCGAACCAAGTGCGTAGTGAGTTTTATTACGTCAATATATATATGTGATAGGGGCCCGAGGTTATGACCTGAAATTGTTGAACTCTATGTTGAGTCCAGAGGGCTGTAGAGTGCACCTCGTCGATGGAATTGCATTCACGTTTTAAAAACGGGGCTGAATAGCATTGACTCCAGTCCAAACAGTAAAGCCTAGATTTTCTGAATGGCAGCATTCTAACCCACTTATTACAAATAATGGCCCCCATAATGTGCTGTGGCAGCGTATCTAGCAGCGTCTGCTGTTTGTTAGACTTGCCCCTTTGCACATTTAGGTTTTCTAAAATATTTTGAAGTGGCAAGTTGCTGAAAGTGGGAGGGAAATGGGGCATCTGGGACCTGAGGGAACAGGGAAAATCAACTGGGTATCTCCGTAACCCATTAGATTAAAGCATTGTGACATTAACAGTGCAAGGACTGGGTAGGAAGTGTAAGTTAGAGTTGAGTGAATTCAATGTCAAATCAGCTACAGAAAGAGAGGGAGAGAAAGATTGGATTAAAGAGAAAAAAGAGACAGAAAGAAAAAGTTAAAACTACATTTTTAAATTTTAAATATGACATTTTTGAAATCTCCAACAATTAAAACCTGAGACTCCACATTTGTAATACAGGAAACTCTTTATTATCCGGCACCGACGGGACCGGCGTGGTGCCGATTTATCAAAAAGTCCGGATTACAGAGAGGTATAGTTTAAAAGGTACGAGAGCCCCGTACACAGCAACAAATCCAGGCTTCCCTGTTGCTTAGCAACATGTGCAGGAACTCCGGCCACAGACCAAGCGTCCCTGTTGCTTAGCAACAAGTGCACGAACCCCGGTTACACAGCCACAGATCCAGGAACGGCCACTAATATGAAGTAAAACTTACCTGAACCTACTCCTGAATTTTGCCGGTTAACAGAGATTTCCGGTTATTTAGGTGCCGGTTAAAAGAGAGTTTCCTGTCGTTAATTTTCGGTGCCAGAGAGGTTGATTGGGAGTAATTAACAGTTAGCACGTCATTAAAAGGGTGCTTAGGCTGGAATCACTTGACTTAACTTTCTGTGGCCAGTTTAGTTCGTATCTACCGCGCAAGTACAGCAACTTCACGCCGCTCAATGCATTTCAAAAGTGCGGACTCCCTACTACAGGTAATACGCTCTGCCTAATTCATTATCCTGTGTGTAACACACTCCAGCCTATGTTCTTTCAAAAATTGTCATGTTAACTGAATAGGAACATGGGAACAGGAGTTGGCCATTCAGCCCCTCGAGCCTGTTCCACCATTCAAAGTGATTATGGCTGGTCTGCACCTTAACGCCATCCACCTGCCTTGGCTCCATATCCTTTTATACCCTTGCGTAACAAAAGTTTATCGATCTCAGATTTAAAATGATTAATTGAGCTGACATCTACTGCTATTTGTGGGTGAGAGTTCCACACTTGTACCACCCTTTGTGTGAAGAAGTGTTTCCCTAACTTCTGTCCTGAATGGCCTGGCTCTGATTTTAAGGTGATGTCCCCCTTGTCCTAGACTCCCCCGCCAGTGGAGAAAGTGTCTCTCTGTCAACCCCATCAATTCCTTTCAAAATCCTAAAAACCTCAATCAAATCACCCCTTCACCTTCTACATAGAGGTTTACCAGGATGTTACCAGGGATGAGGGACTTCAGTTAGCAGGAGAGGTTGGAAAAGTTAGGACTGTTCTCCTTAGACCAGAGAAGGTTAAGAGGTGACCTAATAGAGGTTTCCAAGATGATATGGGGTTTTGATCGAGTAAATGGAGAAAGGCTGGCGAGTGGGTCAATAACCAGAGGTCAGAGATTTAAAATCAGTGGCAAGAGATCTCGAGGGGAGATGAGGAGAATTTTTTTCCACTCAGAGAGTTGTCGGGATCTGAAACACTCGACCTGAAGATGTGGTGGAAGCTGATTCCGTAAATAATTTTAAAAAGGAGTTGGAGAGGTACTCAAGGATGAGCAACTTACAGGGTTACGGACAAAAAGCGGGGGGGGTGGGACCAAGCACGAAGAGCCAGCACAGGCATGACAGGCCGAATGGCCTCCTTCTGTGCTGTAAGTTTCTGTGATTCTATGTTCCAGGGAATACAAGCCTAGTTTATGTAATCTTGCCTCATGCTGACTCCAGGGGCAGGAATTTAACTCAGGAGTCAGGACTACAACTTTCGGGGTTGTAGACCCGCCTCCATTGAGATGCGGCCAATCCACGCGATTTTCACTTGATTGACCTTGTTGAGCCCGCCCAGCGGGCTCAGCAGGCCAATTAAGGACCACCCGGCAACTGGTGATGTCACAGACTGAAATTTCATCTGTCAAGAGGTTTTGACAGATGAAATATCAGCGTTTCACAGCTGTTTGAAGCTGTCAAACACTGACAGTCTTACTTCTAACCCGAGTCCTTCTCCACAGCCTCATTTAGAAATCTCTCCTGCACAGAAAGCTGAAGGCTGTCACTTTTGACAGTTCGCAGCCATTCTGCTTTCTGTGCCGGTGAGATCAGGGACTCCCGGGACCTAAAGGAAGGAAAGCTGAAAAGGTAAATTTAAACTTCTTTAATCACTTTAGACACACCAAACACACTTACCTCTGCACTCATGCACACATCACTCACCTGAACACCGACATCTCGACCCCTCCAAGTCCTTCAACCCGACGGCCCGCCTCCTCTAACTTGGCGTGGTTTGGAGCCGTCGGGAACCCACACTTCAACCTTAAAAATCGGCATTAGGCTAAAAACTACCTGTTAACTACCTGTTAACAGGCAGTTAATTGGCACTAATCCCTTCCTGCCTCGGTTAGGCAGGTCCCAGTGCGGGGCGGGTACCCGCCTCCTTTGAAACTGGCATGGAGTCGGGTTTGGGTGCGGGATGGGGTCGGGACCCCTGATTTCGGTATTTTAACCCCCCCCCCCCCCCCCCCCCGCAATGCCTCCAATCCCGACTCCATGGCCCAATGACAATCCTGCCCCAGTAATGTGATCTCACTGAACAGGTTCGGTTCTGTGCCCAGTTTCTTATTGAGGAGACTTCTCAGGCTGTCTCTGAAGTTCGTTGCATGGTTATTGAATTGCCTTCAGTTTTTATTTTTGCATGGCTAGGGGCAGCTGCATGTCGTTTGTGTCGTGATTTCACTCACCGCACAGATTTGAACTCTGTGTGTCAGCCGTGGCTCGGTGGGCGGCACTCTCGCCTCCGAGTCAGAAGGTTGTGGGTTCAAAGTCCCACTCCACGAGACTTGAGCACAAAAATCCAGGCTGACCCTCCAGTGCAGTGCTGAGGGAGTGCTGCACTGTCGGAGGTGCCGTCTTTCGGATGAGATGTTAAACCGAGGCCCCGTCTGCTCTCTCGGGGCTGTAAAAGATCCCATGGCTTTATTTCAAAGAAGAGCAGGAGAGTTATCCCCAGGGTCCTGACCAATATTTATCCCTCAATCAGCATCACTAAAGCAGATTATCTGGAGTGGGCCTTTGGCGTAGTGGTAGCATCCCCGCCGCTGGGCCAGAAGGCGTAGGGTTTCGAACCCCGCTCCAGACAGTCCCGGCAAGTGGAGTCGGAGCTCCGGCTCTAAATTCTGGGTTGACATCCAGCGGGATACTTGCGTCCGTGGGTGTGGGTGGCCCCCCCCCTCGTATGGGTTGTGGGAGCCCATAAAACCCTCCCGCCATAGGACTAACCACCCTAATGGCTGGTACGAAGATGGTTACGGTCACGGAAGGAGTGTTAATCGAGGCCAGAAATCCTTCCACCACTTCATACAGTTCCCCAAAGGGAACAGTGTGAAGACACGTACGACGACGACGACGAAGCAAATTATCTGGTCATTATCACATTGCTGTTTGTGGGTGCTTGCTGTGTGAAAATTGGCTGTGGTGTTTATCACAGTACAACACTCCAAAAAAAAAAGTACTTCATTGGCTTTGAGACGTCCGGTGGTCGTGATAGGCGCTATATCAATGGCAAGTCTTTCTTTCTTTCTCTGTGGTAATGCTGCAAAGGGTAATGACTTGAATGAATTCTTCTGACCGACAGGTCTCATTGTAAGGGAGGTGAGCATCGAGATTTCCCGTCAACAGGTGGAGGAGCTCTTTGGGCCGGAGGATTACTGGTGCCAGTGCGTCGCGTGGAGCTCTGCCGGGACCACCAAGAGCCACAAGTCCTACGTCCGAATCGCATGTAAGTGTTGGAAGGAGCCAACGACAAAGATCGGTGACAATTTACCGCCCTGTAGCATTGTTTTTTTGTAAGTGAATAGTAAATGGGGTCGCCAACTCTGGTCGGACATATTCCTGGAGGCTTCATCACATGACGTCCCGCCTCCGACCGCCCCACCCGGTCAAACAGCCTTTCACCCTCCTCCTCCCCACCCCCGCCACCATCTCCAATATTTTTAAGAACTAATAAACGAAGGTGTTCAAAAAGTTTTTCAATGCGCCTGTGATTTTTCTCCTGGGTTTTTGCTCGCGACACTGCCCTGGAGATTAATCTTCAATACCTGGAGACTCCAGGCCAATCCTGGAAGGGTTGGCAACCTTAACAGCAAATGAGAAAGAGCGACTGAACTGCCCTGATATTGTAGGCGCTGCATAAAGGAAACTGTCTCGAAAGCAATTTGTTTTTTTGCGTAATTATGCTCTCAGCACAGGGCTTCATCCGTCAGAATTCAAACATGCGCAGCTCATGACTTTACATCCTTTAATTTTAATTAACAATAGCTTGCATTTATATAGCGCCTTTAATGTAGTAAAACGCCCAAGGCTCTTCACAGGAGCGATTTATCAAACAAAGTTTGACACCGAGTTACATAAGGAGCTATTAGGACAAGTGACCAAAAGCTTGGTCAAAGAGGTAGGCTGTAAGGAGCATCTTAAAGAGAGGAGAGGCGGAGAGGTTTAGGGAGGGAATTCCAGAGCTTAGGGCCCAGGCAGCCGAAGGCACGGCCGCCAATGGCGGAGCGATTAAAATCGGGGGGGCACAAGAGGCCAGAATTGGAGGAGCGCAGAGATCTCGGAGGGTTGTGGGGCTGGAGGAGATTACAGAGATAGGGATGGGGGCGAGGGCCATGGAGGGATTTGAAAACGAGGATGAGAATTTTAAAATCGAGGAGTTGGCCGGACCGGGAGCCAATGTAGGTCAGCGAGCACAGGGGGTGATGGGTGAACGGGACTTGGTGCGAGTTAGGACACGGGCAGCAGGGTTTTGGATGAGCTGAGGGTAGAAGATGGGAGGTCGGCCAGGAGAACATCACCCCTGATCTGTGCTTCCAAGGGTAGGTCTCCATGTCAGGAGCACCATTTCTGCGAAATCAGCCCTTGAACGCACGCTTTAGAGCTGTTTTTCGAAACAAGGCAATGTGTGTACAATTCCCACGTGTGTGGCATTGCCAACCATCCTCACTCAGGAACTGCAGGAAACATGATGTCTGTTGAATCCGTGAATGTTAATGTATGGTATTCTTCAATAAATCGACAGAGACTGCAGAGGAACAATTAACAGGTGTTTACTGGATGCAGGTTACTCAAAAACTAAAGTACAGATCCCTACTCAGGGTTATATACCGGTGTGGTCACTGCCGGTACTACAGTATACAGGAGCTGTAAAAAGTAGTTCTCCCCTTAAAGGTACATACACTACAATGTCCATCGCAGCTGTGACCCTTAAAGCGCTCTTAATTGGTTGGTTTAGATTTTCCTGTTGTTTGGGGGAACTGTGGTTGCTAGGCAGAGACAATCGACACATTGTGTTCCACCAGGATGAAAGTAACGCTGTGAGAATCATATCTCATGCGCATTATCTCGCGTTCAACAATGCCGCCTAAATCATCAAGACGTTTCTCCTCAGTTGGATACAGTTTTGACAGACAGGCCTTGGAGATCTCCCACAGTACTGTAAGAGTGGGCATTCTCTCTCATTTCGCCCTGAAGGAGCAGTCGCTTGTTCCCCTGATCTCTGATGTCACCACACTCCCCGGGAGAGCTGCTCTGTTCACGGTGATTAGGACGGGTTGTCAGTTCAGGGTCTGTCACCGGTTGAAATGTGCTTCAATGGAAGGAATGTCTAAGGGGGATTGCTTTTGCCTCCAAAAACCCCCTTTTGTGTCAGCCGTGGCTCACTGGTAGCGCTCTTTGCCTCGGAGTCAAAAGGTCTCGGTTTAACGTCCCATCAGAAAAAATGGCAACTCCCAACAGTGCAGCACTCCCCGCCGTTCTGGGAGTGTCAGCCTAGATTTTTATGCTCAAGTCTCTGGAGTGGGGCTTGAATCCACAACCTTCTGACTCGGAGGCGAGAGCATTACCAACTGAGCCACGACTGACATCAAGTGAACCTACACCTGAGACTTAAATTGGAATTTATCTTCCTGATAGTAATGCCGCTTTCTTCTGTGGCTCTGGTTTCCGTCTAGTTTCACCCTAACGAATGTCCTTTTCCCCCTTAGTCGTGCCTTAGATCTACCTTCAAGGTATCCAAAGGCTGTCCCTCAATAGGTCATACAGACATTGTACAGGATACCACCGAAAACTATCTGAAAAGCCTCAATCATATTGTCCGACTGAAAGGCCATCACCGACTCCTTTACCAGTTTAACCCGTGCCTCTGAGTCAGAAGGTTCTGGGTTCATAGTCCCACTCTAGAGACTTGAGCACATGAAGCTAGGCTGACACTCCAGTGCAGTGCTGAGGGAGTGCTGCACTGTCAGAGGTGCCGTCTTTCGGATGAGACGTTAAACCGAGGCCCCATCTGCCTTCTCGGGTGGACGTAAAAGATCCCATGACACTATTAAGAAGTAGAGCTGGGGAATTATCCCCGGTGTCCTGGCCAATATTTATCCCTCAATCAACATCACTAAAAAACAGATTATCTGGTCATTATCACATTGCTGTTTGTGGGAGCTTGCTGTGCGCAAATTGGCTGCTGCACTTCCTACATTACAACAGTGACTACACTTCAAAAGTACTTCATTGGCTGTAAAGCGCTTTGGGACGTCCAGTGGTCGTGAAAGGCGCTATAGAAATGCAAGCCCTTTTTTTTTTTAAAGGGCAGCGGTCTGCGAGGGTGGAAGGAAGTTTCATTACTGTTTTGACTTATTCTTGGAGAGAAATTTGATAGTGCGCAGCTGATTAATAAGGCTCTCATATTCGCATGACAAAAATGAAATCAGTTAATGCACAAACCCTGCATGAATGATCTGTACGATTTTTTTCAGTTCTTTTAAAACAATGCAGCGAGACCTCTTTTAAAACCAGGATCCTAAGCTGTCCCATTGTGCATGTGCTGCGGCAATCCAATTTTTTTTTTTTAAATTATGCTTTATAAAGCTGCTTGAATTAGATCTTGCGGCTACGAAATTTGCGATGGGAGGTGAGAAGATCCATTTCATCACAATAATGGCTTTATGCTGTCTGACATGAATCAGTCATTCATGAAAGAAAGACTTATGAAATGATACTGAGCGGCCTGCGGGTGGCGGTGTCCAGGGAGAGTATAAATACTCGGGCACGGGCCCAGCTTGCGCAGGACATTCTTAACAGGAACTAGTGAAGGACACAACTAGACCTCCATGTTGTAAAACAGTTGATTAAAGCTTTGTTTAACGCTTAGACCAAGTGCCTAGTAGTTTTTTTACGTCACTGTCATCTAGATCTTTGTGCTGCTTATTTTAAAACATGTTAAGGAGAGGCCAGGGCTCTTTTTTTTAGAAAAGAGAAGGCTGAGGGGTGACCTGATAGAGGTCTTTAAAATTATGAAGGGGTTCACTAGGACAGACGTGGAGAAGATGTTTCCACTTGTGGGGGGAGTCAAAAACTAAGGGTCTCAAATATAAGATAGTCACTAATAAATCCAATGGGGAACTCAGAAGAAACCTCTTTACCCAGAGAGTGGTGAGAATGTGGAACTCGCTACCACAGTGGGTGGTTGAGGCGAATCACAGAGATGCATTTAAGGGGAAGCTGGATAAGCTGATGAGGGAGAAAGGAATAGAAGGATATGCTGCTAGGGTGAGATAGAGAGGGGGTGGGAGGAGGCTCGTGTGGAGCACGGATCAGTTGGGCCAAATGGCCTGTTTCTGTGCAGTACATTCTATGTAATTCGGTCATGAAGACTATTTCCCCTTTCCAAAGCGCTTCACAGCCAATGATGTACTTTTGATGTGTAGTCACTGTTGTAATGTGGGAAACACAGCAGCTAATATGCGCACAGCAAGATCCCACAAACAGCAATGTGATAATGACCGGATCATCTGTTTTAGTGATGTTGGTTGAGGAATAAACATTGGCCCCAGGACAGCGGGAAAACTCCCCCCTGCTCTTCTTCGAAATAGTGCCGTGGGATCTTTTACATCCACCTGAATGGACAGACGGGGCCTCGCTTTAACGCTTAGTACTGCACTGAAATGCCAGCCTGGGTTATGTGCTCATGTCTCCGGAGTGGGGCTTGAACCCACAGCCTTTTGCCTCAGAGCTTAAATCGACCCATTGTGATGTTGGTCCCGTTATCAGGTTGATTATATTTGTTTATAATGAGCTGTATACTTCCCAGTAGCGTCTCTGTTATTTTGTTTTATTTATTTATTCACGGGATGTGGGCGCCGCTGGCAAGGCCCAGCATTTATTGCCCATCCCTAACTGCCCTTGAGAAGGTGGTGGTGAGCCGCCGCCTTGAACCGCTGCAGTCCGTGTGGTGACATTTGTAGCGGTTTGATGCAGCTGAGCGGCTCGCTAAGACACTGTGGCTGTCGTGGGGCTGGAGTCACATATGGGCCCAGACCGGGTAAGGACGGCAGGTTTCCTCCCCTAAAGGACATCAGTGAACCAGTTGGGTTTTTACGACAATCCAGTAGTTTCATGGTCACCATTAGCTTTTTATTCCAGATTTATTTCATTAACCAAATTCAAATTCCCCTGCTGCCGTGGTGGTATTTGGACTCCCGTCTCCGGATTATTAGTCCAGGCCTCTTATAGAGTCATAACGGCACAGAAGGAGGCCATTCGGCCCATCGAGTCCATGCCGGCTCTCTGTAGAGCAATCCAGTCAGTCCCATTCCCCCGCTCTATCCCCGTAGCCCTGCAAGTTTATTTCCCTCAAGTGCCTATCCAGTCTCCCCTTGAAAACATTGAGTGTCTCCGCTTCCACCACTTCCGTCGGCAGCGAGTTCCAGGTCCTCACCACTCGCTGCGTAAAAAAGTTTTTCCTCACATCCCCCCTGTATCTCTTGCCCAAAACCTTAAATCTGTGTCCCCTAGTCCTTGTACCATCAACTAGTGGGAACGGCCTTTCCCCGTCTAGCCTATCCAAACCAATCATAATCTTGTACACCTCTATCAAATCACCCCTCAACCTCCTTTGCTCTAATGAAAACAAATCCAGCTTCTCCAACCTGTCCTTGTAGCTAAGATCCCCCCATCCCCGGAACCAATCTTGACTGCGAGTCCAGTAACATTACCACTACGTTACCGTGCCCCTATTCGGCAGAGTCACTAACTGAGACATCGTAGCTGCTGAGGGTTTAGTCTCCAAGCCACGCCACTGCACCTCCTTGCACCTGTATGCAATTACTTCTGCGAGCCAGAGGTTAATGATACATCTCATCTGTTGTTCAGATCTGCGGAAGACCTTTGAACAGGAACCATTAGGAAAAGAGGTATCGATGGAGCAAGAGGTCCTACTTCAGTGCCGGCCCCCTGAAGGTATCCCATTGGCTGAGGTGAGTGTCCGTAAGAACTTCCTCCGACTACAATTGGTACGCTCAGCCACCCTGACAGGATTTGCTCCGAGGTTAGCGTGAAGCCATAATTTTAAACAAATAGAACATAATATGATTAATGAGTTGTAATAAAGTAGTTACTATGCGCTTCTGGCTGAAGAGATTGATTGGGAAAGATTAATGGATTTGAATCTAGTTAAAACATGCTACTGTACTAGGCTGTGCTGAAGCCACATTTTCTTCACTTAACAAAGCCGGTTGAAAGTATTTGCTGTGCATTATCTTCTGTGCTGGTAACAGATGGCTTTGATACACAGGTAATCCGTTTTAAAGCCATTTTTGAAGGGTGTTCTGCACTGTTTGATTGCAGCGACCTCACGGGCCCTGTATGGAACGTCGGGTTGCCAACTCCGTTGGGCCTATTCCAGGAGGTTTCGTCACATGACCACCCGCCTCCATCCGCCCCGCCCCCACATTCCCGCCATTGGTCGCCCAACACGTCTTGGGAAGTGGATAAAACTTTCCGTTACCCAATTGGATGATTCCAGGCCTGCAGTCAAACAACCTTTCTTCCCCCCAACTCCAATATTTTTTTAAGTTAAATGCCCCCCCACCCATGAATTTTCTCCCGGGTGTTGCCCGCAGCAGTTCTCCTGGAGATTAATCCTCAATACCTGGCGATGCCAGGTCAGTCCTGGAGGGTTGGAAATCCTAATGGAACGCAGGCCAATGCATGTCAATTGTGGTTCTGTCTCAGGGATTATAACATTCAGATCCCATTGAATCTAATCATGGTTAGTGCGCAGGACGGGAAGAATCATCACCAGCCTTCTTTAGATTCAAGTGGTGCCCTCAGGGTTTCAGCATGGACCCACCACACCTCCCCTCAGCATTCAGGCACATGTCCATCACCAGCCCCCAGAGATTCAGACCCATCACAAACCTTTAGGAATTTAGATGCAATGCCATCGCAACCCCCTCCCCCCCCCCCACACTCATTGCCTGAGATATGTACCCATCACTAGCCCCCTTTGGGACCCAATGCCTATCCATTTTCCCCTAATTACCAAGAATTGGGTGCATAGCCCTCCATTAGACCATTGTCGTTAAGAATGGCAAGCGTGTGCAGACATTATACAAGAATGCAGTGGAGTTCACTAACTGGCATAAAGCTCTAAAAATACCACCTTTGTAAATCCCCAGTGAACCTGTCCGGTGCCAATGTCTGAATATTTGATGCTTTGAACATAACATTGTAATAATTATGAATATAAAAAAGACTAAAGGACGGCTGTCAGTTTAAGATACTTTTTAAAATGTAACTCTCGGGATCTGTGCGTCGCTGGCAAGGCCAGCATTTATTGACCATCCTCAGTTGCCCTTGAGAAGGTGGTGGTGAGCTGTCTTCTTGAACCGCTGCAGTCCGTGTGGTGAAGGTGCTCCCACCGTGCTGTTAGGGAGGGAGTGCCAGGATTTTGACCCAGCGACGATGAAGGATCGGCCGATATATTTCCAAGTCAGGATGGTGTGTGACTGGGAGGGGGAACTTGGAGGCAGTGGTGTTCCCAGGCACCTGCTGCCCTCGTCCTTCTGGGAGGTGGAGGTCGCTGGATTGGGAGGTGGAATAATCTTAGCTTGACAACGGGTACTGGAATAAACTGGAGTTGCAGGAACAGGCTGAACCGCAGTATGAGGTTTTAATTAGCAATTGGCGCACTCTCCTACCTGTTGATGACTTTTATATATGTCTCCACAATGCTTATTAGCATCTGTAATTCCTGGTGGCTTGGTGGACCCTCCTAGAGTAATGACCACGAGGGGATATTACACGCCATTGTGACATAGGCAAGTGTATGATACGGATACTCACCTGGGATAAGTATTACAAGAGAGAGTTTTTAGCATTGAGATGATTGTTTGCTTGTGTTGTCGTGGTACAGGCATGGATTTCTTTTTAAACTTACGCGAAAGCTCAGATCTTTTTAATTATTAAACGTTATCTGCACCTTAACCTCAGACATGTTTTCCCTTTTCCTATGCAGATCTGCATATTACTAAAATATTGAAGACCATTATCTTTTCCTCATTGAATAAATAAACGGTGTTTGTTCATCACCCAGGTGTTCGCATCTAAGCGACACAGAGCGATCTGAAGTTTGAATTATTAATAACTTCTAATGCCACTTTTCCTTCATATTCAAATTGGAAACACTCAATGTACAGGGGGTTTCCAGTTGGAGTGCAGCTGGGAATGTTTACGTTTAACCTTTGAAGATAATCAGGGGATTTACTATCCAGTGCTGGCTGTCACTGTCTCACACAATACATCAGTCCCATGCACTCCTCCGCCAGCCTGGGTTTTATGAGGAGCAATCTGTTGCATTCTGTCGCTCAGTTCGACCCAAAGCTGCACAGACGCTGTCGTTGAAGTTTGCAAGGGGCAGAAGGAAGCCATTCGGCCCATCGTGTCTGCGTTGGCGCTTTGCGAGGGCAATCCAAAAATGAATGCCGCTGACACATTGTTGTGGAGTATTTTAAACCAACACTCGACACAAAGTTTTCAGATCGATAGTCAAGTTGTCTTTATTACACCGGTGGGGAGACAGTCTGCTCTGTCTTAGCCAGACTTCTCCAAATTGTTACAGCAAACACTACATTTTTATACATTACAACACACATGTCCAGCTCATTCAAAATTAATTCCTGCCACCTGATTGGACCTTGGCCCGTATGCATCTTCACTGATTGGTTGCCTATGCTGCGTTACATTAAAGTACTGCCTTTATTATCGGAAAAGTATATGTCCGTTATCCCACAAGCTGTTGTTGCACCTATGACCACTGTTTATGCCAAATGGGGTATCATCAACATTGTACTTCTGACTCATTGCCCTCCTTTCCTGCCTCTCTAGGCCTCTTTACTTCCAACTCATTGTTTTACTTTCCTGCCAGAACAGAACTTACATCCTCTAGGCCTCTTATGGCTCCAAGTCCGGCTAGGTTATCTCAACTGCCAGTTCAGCAACTTACAAAAAGCTTACTACTGCAAAGGTCTATTAGATTATTGTCTTTATTACACCATTCAGTGAAACTGCCAGCGATGTCCGTTTAACTCTTTCCCCACTGCACACATTCAGGGCTCGCGTTCACAGTCCCGCACGCGCTGATTTGCCATGAGCTGGCACCAAACGCAAGCCAGGCACTCAACGTACGTCAAGAGAAGGAGCACCATCCACCAGCTTGTCGCGCAGCGCTCTGCGTAAGCGGTTTCGAAGCTGCATCATCAAAGGTTTGCGAATAGATCACCCGCACGCCTTCTTGGCTAAGAGTTGCCTGCACCTTCCTCTGGTTCAGATGTTTAATCCCATTTTCCCTTTAAAGATGCAATAGTCTGTGTCTCCAGCACTTAATTTTAACTTTGTGCGATCGTGTAAAACAGGCGATATCGGTTCAGCCGCCTGTTCTCCATCTCTCCCGATTTTACACAGGATTACATCGAATATACCGCACAGAAACAGGCCATTCAGCCCATCCAGACCATGCTGGCATTCATGCCCCACTCGAGCCTGCTCCCATCTCAAGAAGCTGGATTTGTTTTCATTAGAGCAAAGGAGGTTGAGAGGTGATTTGATAGAGGTGTACAAGATTATGACGGATTTGGATAGGCTAGGCGGGGAAAGGCTGTTCCCACTATTTGATGATACACGGACTAGGGGACACAGATTTAAGGTCTTGGGCAAGAGATACAGGGGAGATGTGAGAAAAAACCTTTTCACGCAGCGAGTGGTGAGGACCTGGAACTCGCTGCCGACGGAAGTGGTGGAAGCGGAGACACTCGATGTTTTCAAGGGGAGACTGGATAGGCACTTGAGGGAGTTAAACCTGCAGGGCTACGGGGATAGAGCGGGGGAATGGGACTGACTGGACTGCTCTACAGAGAGCCGCACGGACTCAATGGGCCGAATGGCCTCCTTCTGTGCCGTTATGACTGTGACTCTATCAACTTAACCCTCTATTTCTTTCTCCCTCATGTGCTTATCAAGTTTCCCCTTGACTGCATCGATACTATTCGCTTCAACTACTCCCTGTGGTAGCGAGTTCCACATTCTCTCCACTCTCTGGGTAAAGAAGTTTCTCCTGAATTTCGGATGAGACGTTAAACCGAGGCCCCGTCTGCTCTCTCAGGTGAACGTAAAAGATCCCACGGCACTATTTGGAAGAGGAGCAGGGGAGTTATCCTCCGTGTCCTGGCCAATATTTATCCCTCAACCAACATAACAAAAACAGATTATCTGGACATTATCTCATTGCTGTTTGTGGGAGCTTGCTGTGCGCAAATTGGCTGCCGCGTTTCCTACATTACAACAGTGACCACACTTCAAAAAGTACTTCATTGGCTATAAAGCGAATTGAGACATCCGGTGGACGTGAAAGACGCTATAGAAATGCAAGTCGTCGTCTTCTTCTGAATTCCCTCGTTCCCACATCCCTGGCTCGCAGTGGGAGCCGGTGTTTCATTGGTGAATAGCAGTCAAGGACTCCGCCTAGTGGCCAGGGTGAGGATTGCCAAAGGAAACGTTTTAAATCTTGCCTTTTTACAAATGGGGCCGCTGGGTACATCTGGGCCCTTTCTGGTCGTGGATCTGACAACCCGCCCCGCCCCATCACTTGTGCCGTGAAGTACCCAACACCCCCTGCCCCGCCTGTGGATTTTGAAAGCCGAGCAATATTTATTTTGACCTTTCGGCATAGAAAAAGGTGCAAAGCGCTTCGCAGGGGATGTGCAGTATAAACAGATGTCAAGCCCAAGAAGGAGAGATGTCAGAGACTTTGTGAAGGAGATGGGCCTTAAGGAGGGGAATAAGGTGCAGAGACGGAGCTTTTTAGGGAGGAAAATTTCGAGTGGGACCTGCCGCCAAAGGTGGGACGCTGAGAAGGGGGATGCGCAGGAGGGTGGAGTCAGAGGAACAGAGAGTCGGAGGGTGTTTGTAGGGCTGGAGGAGGTTACGGAG
This sequence comes from Somniosus microcephalus, assembly GCF_052327205.1. Lineage (NCBI taxonomy): Eukaryota > Metazoa > Chordata > Chondrichthyes > Squaliformes > Somniosidae > Somniosus > Somniosus microcephalus. Next base: position 10,377,293 of record NC_140988.1, read on the forward strand.
ATAAAGGAAGGGGTGAGGCCGTGGAGGGATTTGAAGAAGAGGCTGAAACTTTTAAATTTGAGGCGTTGGGAGACTGAGAGCCAATGTTAGTCAACAAGGACAGAGGGTGATGAGTGAGTGGGACTTGGTGTTAAAATAAGGCACAGAGAGTAGAATTCTAATTGAGCTGGAGTTCATGAATGGAGGAAAGACAGATTGGAGTAGTTGAGTCTAGAGGTGACGAGAGGAGTGAAGCAAGGCTTCAGCGGTGGATGGGCCAAGCTAGGGGCATGGGGAGACAATGTTACGGAAGGGGCAGCAATGGAATTACGGAGACATGGCTCCAGGGTGATCAAGGCTGGGAATTCAACATCCAGGGGTATTCAATATTCAGGAAGGACAGGCAAAAAGGAAAAGGAGGTAGGGTCGCATTGCTGGTTAAAGAGGAGATTAACACAATAGTAAGGAAGGATATTAGCTCTGATGATGTGGAATCTGTATGGGTAGAGCTGAGAAATACCAAGGGGCAGAAAACATTAGTGGGAGTTGTATACAGCCCCCCAAACAGTAATGCTGAGGTTGGGGATGGCATTAAATGGGAAATTAGAGATGCATGCAATAAGGGCACAGCAATCATAATGGGTGACTTTAATCTACCTATAGATTGGGCTAACCAAATTAGTAACAATACTGTGGAGGAGGAATTCCTAGAGTGTATACGGGATGGTTTCCTGGACCAATATGTCGAGGAACCAACTAGAGATTAGGCCATCTTATTGATGAGGCCACTGGGTATTATGTAATGAGAAAGGATTAATTAGCAATGTTGTTGTGCGAGGCCCCTTGGGGAAGAGCGTGCATAATATGATAGAATTCTTCATTAAGATGGAGAGTGAAGTAGTTGACTGAGAGACTAGGGTCCTGAATTTAAATAAAGGAAACTACGATGGTATGAGGCGCGAGTTGGCTAGGATGGATTGGGGAACGTTACTTAATAGGTTGACGGTGGATAGGCAATGGCAAACATTTAACGATCACATGGATGAACTACAGAATTTGTTCATCCCTGTTTGGCATAAAAATAAAAAAAAAAAGGTGACTCAACCGTGGCTAACAAGGGAAATTAGGGATAGCATAAGATCCAAAGAGAGGACATATAAATTGGCCAGAAAAAGCAGCAAACCTGAGGATTGGGAACAGTTTAGGATTCAGCAAAGGAGGACAAAGGGATAAATTAAGAGGGGGGAAATAGAATATGAGAGTAAGCTTGCATGGAACATAAAAACTGACTGTAAAAGCTTCTATAGATATGTAAAGAGAAAAGGATTGGTGAAGTCAAGCATAGGTCCCTTGGAGTCAGAATCAGGGGAATTTATAATGGGGAACAAAGAAATGGCTGACCAATTAAATACATACATTGGTTCTGTCTTCACAAAGGAGGACACAATTAACCTTCCAGAGATGTCGGGGAACATAGGGTCTAATGAGAGGGAGGAATTGAATTAAATCAGTATTTGTAGGGAAATGGTGTTAGGGAAATTGACGGCATTGAAGGTCAATAAATCCCCAGGGCCTGATGATCTACATCCTAGGATACTTAAGGAAGTGGCCCTAGAAATAGTAGATGCGTTGCTGGTCATCTTCCAAAATTATATAGACTCTGGAATAGTTCCCATGGATTGGAGGGTAGCTAATGTAACCCCACTACTTAAAAAAGGTGGTAGAGAGAAAACAGGGAATTATAGACCAGTAAGCCTGGCATCGGTAGTAGGGAAAATGCTAGAGTCCATTATAAAAGATGTAATAGCAGAGCACTTGCAAATCAGTGACAGGATCAGACAAAGTCAACATGGATTTACAAAAGGTAAATCATGCTTGACTAATCTACTGGAATTTTTGAAGATGTAACTGGTAGAATAGATAAAGGAGAACCAGTGGATGTGGTGTATTTGGACTTTCAGAAGGCTTTCGATAAGGTCCCGCATCAGAGATTGGCGTGCAAAGTTAAAGCACATGGGATTGGGGGTAAGGTACTGACTTGGATAGAGAACTGGTTGGCAGACAGGAAACAAAGAGTTGGAATAAACGGGTCTTTTTCTGAGTAGCAGGCAGTGACTAGTGGGGTACCGCAGGGATCGGTGCTAGGACCCCAGCTATTCACAATATATATTAATGATCTAGACAAGGGAACTAGATGTAATATCTCCAAGTTTGCAGACGACACAAAGCTGGGTGGGCATGTGTGCTGTGAGGAGGATGCAGAGAAACTCTAGTATGATTTGGACAGGTTGGGTGACTGGGCAGATGCATGGCAGATGCAGTATAATGTGGATAAATGCGAGGTTAACCACTTTGGTCGCAAAGACAGGAAGACAGATTATTATCTGAATGGCAATAGATTGGGAAAAGGGGAAGTGCAACGAGAACTGGGTGTCCTTGTGCACCAGTCACTGAAGGTAAGCATGCAGGTGCAGCAGGCGGTTAAGAAGGCAATTGGTATGTTGGCCTTCATAGCGAGAGGATTCAAGTACAGGAGCAAGGATGTCTTGCTGCAGATGTACAGGGCCTTGGTGAGACCACACCTTGAGTATTGTGTGCAGTTTTGGTCACCTTATCTGAGGAAGGATGTTCTTGCCATGGAGGGAGTGCAGCGAAGATTCACCAGACTGATACCTGGGATGGCAGGAATGACGTATGAAGAGAGATTTGGTCGATTAGGCTTATATTCGCTAGAGTTTAGAAGAATGAGAGGGGATCTCATTGAAACTTATAAAATTCTAACAGGACTAGACAGACTAGATGCAGGAAGGATGTTTCCGATGGCAGGGGAGTCCAGAACCAGGGGTCACAGTCTGTTGAGGCCAACTTATTAAATATATTCAAGAAGGAGTTAGGTATATTTCTTAAGGCTAAAGGGATCAAGTGATATGGGGAGAAAGCAGGGACAGGGTACTGAATTTGGATGATCAGCCATGATCTCATTAAATGGCAGAACAGGCTCGAGGGGCCAAATGGCCTACTCCTGCTCCTATCTTCTATGTTTCTATGGGCGGTCTTTGCGACAGAGAGGAGATGGGAATGGAACCTCAGGTGGAGGTCAAGCAGGACTCCAAACTTGCGAAGAGTCTGGGTAAGCTTGGGACAGGTGGATGGAGTTAGTGGCATAGCTGTGGAGTCTGTAGCAAGGGAGTGGAGTCAGTGGGATGGGAGTGGAGTTTGTGGGATTGGAGTGGAGTCTGTGGGATGGGAGTGGAGTCTGTGGGATGGGAGTGGAGTCTGTGGGATGGGAGTGGAGTCTGTGGGATGGGAGTGGAGTCTGTGGGATGGGAGTGGAGTCTGTGGGATGGGAGTGGAGTCTGTGGGATGGGAGTGGAATCTGTGGGATGGGAGTGGAGTCTGTGGGATGGGGGTGAAGTCAGTGACAACAACAACAACTTCTATTTATATAGCACCTTTAACGTAATAAAACATCCCAAGGACCATTGTCAAAAAAAAACAAATTTGACACTGAGCCACATAAGGAGATGTTAGGACAGATGACCCAAAGCTTGGTCACAGAGGTCGGTTTTAAGGAGCGTCTTAAAGGAGGAGAGAGAGGCGGAGAGGTTTAGGGAGGGAATTCCAGAGCTTAGGGCCCAGGCAGCTGAAGGCACGGCCGCCAATGGTGGAGCGATTAAAATCGGGGATGTTCAAAAGGCCAGAATAGGTGGAGCGCAGAGATCTAGGGGGATTATAGGGCTAGAGGAGATTACAGAGATAAGGAGGGGCGAAGGCAATCACCAAAACAGCAAGGAGAAAAAATATCTTAAAGCTTGAAGTGATTTCAGTTGGTTTGTACCTGCATGTACCAGTTATTCTATATAAACCTGACAAGACTGGAATTATTCCCATCTTAGAATAATACCCGTAAAAAGCCATTTTGATTTTTGTTTTTTCCGAAGCTTGATGCACAAATTGAATCGCGTTTACTGTCGAGTTTTGCGTAGGGTATGGCACAGGTTGGCTTGGGGGGCAGGGCGGTCGGGCAAATAGCATGTCTTCAATAACAAGGGACAGTAGGGTTAGTGTTTGGAGACGCCAGCCCTGGCACAGAGGCCCACTCGGCGGGAGTGCCCGATCGGAGAAGCGGGCACGGAGATCAGTGCGTTGGATCTGTGGCGCTCCTGATTTTCCACTCGAAAATGCGCCAATCAAGCTCACCGATTCCCCGATCCGTGCTTCAGTTGGGTGGAGCTCTGAGCTGGGAGCGGCGCTTCCGAAAAACTTAACGGAATGTTTTCTCCAAGGTAACAGTTTCCTAATGTGCTTCTGCGTGAGCAATGCCAGCGTACACTCCTCTTCTGCAACTCATCTGTGCTTGTAACATCTACTTCGCAATTTTGGCGTAATGGAGAAGATCAGAGACCTGAGCCATGCAGAAAAACACAATAGATCTCCATTATAAGAAAAGACAGACTTGCATTTATACAGCGCCTTTCACGACCACCGGACGTCTCAAAGCGCTGTACAGCCAATGAAGTACTTTTGAAGTGGAGTCACTGTTGTAATGTAGGGAAACGCGGCAGCCAATTTGCGCACAGCAAGCTCCCACAAACAGCAATGTGATAATGACCAGATAATCTGTTTTTTTGTTATGTTGGTTGAGGGATAAATATTGGCCCCAGGACACCGGGGAGAACTCCCCCTGCTCTCCTTCGAAATAGTGCCATGGGATCTTTTACGTCCACCTGAGAGAGCAGGCGGGGCCTCGGTTTAGCGTCTCATCCGAAAGACGGCTCCTCCGACATATTATGGACCATAATCATTAGATGCGATAGCATGGAATCCCACATCTTAATCAATATAACCACCTTAATGTGACAGTTACCAGCTGGATTTGCGCCAGACTCCAAATCGAAGGCCAGATTGCACGGGAAAAACGAGAACTTAAAAAAAACTAGGCTCTGCTTATAAATTCACAAGATTTGAAAGCTGGGGTAAGTTATGTACTGCCTCTACACATACAGAGAGGAACTATTTCCTCTGGTGGGGGGAGTCCAGAACAAGGGGGCACAACCTTAAAATTAGAGCCAGGCCGTTCAGGGGTGATGTCAGGAAGCACTTCTTCACACAAAGGGCAGTGGAAATCTGGAACTCTCTCCCCCAGAAAGCTGTTGATACTGAGGACCAATTGAAAAGTTCAAAACTGAGATTGATAGATTTTTGTTAGGCAAGAGTATTAAAGGTTACGGAACCAAGGCGGGTGGATGGAGTTGAGGTACAGAGCAGCCACGATCTCATTGAATGGCAGAACAGGTTCAAGGGGCTGAATGGTCTCCTCCTGTTCCGATACTCCTATAACTGTTCAGAAATGGTTCAGGGTAATCCCGATCAAAAAATCAGTGATCATTTGTGAGCTGAATTATCCCAACAGGCTGACACTCCAGTGCAGTGCTGAGGGAGTGCTGCACTGTCGGAGTTACCGTCTTTCGGATGAGACGCCAAACCGAGGCCCCCGTCTGCTCTCTCAGGCGGACGTAAAAGATCCCGCGGCACTAATTCGAAGAAGAGCAGGGGGAGTTATCCCCGGTGTCCTGAGGCCAATACTTAATCCCTCAACCAACATCACTAAAAAGCACAGATTATCCTGTCATTTATTTCATCGCTGTTTTTGGGAGCTTGCTATGTGCCAATTGTCTGCCGCGTTTCCCCACATTACAAGTGACGACACTTCAAAAAAAATGTACAGGAAACTCTTTTTTACCCGGCACCGACGGGACCGGCGTGGTGCCGGTTGATCAAAAAATCCGGATTACAGAGAGGTATACTTACCAAGGTACAAGAGCCCCGTACACGGCCACAGGTGCAGGAGCCCCGGTTACACGGCACTTGTGCAGGAGTCCCGGTTACACGGCCACAGATGCAGGAGTCCCGGTTACACGGCCACAGATGCAGGAGTCACTGTTGCACGGCCACAGGTGCAGGAACCCCGGTTACACGGCCACTAATATATAGTAAAACTTACCTGAACCTACTCCTGAATTTTGCCGGTTAAGAGAGATTTCGGAATATTTAGGTGCCGGTTAAAAGAGTTTCCTGTACTTCATTGGCTGTGAAGCGCTTTGGGACGTCCTGAAGTTGTGCAAGGCGCTATAGAAATGCGAATCTATCTTGCCTTCTTAAACTATTCAAGTGCTTCTGAATGGGGTTTGGCTCACTGCAACCCCCTACTGGATTCTGTGAACAAGTGCAGACATATTTACATTATAATTAAATACAAATGACTACAGGCTTAACAAACATGCAGTTTAAAATGGCAGTGTCCCCGGATACTACACCTAAACAACAGCTCATTTTCCCTTCATTTCCCTCCGGTGAGGGGACAGATGTGTTTTCTCTAATTATCTGCTGATCGGCATCAGGAGATGTATTAACGTAATTGGTGCATTTGTTCTAATTAACTGAAGGAAATTGCTGCACGCCTTCCTAACTTTAAGGGCGAAAGTGCAACTGTCAGCAAGAAGGAAGAAAAAGGAACTGACAGTCGACAAACGAACAAAAAAATATATATATATATTAATTCTTAATAGACCCCGGCTTTGAAGAGGGCCTTGAAAAAAAAGGGGAAAGAAAACAGGGAATGTAAAGATGTTTTTGGAGCATTTGATCAAACTGATAATTATTTAAATAGGCAAAGTTATTACAGGCCAATTATTGCGAGCTTTTCAACCTTAGAGAACAGGAAGAGACCATTTTGAGGGGGGGATAAAAAGGAATTCCGCTGGGGATTTGTCGGGCTGCAAGTGGGGGGAAGGAGGAGTGTGAGCGTCACGGGGCGCACAGTTGCTGTGAGGCTCGGGGTTAATCATTTCAAAGGCTAGCGAGGGTAAATAACACCAGCTGAATGGTGTTCGTTGCCGCGTTTAGCATTCTGAGCGGCGACTGTGAAAAAGGCACCGCCGCAATTTGATTAACGCCAACGAACAGCAGCCAATCCACTCAGGCCTGAAGTAATGATGCCATCGTTCTTCTGAAGCACTCAATGGGCTACTTAACGCCTTCCCCTCACGCACCGTGCCCCCTGCCTCCGCCGCCCCCCGCCTCCGCCACCCCCCACCGGCCCACTTCATCCCCTACAAATCACAGTACGCCCTAGAGTCCAGCTGCAACGAGTGCGAGCGCGCTTTAAAAAAAATGGCTCCCGACCGAAGCCAGCTTCAGCCAGGGCGCTATCTATGGAAGTGGCGGTGAGCGCGCCATCGTGGGTTGGCTTGGCACGGGCGCCTGGCTGGCGGGAGAGGCCAAGCGCCCAGCCTTGGAAAAACAAGGCGCACAAAGCGCAGTATAACCGCGAGGGGGCGGTGTCGCACATGGCAACGTGACGGCGGTAGGAGGTCCCAGGGAAAAGGACGTGCTATCAAGGCAAAAGCGCGAACGATACCGTAAAGTAGGGCCGCTTTAAAAGATATATCCAAAATGATTGTACTCATGGCAAGGATTTAGCAAATAAGAAAAAAAAGAAAGAACTTGCATTTCAGGAAGACGGAATTCCAAACCTAAACAAGCTGGGATTGTTCTCCTTAGAGCAGAGAAGGTTAAGGGGAGACCTAATAGTGGTTTACAAAATAATGAGGGGTTTTGATAGAGCAAGTTGAGAGAAACTGTTTCCTTTGGCAAGTGACCAGAGGCCATAGATTTAATAATAATTGAACGAGGGGGGAAACGAGGAGAAATGTTTTCACACGGAGGGTTGTTACCATCTGGAACGCACTACCTGAAAGGGTGGTGGAAGCAGATTCCAGAGGAACTTTCAAACGGCAATTGGACGTGTACTTCAAGAGGAGAAATCGGCAGGGTTATGGGGGAAAAAGCTGGGATGTGGAGCTAAATTGGAGAGCTCTTTCAAAGAGCCGGCACAGGCACGCCGGGCCGGGTGGCCTCCTACTGCGCTGCGAGATTCTATGATTCTAATAGTCACATGTAATGGAAATGCAGTACCCAGGTGGATAAACGCGCTTTAAACTCATAATGAACCATCTGCTGTCTCCACAGAGCAAGAAGAGCCCAATGGACCACCAGCTGCACTCAACCAACCTCACACCACTCAGCACCACGTGATAGTTCGAGCACCGGCACAGTTACGCAGTCTGTAGATGCAGACATTGATGAGAAAATACAGGGTGAAGATGCGGTGATGATTAATGAGGGACCAGTTGGTACAGGGTGGAGTTTCATTGTGCGGCTTTCCCTTGCGCCTCGTATGAGGATACAGATTTAACCAGCTTTTTTCAACCGCAAGGTGTTACAGCGTATTGACAGCCAATGAAGTGCCTTTTTTTGAAGTGTAGCCACTGTTGTACTGTAGGAAAATGCGGTGCTCAATTTGCGCACAGCAAGCTCCTGCAAGCAGCAATTAAATAAATGACCAGATCATCTATTGCACTTCGTCATAATCACCACTCCCATTTTTTCGGACAGCAGCTGTTGGTAATGATTCTGCTATTACCTCCTCTAGATCCATCTTTTTTTTCTTTACTTCTCCCATTGCCACCCCCCTTTTTGCCTCGCACCACCATCCCTATTGTCATTTACTCACTCCTGCCTTTCATCCTATCACAGACCTTCCCTTTTTGTTCTTTCCTTCCCTCCCCCACTTTTCCCTGCCTCTGCATTTGCTTAAAACCTGTTACATCTCTAACTTTTTTCCAGTTCTGACAAAGGGTCATCGACCTGAAACGTTAACTCTGTTTCTCTCCCCACAGATGCTGCCCGACCTGCTGAGTGTTTCCAGTTTATGCATCTGTCTTAGGTGTTGGTTGAGGGACACATATTGGCCAGGACTCTGGGGAGAACTCGGAGTCCATATTGACTCTTTGCACACACATCGGAGGATGGGTCTGGGTGGCATGGAGATGTCCAGCATCCAGACATACGCTGCTATCTCCCGTGCCAGTAATGTGCTAAAGCACCAGTTGTCACAACAGTGACAATTACAATGGAGCCCTCAATTATAAGAACATAAGAACATAAGAAATAGGAGCAGGAGTAGGCCAATCGGCCCCTCGAGCCTGCTCCACCATTCAATAAGATCATGGCTGATCTGATCCTAACCTCAAATCTTCTATCACTCTGCATCCACCCGAACCCATGTGATCTCCCGGGAGAGGCGAAAAACCAGATAAAGACCCAATGGCCAATTTGGGAGAAAAAAATCTGGGAAATTCCTCTCCGACCCATCTAGGCGATCGAAATTCTTCCAGGAGATCACTCTGTCCCTATATTTTCTACAGTACTTACCTTCTGTAAAGGCGATCTCCACCCCAGCCAGGAACAGGAATAAAACCATCTCCTGAAATCTAACAGAATTAGAACACAGTAGGAGCAGAACAAGGCTACACGGCCCCTGGGCCCGCTCCACTACCCACAGGGCCATGACCATTCCGAACCCAGACTCATGTCCAATTTCCTGCCCGCTCCCCGTAACCCTTTATTCCCTTTACTTCTAGGAAACTATCTATTTCTGTTTTAAATTTATTTAATGATGTAGCTTCCACAGCTTTCTGGGGCAGCAAATTCCACAAACCTACCACCCTCTGAGTGAAGAAGTTTCTCCTCATCTCAGTTTTGAATGAGCAGCCCCTTATTCTAAGATTATGCCCCCTAGTTCTAGTTTCACCCATCATTGGGAACATCCTCACCGCATCCACCCGATCAAGCCCCTTCACAATCTTATATGTTTCAATAAGATCGCCTCTCATTCTTCTGAACTCCAATGAGTAGAGTCCCAATCTACTCAACCTCTCCTCATATGACCACCCCCTCATCCCCGGGAATAACCGAGTGAACCTTCTTTGTACTGACTCGAGAGCAAGTATGTCTTTTCTTAAGTATGGACACCAAAACTGTATGCAGTATTCCAGGTGCGGCCTCACCAATACCTTGTACAACTGCAGCAATACCTCCCTGTTTTTATATTCCAACCCCCTAGCAATAAAAGCCAACATTCCATTGGCCTTCTTAATCACTTGCTGCACCTGCATACTAACTTTTTGAGTTTCGTGCACCAGGACCCCCAGATCCCTTTGTACTACAGTACTTTCCAGTTTCTTGCCATTAAGATAATAACTTGCTCTATGATTTTTCCTGCCAAAGTGCATAACCTCACACTTTCCAGTATTGTATTCCATCTGCCAAATCTCTGCCCACTTACTTAGCCTGTCTATGTCCCTTTGCAGGTTTTTTATGTCCTCCTCACTCACTACTTTCCCTCCCATCTTTGTATCATCTGCAAACTTTGATATGTTACACTCGGTCCCCTCCTCCAAATTGTTAATATAGATTGTAAAGAGTTGGGGACCCAGCACTGACCCCTGCGGAACACCACTAGTTACTGGTTGCCAATCTGAGAACGAACCATTTATCCCAACTCTCTGCTTTCTGTTAGAGAGCCAATCCTCCACCCATGCCAGAATATTACCCCCAATCCCGTGATTTTTTATCTTGAGCAATAATCTTTTGTGTGGCACCTTGTCAAATGCCTTTTGGAAGTCTAAATACACTACGTCCACTGGTTCCCCTTTATCCACCCTGTATGTTACTTCCTCAAAAAACTCAAGCAAATTTGTTAAACATGACTTCCCCTTCATGAAACCATGCTGAGTTTGCCCTATTAAATTATGTTTATCCAAATGTCCCGTTACTGTCTCCTTAATAATGGACTCTAACATTTTACCAACCACAGATGTTAGGCTAACAGGTCTATAGTTTCCAGCCTTCTGCCTACTACCCTTTTTAAATAAGGGTGTTACATTAGCAGTTTTCCAATCTGCCGGGACCTTTGCTGAGTCCAGTGAGTTTTGGAAAATTATACAGGCAATAGGCACATTACGAGCATCTCTTTGGGGTGTTGCTGCTTTGGAGTCATTGTGGTCACCGCAGTAACAGCCAGCTTCAGCAAGCTTGGAGGATTTAACCACGACAGAGGAATTGTGAAACATAGAAACATAGAAGATAGGAGCAGGAGTAGGCCATTCGGCCCCTCGAGCCTGTTCCGCCATTTAATGAGATCATGGCTGATCATCCAAATTCAGTACCCTGTCCCTGCTTTCTCCCCATATCCCTTGATAGAACCCTCTTAGGCGCCTCCTATTCTGTGCACGCGGAGTCTCATGAGCTAACTTTGCGAGTTGCACTGCGTGAATGTAGCACTGGTGCAGCTGTTTGGCGCACATATTGGCAGCAGTTCTGTGCCATCTCATAGCCCTGAACTCGTGATGGTGGCCACTGAGCCCACAGCGACCCTTAACATTCGAGGCACCTGGCACTTATACAGGTCCTTGGAGGTCAAGGCCTTGGAGAGGGTGCCGAGGGGATTTACTAGGATGGCACCAGGGACGAGGGACTTCAGTTATGTGGAGAGACTGGAGAAGCTGGGGTTTTTCTCCTGAGAGCAGAGAAGGTTAAGGGGAGATTTCGTAGAGGTGTTCAAAATCATGAGGGGTTTTGACAGAGTAAACTGTTTGCACTGGCACGAGGGTCGGTAAGCAGAGGACAGAGATTGAAGGTAACTGCAAAAGAACCAGAGGGGAAACGAGAATTTTCTTTATGCAGCGAGTTGTGATCTGGAATGCGCTGCCTGAAAGGGCGGTGGAAGCAGATTCAATAGTAACTTTCAAAAGGGAATTAGATAAATACTTGAAGGGAAAAAATAGCTATGGGGAAGAGTGGGACTAATTGGATCGCTTTTTCCAAGAGCTGGCACAGGCAGGATGGGCCGAATGGCCTCCTTCTGAGCTGTATAGTTCTATGAGGTCCATTGGGAAAAGGCACTGAGACAACTAACGGGCCTTACATAACTCCTGTAACTTCACAGCCACTGGCTGCTCCCTCGGGTAGAGGAGCATGTAGTAGGAAACTCTTTTTTATCCGGCAACGACGGGACCGGCGTGGTGCCGGTTTATCAAAAAGTCCGGATTACAGAGAGGTATAGTAAAAGGTACGAGAGCCCCGTACATGGCCACAGATCCAGGCATCCCTGTTGCATAGCAACAGGTGCAGGAACCCCAGCCACGGATCCAGGCGTCCCTGTTGCATAGCAACAGGTGCAGGAACCCCGGCCACAGATCCAGGCGTCCCTGTTGCATAGCAACAGGTGCAGGAACCCCGGTTACACAGCCACAGATCCAGGAACGGCCACTAATATGAAGTAAAACTTACCTGAACCTACTCCTGAATTTTGCTGGTTAACAGAGATTTCCGGTTATTTAGGTGCTGGTAAATCGAGAGTTTCCTGTAGTAGGAAAGAAAGAATTTGCATGTGTACACAGCGCCTTTCATGTCCTCGAGATCTCGCAAGGTGCTTCACAGCCGATGAACTGCTTTCGAACTGCGGTCACTGTTGTGCTGCCACAAACACGGCGGCCAATTTGAGCACAGCGAGATCCCACAAAGGGTAAACGAGGCCAGCGAGCAGATAACTTGGGTGGTTTCTCAGCTTCACTGCCTGGTGGAGCGAGCGACTTGTTGTAGAACCCGCCCGGTTTTCATCCCCAACAACAGTTTGAAATTTGGGCTGAGTTCTGCAATGGGCGGGGGAGTTAGTTGCTGCACCAAGTTACCAGCCAAGGGGTGAGATGTCGAAAGGAACCCCATCTGTTTTTAATGATGTTGGTTGAGGGATGAATGTTGGCCCAGGGCTCCAGTCGAACTCCCTGCTCTTCTTCGAAATTGTGCTTTTACCAACAAATTGTATTTACACGGCACCTTTAAAGTAGTAAAACTTCCCAAGGTGCTTCACAGGAGCGATTATCAAACAAAATTTGACACCGAGCCACATAAAAAGATATTAGGACAGGTGACGGTAGGTTTTAAGGTGCATCGTAAAGGAGGAGAGAGAGGTGGCGAGGCGGAGAGATTAGGGAGGGAATTTCGGAGTTTAGAGCCTAGGCAGCTGAAGGCATGGCCACCGATGGTGGAGCGAAGGAAATCGGAGATGCCCTAGAGGCCAGAATTAGAGGAGCGCAGAGATCTCGGAGGGTTGTAGAGCTGGAGGAAGTTACAGAGATAGGGAGGGGCGAGGCCATGGAGGGATTTGAAAACAAGGTTTAACATTTTAAAATCGAGACGTTGCTGGACCGGGAGTCAACGTAGTTCAGCGAGTGCAGGGGGTGATGGTTACGCCCACCTTAACAGGCTGACAGGGCCTTGGGTTTAACGTCTCATCAGAAAGGCGGCTCCTCCGACAGTGCAGAGCTCCCTCGGTGCTGCACTGGGAGTGTCAGCCTACGCTAAGTGCTTAAGGCCTGCGGTACAGCTCGAGCCCAGGAACGTCCAGCTCGAAGAACGAGAGTGCTTCCAGTGAGCCAAGCTGGCACTTAGTGATGGGGCACAGCGACAGTCAGCCTGGAGAAGATCACAACAAAGGGCAAACGTGTGGAAATACATTAACACAAACACAAGGAACACTTAATAAAATGAATTCAGTTCTGATATGTATTGGACTCAGTCATTCTTTCATTGCGCAGGAAAATATAGTCATCTAAAGGTCGAAAGATACGCAGGAGAACAAGAATGGTTAAAAGCCAAAAAAAATACAAAATGCTGGAGAAACTCAGCATCTGTGAAGAGAGAAACAGAGTCAATGTTTCAGGTCGATGATCTTTCATCAGAACGGAAGTTCCGCTTGTCTCTTTTACCTTGTTCATCTTCATGCCTGACCTGCTGAGTTTCTCCAGCATTTTGTTTTTATTTCAGATTTCCAGCATCTGCCGTGTTTTCTTTTTGTATTAATGGTTAAAAGCAATTCGGTGATTGCAGATATGTCAAAAAATGAATAATAGTGCCCATTTGCACTGCCCGTTGGAATAGCTGGGCATTGACGCCGGGAATCTCCTTGGAGGGTGGGAGAGGGGGGAGTACTCCCAGTTGTAACTTCGGTGGAAGATCGGTAGAAACAGTACCTCTCCGGGGTAACTGCCAAAGCCTTGCCGGCCGATCGGAGGAAGCAACCTTGAGGAAAAGGGAAAGAAAGAACTTGCATTTATATACAGGAAACTCTCGTTTAAATGGCACCAAATATCCAGAATTCTCTATTAACCGGCAAAATTCATACTCCGAAAACAACACCTCAATAACCGGCAATGTTGCCGAGTCCGAGTCCGAGTCTCCCGCGGTGGCTGAGTTAGTCAGTGGGGGGTAGTTCTCCAAACTGCCACTACTCGGCTTCTTGGCGCTGTCGGAAGTCCGAACACCTCAATAACAGGAGTCTGACTCTCCCGCGCTGCCAGGAGTCTCTTCCGATCCGCCATTTTTCTGTTTACTGTATAAGTTTTGTTTCACTGTTAAGTAATTAAAGAGTTATGGATTACCCTCAACTGGCAGTACTGTACTTAATCAAGCATCTTCCACCATCCATTTAACACAACATTCTGTAGGTGAGTACCCAGTTACTGTATACTGCACATTTCTTGACTTTTTTATTTTTGTTTGTTAAAAATAGCCTCGGTAGATAACCCTCTCCGTCATCCGGAATTTTTAATCAACTGGCACCATCCCGGTCCCGTCGGTGCCGGATACCAAAGAGTTTCCTGCAGCGCCTTTTAGGAGCACAGAACGTCTCAAAGTGCTTCGCAGCCAGTGAAGTACTTTTGAAGTGTAGTCACTGTTGTAATGTAGGAAACGCGGCAGCCAATTTGCGCACAGCAAGCTCCCACAAACAGCAATGCGATAATGACCAGATTTAGTGGTGTTGATGTTGAAAATCCCGGCGTAAGACCCTCATGCAGCCCTCTCCCCTCCCCCCGGCTGTTGTGCTCCTAGTTCCTGCTGAGGTGCACGCGGTGAGACATGTGATGAGACAGGGCGCTCCCTAACTGCCCTCGGTACAACACGTGACAACGGCGCTGACTCCCTGAGGTGTCTCCGGTGGCTGCCTGGAAGGTCCCGCTGGTCCACAAGTTAAGGGCGAACTTGCCCGGACAAAATCTTTCCCCCAAAAAAAGAATTAAGAGATGCGCAGACAAGGCAACAGCCCCCCTCCCCCCACTTCCATCCCAGACATATCTGAACGCATTCATGTCTGATAATTAGTGTATAAATATATCATAATACAGGCTGATGTTGTATAGCGTGCAATCAGAGCAAATTAGTAATTAGCTGGGGGAGGCGGTGAGCAGCCTCTTGGTACTGCTCATCTGTGTACATCGCAGTGTGTACCAGATTCCTCTCCTGCTGTACAGCATGAACAGAAGCAGTTTTGCTGGCTCATCGCAATTATAACGCTCACAGCCTTTAAGCGAGATCGCCAGGTGCAGTAGCAGTGCTGTCATCGCTGGTGATTCCACCTCGCTTTTCATGCAGTGTGGCGGCTTTTTTTTTAATTCACTCACGGGATGTGGGCGTCACTGGCGAGGCCCAGCATTTATTGCCCATATCCAGTTGCCCTTGAGAAGGTGGTGGCCTTCTTGAACCACTGCAGTCCGTGTGGTGAAGGTGCTCCCACAGTGTTGTTAGGGAGGGAGCGCCAGGATTTTGACCCAGCGACGACGAAGGAACGGCCGATATACTTCCAAGTCAGGATGGTGTGTGTGACTCGGAGGTGGAACTTGGAGGTGACGGTGTTCCCAGGCGCCTGCTGCCCTTGTCCTTCTAGGTGGCAGAGGTCGTGGGTTCGGGAGGGGCTGTGGAAGAAGCCTTGGCGAGTTGCTGCCGTGCATCTTGTAGCTGGGACACACTGTCTGCTTTGTCGGGTTTATGCTCGCTGGTGCTCCCTCACTGCACTGTGCGGCTTTTTTTAAAGAAGGTCGACCCCAGTGAGCGTGCAGCCTTGTTTCAGCGCCCTGGCTGATGCTGCAGAGATAATGGGTTGGATTTTCATTGGGCCGTGGAGGCAGGATTGGAGGCGTGTGGGGGTTTAAAATCCCGAAATCGGGGGTCCCAACCCCATCCCACCCCCAACCTGCCTCCATGTCAGTATCAAAGGAGGCGGGTACCCGCCCCGCACTGGGGCCCGCCTACCCAAGGCGGGAAGGGGATTAGTGCCAATTAACTGCCTGTTAACAGGCAGTTTTTAGCCTAATCCCTATTTTCATTGTTGAAGTGTGGGATTCCCGACGGCTCCAAACCACGACAAATTAGCAAGGCGGGCCGTCGGGATGAAGGGCTTGGCGGGTTCGAGATATCCGGTGTTCAGGTGAGTGATAGGTGCATGAGTGCAGAGGTAAGTGTGTTTGGTCTGTGTAAAGTGTTTAAAGAAATTCTACTAACTTTTACTTACCTTTACAGCCTTCCTTCCTTCAGGTCTCAGGAGTCCCTCATCTCACCGGCACAGAAAGCAGAATGGCCGCGATCTGTCAAAATCTGCAGCCTCTGCTTTCTGTTCCGGGGAAATCTCTAAATCATCCTGAGAGGAAGGAATTAACCTGGAGTACAGATTGCCAGTGTTTGACAGCTTCAAACAGCTGTGAAACGTTGATATTTCATCTGTTAAAAAGTCTTGACAGATGAAATTTCAATCTGTGACGTCACCTGTTGCCGGGTGGCCCTTAATTGGCCTGCTTAGCCTGCTGGGCGGGCTCAACAAGGTCAATCAAGTCTAAATCGCGTGGGTTGGCTAGAACTCAATGGAGGCGGGACTACAACCCCAAAAGTTGGCAGTTAGAAAGATTACCTGTAAACATCTGACATTATTCTCTGACTATATAAGCTGTGTCTTTATGCATCTCTCCACTTCACCTGACGAAGGAGCAGCGCTCCGAAAGCTTGTGATTTCAAAGAAAACTGTTGGACTATAACCTGGTGTTGTGTGACTTCTTACATGATCTAATAGGCTACGGAGCATGCTCAGTGAAGGGAAAGCCCAGAGCTGAGCAGAGGTGACTGTTTCAGAGGGTCATAAATAAAAGTAACAGACCATTAGCGCGATGTATTCTGAACGTCGATGGTTATTATTGCGTCGTGGTTTGAGTTCTGGTCCAATTGTTTCCATGTTAGTGTGAATGAGCGTTGAGAATGTTCCTCACTCTCTTAACCCTGTAAAGAAAATAATTCCATCATAAAACTATTGGTCCCTTTAGAACCAGATGCCCATATTTTTACCCCAGTTTTCACCTCTCCTCTCCTAATCTTAGATAGAGTGGATAGGAAGGACCTATTTCCCTTAGCAGAGAGGTCAATAACCAGGGGGCACAGATTTAAAGTAATTGGTAGAAGGATTAGAGGGGAGTTGAGGAGAACTTTTTTCACCCAGAGGGTGGTGGGGGTCTGGAACTCACTGCCTGAAAGGGTGGTAGAGGCAGAAACACTCATCGTATTTAAAAAGTACTTGGATATGCACTTGAAGCGCCGTAACCTGCAGGGCTACGGACCAAGAGCTGGAAAGTGGGATTAGGCTGGAGAGCTCTTTTTCGGCTGGCACAGACACGATGGGCCAAATGGCCTCCTTCTGTGCTGTAAATTTCTATGATTCTAGGCGCTAACGGTTTGGTTCCACGGGTACTGGCAACCCTCCAGTACATCACCCAAGTTGGCTAGTTCTCACATATAAACCTCAATAAGAGAGCTTTAGCAGAATATTCAACTGTGGAAGGCCTGGTGCCCATGTCAAACCTCCGCTAAATGTTCATGCACATGTCTTTCCAGCAACCAAGATTAGGAACCCTGGATGAATTTGCCCCCTCCCCTCCTTCTTAACCTGGGGGGTCACTGAGGTTTATTAAAGCACTCTTGCTGCCAATCCAGCTGAGGTCAACTAACTCAAGACAGACTAGGATTCGGTCCTAGGACTTTCTTGGGTTGAATGTCTCTGCTCGGATTCTAATCACTGATGGGAGCTACAAGACTGCATTAAGACATCATTTGTTGATGAGACTGTGAATACATTTGGTTTAATACAGTCGTGTTGTGCCTGGTAATACTTATTCATGATGATACAAGTGATTCAGAGTTTACAAGTTGTCACAGTGCAGCGTGATCTCTTAAATTCCAGGTGGAGTGGTTGAAAAACGAAGAAGTCATTGACCCGGTGACGGATCGGAACTTCTACCTGACCATCGACCACAATCTGATCATCAAACAGGCCCGACTGTCTGACACCGCTAACTACACATGTGTCGCCAAAAACATAGTGGCCCGCCGGAGAAGCACCACAGCTACCGTCATCGTCTACGGTAAGCTAACACACGATACCGTGACAGGCTATCGTAACTATTGATAGATGCATGATCGGTACAGATTGTACACAGCGTTTTATCATACAGTGCTGCAAAATAACGACAACGTGGGAGTGAGACACATAGAAACATAGAAGATAGGAGCAGGAGTAGGCCATTCAGCCCCTCGAGCCTGTTCCGCCATTCAATGAGATCATGGCTGATCATCCAAATTCAGTACCCTGTCCCTGCTTTTTCCCCATATCCCTTGATCCCTTTAGCTTTAAGAAATATATCCAACTCCTTCTTGAATATATTTAATGAATTGGCCTCTACTGCCTTCTGTGGTAGAGAATTCCACAGGTTCACCACTCTCTGGGTGAAGAAATTCCTCCTCATCTCTGTCCTAAATGGCTTACCCCTTATCCTTAGACTGTGACCCCTGGTTCTGGACTCCCCAGCCATCAGGAACAGCCTTCCTGCATCTAGTCTGTCTAGTCCTGTTAGAATTTTATAAGTTTCAATAAGATCCCCTCTCATTCTTCTGAACTCCAGTGAGTATAAGCCCATTCGACCCACTCTCTCCTCATACGTCATTCCTGCCATCCCAGGTATCAGTCTGGTGAATCTTCGCTGCACTCCCTCCATGGCAAGAACATCCTTCCTCAGATAAGGCGACCAAAACTGCACACAATACTCAAGGTGTGGTCTCACCAAGGCCCTGTACAACTGCAGCAAGACATCCTTGCTCCTGTACTCGAATCCTCTTGCTATGAAGGCCACAGGCCGGAATTTTAATCTGGAGGCAGTGGGGGAGGGGGGCTAGAAAGCTGTCGGGAGAACGGGTTTCCCGCAGGCCCTGACGAATTTAACGGCAGGGCCCGATTACCATTTGAAAGATCTGTTTCCCACCCACCCTGTTTGCAGCCAGCCAGATGGGCGGCGGGTGGCTGGGGGGGGGGGGCAATCGGAGGCCTTGGGGAATGTCTGATCGCTGGGGGTGGGTGAGGCAGGGACGCTGGATCCAGCAGGGAAGTGGAAAGGCACTTACCCCCCTGGATCTGGCGGTCCTCGCCTCCCTTTAGCGGGCAGGTTACCCGAGGCCCGGGACACCCGACCAGCCGGAGTTAAATTTTTAATGGTGGTTCGCCACAAGGCACGCAGCCTCATTATAATATTTAAATGGGCGACCCGCCTCCTGGCAGCGGGTTGGTTGCCCACCCCCCCGTCCCGCCTCCGTTAAAACCGGAAGGAGGCGGGTTGGGGTCAGGATTCCGTTTTTAATACTTTAACCTCCCACCCAACCCCAACCTACGCGTTTTTTTGGGAGTTAAAATTCCCCCCCAGAGTAATGGAGATATGTGAAATTATCCCTCGAGTCATAAGACTTCAGTGGAGAAACATAGAAACATAGAAGATAGGAGCAGGAGTAGGCCATTCGGCCCCTCGAGCCTGCTCCGCCATTCAATGCAATCATGGTTGATCATCCAAATTCAGTACCCTGTCCCTACTTTCTCCCCATACCCCTTGATCCCTTTAGCCTTAAGAAATATATCCAACTCCTTCTTGAATATATTTAATGTATTGGCCTCTACCGCCCTCTGTGGCAGAGAATTCCACAGGTTCACCACTCTCTGGGTGAAGAAATTCCTCCTCATTTCTGTCCTAAATGGCCTACCCCTTATCCTTAGACTGTGACCCCTGGTTCTGGACTCCCCAACAATCGGGAA
The DNA here is from genome assembly GCF_052327205.1 of Somniosus microcephalus. Lineage (NCBI taxonomy): Eukaryota > Metazoa > Chordata > Chondrichthyes > Squaliformes > Somniosidae > Somniosus > Somniosus microcephalus. The sequence continues at coordinate 10,397,127 of NC_140988.1, forward strand.
CATCCTTCCTGCATCTAGTCTGTCCAGTCCTGTCAGAATTTTTAAAGTTTCGATGAGATCCCCTCTCATTCTTCTAAACTCCAGCAAGTACAAGCCCAATCGACCCAATCTCTCCTCATACGTCATTCCTGCCATCCCAGGTATCAGCCTGGTGAATCTTCGCTGAACTCCTTCCATGGCAAGAACATCCTTCCTCAGATAAGGCGACCAAAACTGCACACAATACTCAAGATGTGGTCTCACCAAGGCCCTGTATAACTGCAGCAAGACATCCTTGTTCCTGTACTCAAACCCTCTCGCTACGAAGGCCAATATGCCATTTGCCTTCTTAACTGCCTGCTGCACCTGCATGCTTACCTTCAGCGACTGGTGCACAAGGACACCCAGGTCTCGTTGCACTTCCCCTTCTCCCAATCTATTGCCATTCAGATAATAATCTGCCTTCCTGTTTTTGCCACCAAAGTGGATAACCTCGCATTTATCCACGTTATATTGCATCTGCCATGCTTTTGCCCAATCACCCAACCTGTCCAAATCATCCTGGAGTTTCTCGGCATCCTCCTCACAGCACACGCGCCCACCCAGCTTTGTGTCGTCTGCAAATTTGGAGATATTGGAGAAATGGTTACGGTGAATGTTACAGGAAGTGTGCACTATACAAAAGACTCTTACTACTCTATAGAAGAAGATTTAGATACTTTGGAATCCACGTGATTAAATTTCAGTTAATTATACCATCTTAAACCCTTCAATTAAATGATTTCATTGAAGTGTTATTTCCAGGTAATCAGCTACAAATTAAATTGTGGTAATCCAGCCATGTCATGTCACAAATCTAATCCTTCAGTGAGGATCTATTTATTAGAGTCCCCTGGATTTTCGCATCCACAATGTCACCAATTAAGAATTTTGTCGAGAGACAGTTTAGTGTATTAGTCCAAAAACTGGACCTACTATCTGACTTGCGGTAAATTGGAGTTATTTAGAAAATGGATTAAGGGCTTTGCTTAACTTATAATCTACTGCACTCGTTCCTGTTTAAGCAGGTCTGCTTTTGCTGTTTAACAGCTCACTTCAATAGTTTACTCACTTCTGAAGAGACAACCTGCGAAAGCAATAAACTGGTACATGTTGCCTTATTAAAATAATCCTGTAACTGGCAGAGAGTATAACCCGAGTTTAATCTCTCGCAGCAGCAATAATTGCTCCAAGAACCCTTTATGTATTATGACACCCCTATAAAATGAAAGCCAAGCTATAAATAACAGTGACCCATGGACTCTGCGTTTCCCTTCACACTCTACTGATACGAAGGATAATTTCCATGCCTTCATTATTCTGTGTATAATCACTCCTGTGTCTCATTTACTGTGTGTGATCACTCGCACATCTGGATTGCTCAGTGTGTGATCATTCCACATCTGGATTGCTCAGTGTGTGATCATTCCCACATCTGCATTGCTCAGTGTGTGATCACTCCCACATCTGCATTGCTCAGTGTGTGATCATTCCACATCTGGATTGCTCAGTGTGTGATCATTCCCACATCTGTATTGCTCAGTGTGTGATCATTCCACATCTGGATTGCTCAGTGTGTGATCACTCGCACATCTGTATTGCTCAGTGTGTGATCATTCCACATCTGGATTGCTCAGTGTGTGATCATTCCCACATCTGTATTGCTCAGTGTGTGATCATTCCCACATCTGCATTGCTCAGTGTGTGATCATTCCACATCTGGATTGCTCAGTGTGTGATCATTCCACATCTGGATTGCTCAGTGTGTGATCATTCCACATCTGGATTGCTCAGTGTGTGATCATTCCCACATCTGTATTGCTCAGTGTGTGATCATTCCACATCTGCATTGCTCAGTGTGTGATCATTCCCACATCTGTATTGCTCAGTGTGTGATCATTCCCACATCTGTATTGCTCAGTGTGTGATCATTCCCACATCTGTATTACTCAGTGTGTGATCATTCCCACATCTGCATTGCTCAGTGTGTGATCACTCGCACACCTGGAATGCTCAGTGTGTGATCACTCGCACATCTGCATTGCTCAGTGTGTGATCACTCTATCAAGGCCCTTCAGTGGGGGAAACTGACCCTGTTGTAATAATACACCTGTGACCGCAACTCCCCCTCCCGCCCCCACCACCCACCCCTTGCTACATTTGTGGAGAGCAAACTGGCTTTCACTGCAACTGGTCCCTGCAGTGACCTGCGAGGAAGTGGAGGCCTAAAAAGATGTTGATCACTTCCAGGGCCACAGGCAGTGTTATAGAATCATAGAAACTTGCAACACCGAGGGAGGCCATTCGGCCCGCCGTGCCTGTGCTGAATCTTTGAAAGAGCAGCCGCATTAAGTCCCACACCCCCCGCTTGTTGTCCGTAACCCTGTGAGTTCCTCATCCTCAAGAACCCATCCAACTCCCTTTTAAAAATTATTGATGGAATCAGCATCCACCACCTTTTCGGGCCGAGCGTTCCAGATCTCGTCACCTCTCTGAGTGAAAAACATTCTCCTCATCTCCCCTCTAGATTTTTTTCCAATGATTTTAAATCTATGACCTCAAGTTATTGACCCACTCGCCAGAGGGAATAGTTTTTCCTGATTTACTCTATCAAAACCCCTCATCATCTTGAAAACCTCCATTAAGTCACCTCTTAACCTCCTCTGTTCCAGGGAGAACAATCCCAACTTTTCCAACATCTCCTCATAACTGAAGTCCCTCATCCCTGGTAACTCGCTGGTAAACCTCCTCTCTACCCCTTCTAATGCGTTAACTGGCTTCTGCTTACCCTCAGGCTCTGGGGGCAAGACTGGAGAAGCTGGGATTGTTCTCCTTAGAGCAGAGAAGATTAAGTGGAGATTTAATAGCGGTGACATGAATCAGTCATTCATGAAAGAAAGACTTATGAAATAATACTGAGTGGCCTGCGGGTGGCACTGTCCAGGGAGAGTATAAATACTCGGGCACGGGCCCAGCTTGCCCAGGATATTCTTAACAGGAACTAGTGAAGGACACAACTAGGCCTCCATGTTGTAAAGCAGTTGATTAAAGCTTTGCTAAACGCTTAGACCAAGTGCCTAGTAGTTTTCTTACGTCAAGCGGTGTCCACAATTATGGAGGGTTTTGACGGAGTAAATACAGAGAAACTGTTTCCACTGGCAGGAGGGTCGGAAACCAAAGGAAACAGAGTTAAGATAATTGGCGAAAGAACCAGCGAGTTGTTGTGATCTGGAACGCGCTGCCTGAAAGGGCGGTGGAAGCAGATTCAATAGAAACTTTCTAAAGGGAATTGGATATATGTTTAAAAAGAAAAAATGTGCAGGGCTATGGGGAAAGAGCAGGGGGGAGTTTCGCCAATTGAAGAGCTCTTTCCAAGAGCCGGCACGGGCACGAGGGGCCGAATGGCCTCCTTCCGTGCTGCATAGAAACATAGAAACATAGAAGATAGGATCAGGAGTAGGCCATTCGGCCCCTCGAGCCTGCTCCGCCATTCAATGCGATCATGGCTGATCATCCAAATTCAGTACCCTGTCCCTGCCTTCTCCCCATATCCCTTGATCCCTTTAGCCTTAAGAAATATATCTAACTCCTTCTTGAATATATTTAATGAATTGGCCTCAGCTGCCTTCTGTGGTAGAGAATTCCACAGGTTCACCACTCTCTGGGTGAAGAAATTCCTCCTCATCTCAGTCCTAAATGGCTTACCCCTTATCCTTAGACTGTGACCCCTGGTTCTGGACTCCCCCGCCATCGGGAACATCCTTCCTGCATCTAGTCTGTTTTCTATATATATCCATTGCCAAATATTTGTGCCTGGCTTGTTGATGCAATGAAAACATAGCAGCAGGCAGGGGACAAAACACCTCGAATGCCATCCAGCATCTCTGGCAGCACTTCTGTTTTCTGAATGATGAGAAAGTAGGAACTCCAGCGGAGCAAAGAGCTTTGGGAGTCCGATTGCACAAATCATTAAAAGCTAGGAGACAGGTACAAAAAGCAATTAAAAAGGCTAATGGAATATTGGCCTTTATCCCAAGGGGGCTGGAATAGAAAGTTGCATCGAGCCCTGGTCAGACCCCATCTGGAGTCACTGTGATCAGTTCTGGGCCCCGCACCTCAGGAAGGATATATCAGCCTTGGAGGGGCTGCAGCGCCGATTCACCGAAACAATACTGAGGCTTAAAAAGTTAAATTATGAGGGCAGATTGCATAAACTTGGCTTGTGTTCCCTTGAGTATAGAAGATTAAGGGGTGATCTAATTTAGGTGTTTAAAATGGTATAAGTATTAGATCGGGTAGATAGAGAGAAACTATTTCCTTTGGTGTGGGGGGAGTCCAGAACAAGGGGGCGTCACTTTAAAATTAGAGCCAGGCCGTTCAGGGGTGATGTCGGGAAGCACAAAGGGCGGTGGAAATCTGCAACTCTCGCCCTCAAAAGGCTGTGGATGCTGGGGGTCAGTTGGAGCTTCCAAGATTGAGATGGGTAGATGTTTGTTAGATAAGTGTATCAAGGGATAGGGAGCAAAGGTGGGTCAATGGAGTTTGAGGTGCAGATCAGCCCTAAGCTAATTGAACGGCGGAACAGGTTCCAGGGGCTGAATGGCCTCCTCCTTGTTCCTGATGTTCTGTGTTCTCTGCTCTCGCTGCTCCTTTGCTAAATCAAGTGACAGGGGAGCGCTGAAGGCTATGCCCACCACGGTGAAGATTCTGACCACACCGCGTGATGGAAACTGCTGCCGTTGCCTTCGTGTTGCGGACACGCAGGAACGAGCGTGAGCACACCACCAGCTCAAGAGCCTCACGGGGATTTAATGATAGGCATTCAACCGGCAGAAATGGCACCGAGCCACAAACCTGAGAAGTTGTTGCTCAGTATCGCTCGGCCCCCCACAAACCCTACACCATTTTCTAGGCTACAATCACTGGAGGATTAGTCCACCATCAATGACTTTCTTGCTCCAGATAACAGGGTTATTAATTTCAATAGATCCCGCGGCACTATTTCAAAGAAGAGCAGGAGAGTTCTCCCCGGTGTCCTGAGGCCAATATTTCTCCCTCAATCAACGTCACTAAAAAAACAGATCATCTGGCCATTCACCTCATTGCTGTTTGTGGGACCTTGCTGTGCGCAAATTGGCTGCCGCGTTTCCTACATTACAAAAGTGACTGTTCTTCACACAAAAGTACTTCATTGGCTGTAATGTGCTTTGGGACGTCCTGAGGTCGTGAAAGGTGCTAGAGTCTTTCTTTTCTTTTAATATATTTTAATATTAAGGATATTCATCTTTATTCTAATCCCAGAAAAAAAATCCTTATGGTTATAGCCACAGAATGTGCAGTGCATGGAAAATGTTATTTATTAACAACATTCTATAGCACTTCATAATTTAGTTCCGAAGTTCTAGTGTAAGTTAAAACTGGATCCGTACGTATTGAATTGGAGTTTTGTGCTTTGGTTCTTGATCCTTGCAGACGCTGTCTTAATTGCATCTCACCCTCTTCCCTTCTCCTCCCCCCCCCCCCCCCCCCCCCCCAGTTAACGGTGGCTGGTCGACATGGACAGAGTGGTCTATCTGTAACAGTCGCTGCGGGAGGGGCTACCAGAAACGTACGCGCACCTGCACCAATCCCGCACCGCTCAACGGAGGGACCTTCTGCGAGGGACAGAGCGTCCAGAAGATTGCCTGCACCACCATGTGTCCCGGTAAATGTGAACCTCACCAGACTCACCATTGCCCACTCGCCTTACTGCACCGGGAGATATTCTCTTCTCCTACCCATGCTAATGGGTTCGGCAGACTGATTCCTGGGATGGCAGGACTGTCGTGTGGGGAGAGATTGGGTCGACTGGGCCTGTATTCGCTGGAGTTTGGAGGAGTGAGGGGGGATCTCATGGAAACGTATAGGGTTCTGACAGGGCTGGACAGACTGGGTGCAGGGGGGATGTTTCCCCTGGCTGGGGGAGGTCTAGAATGAGGAGTCACAGTCTCAGGGTACAGGGTGGAACATTTGGGACTGAGATGAGGGGGAATTTCTTTACTCAAGGGGTGGTGAGCCTGTGGAATTCTCTACCACAGAGGGCTGTGGAGGCCAGTTCACTGAATGTATTTAAGAAGGAGATAGATATATTTCTGGACACAAAAGGCATCGGGGGGGTATGGGAAGAGAGCGGGAATTTGGTATTGGGATGGATGATCAGCCATGATCGTATTGAATGGTGGGGCAGGCTCGAGGGGCTGAATGGCCGACTCCTGCTCCTATTTTTCTATGTTCTATGCTTCTAATACCTCACAATTTGGCTCTTTCAAAATATTGGTATGCAAAAAATGGCTAATGCACTTGTACGGAATTCTATTCTATTTCAGCTCAGACATTGTCCCATTTAAATTAAACCGGGGAGCACCTCCATTGAAATAGCAAACAAATTTCATATCACTTAACATTTAGGTGCATGAGTAGTCAATGAACGCTCTACCTTGCAGCGTCTGAAAAACGTCTTCTCTCGTAGTGTCTACACTGGACTATTGATTAGTGCTTAGACTAGATTGTTGTCTTGTAATACTATACTAGGCAATTGACTTCCAGTGCTTAGATGAGATATTGACTTGTAATTCTGTACTAGACTATTGACTTATACCGCTTATTGTCTTCTAACACTAAGCAATTGACTTGCAGTGCCCATAAAAGGTATTGGGGAGATTTCCGTTATCACTGACTGGGCGCTAATCTGGCAAAGTGCCCTCCCTTTACAGACCCCGCCCTATTTTCATTGCATGGAAATAAATGGAATGAAAATCAGGAAGGTTCTATAAAGGGCTGGCGATCTAGGAACACAGGAACAGGAGTTTGGCATTCAGCCCTTCGAGCCTGTTCCCACCATTCAATTAGATTATGACTGATCTGTACCTTAACGCCAGTTACCCGCCTTGGATCCATATCCCTTAATACCCTTGCCTAACAAAAATCTATCTATCTCCTTTTTGAATTTTTCAATTGGTCGATATCCACAACTTTTTGGGGGGAGAGAGTTCCAGATTTCCACTACCATTTGTGTGACGAAGTGCTTCCTGACATCACCCCCTGAACAGCCTGGCTCTGATTTTAAGGTTGTGCCTCCCTTGTTCTGGACCCTCCCACCAAAGAGGAAATAGTTTCTCTCTATCAACCCAATCAAATCCTTTAATCATCTTGAACACCTCAATTAGATCATCCCTTAATCTTCTACGATAGCAAAATACTGGCGGATGCTGGAAATCCAAAATAACAACAGAAAATGCTGGAAAAACTCAGCAGGCCAGGCAACATCCGTGGAGAGAAAATAGAGTCAACGTTCCTTAATCTTCTGTATCTGCTCCACCAGATAACCACTCAGGCAGTGAAAATGAAAATCTACCCCACTCCCCTTGAATGCTATACTGGACCATCGATTTGTTATACTAGACATGGTGGGACTGATTTTAACATCCTCTAGATGAGGTATAATGGATGATTTAAGAATGGACGGCGATCGATCCCAATGGATTGCTACCCATTTAACGTCACGTGCAAGTTTTCAGTGAGACTTGAGCAGGTGGCAGTAGGTTCCTGCCCTAAATAGGCAGGAACATCATAAAGTGAAGGGGAGGTGCTATTATCTGACGCCAACAGCTTTTTGTATAGCTTACAAAACTTCTTCATCATCATGTCCACAGTACTCGGACAGCTACAGATCCGAGGCTTAATGTTTGAGTGCCGTAACACCGCCTGTTGTTGTAAAGGCTGCCGCGGATGGGGCTTGTATGCCTTGGGCCCCTTCCAGCAAGCCACAGGGAACGTCAGCAACATCATCAGTCAATCTGCACTCCACACCACTATAAAGCAGGTGACTGATGTCTTAGTTGCCAGGACAAACTACTTTTGCCATTTTCCCAATGGCAACAAGAAACCCGCGACCTCTACCACCTGGAGGGAGAAGGTCAGCAGGCACATGACAACACCACCACCTGCAAGTTCCCCCTCCAAGTCACACAACATCCGGACTTGGAAATATATCGGCCGTTCCTTCATCGTCGTCGCTGAGTCAAAATCCTGGAACTCCCTCCCTAACAGCACTGTGGGAGCACCTTCACCACACGGACTGCAGCAGTTCAAGAAGGTGGCTCACCACCAGCTTCTCAAGGGGCAATTAGGGATGGGCAGTAAATGCTGGCCTTGCCAGCGGCGCTGTACGTATAGCTGACGCGTCCCTACGGGGAACAAGCATTCCATTGTACTTGTTACATATGGCAAATAAATCTAATCTGAATCTGAATCTGAATCTGAACAAAAAAAAACTGCAGTCGAGGGCTTTGCTCAGATTGTAGGACATCCCAATGTCCAGGGCATGGTAAATTGCACCTGTGAAGCCCTGCATGGTCCAGGCGGCAATAGTAGAGTTCATGAACAGCACGGGCTTCCAGTCCCATTAATGTGCAATTCATCCGTGAGCCTCTGCACAGGATCGTGCAGGTGGATACCCACATTACTCGCAATATGCATGAGCTCTAACTTTTGATAATTCACCATTATTCCACACCCCCCCTCCCCCCATTGCTTGACCCTGGAATAAAGTGCAACCGCAGCTCCTTGGAGGCTAAGAGCCACCCGCTGCAGCCCTAGCTTTTGATACTGGTGCACCATCTACATATTCCTGCCCAACACTGATATAATGAGGTCCATGCATCAATGAGAACCATCATTGAATGCATAATAGGAAAGGTGAAGGAGAGACTCAAGATATTGACGTATCTGGGAGCTTCCTCCAGTAAAGGTCAGCCAATGTGTCATCGTGGTATGTTGTACGCTGCACAACTTTGCTATGCGGTACAGATTAACCATTCACTTGCCAGAGTAGCCTGGCGACCCGCCAGAGGGAAGAGGACCTCCCTTCTCTGCTGCACTTGTTCCAAATAAAATCTTCACTGTTCCGTATGGAAAAAAACAAGGTGCTCGTTTACATCGCTTATCAATTGCAATCCTGCCACTGCACCTTTGCACACTTTTGGTCAACAGCACCCCTTTAAGCTGCGCGTGGGCCTTTTCAGACCCGAATAGCTAACGCTTCCCACCACCCCCCCCCCTCCCCAAATGGGCAGAGAGCCAATCGCAGGTTTCTCTCACTCCTGCAGCTCGCCCACGTTATGTTAATCAGGATGAGCTTGGAAACTCGGTGGGACTGGAGATGATGCATTCAGACAGGTGCTAGTCCTGGCGCACTCGCCTCCCACTGGTTCCAACACAGGACACTGAAATCAGCCTCTACATCTCATGATGCTACACTGCACTCTTGTCCTGTAACGCTATGCTATTGGCTTGTTGTCCTAGATGATTGAGTTGCAACACTTCTACTGGACTGTTGACCTTTAATTACTTACTGACTGGTAATACTAAAACCCTCATTCTCGTCCCACTCCCTCCACCCACCACGCCTCATTGGACTCTGCTAGTGGGTAAACAATCATTGCCCCTCTCTGCTTCCCCTCCAGAACGACCGATCACTCAGAAACAAGGCCCTTGCCATTCACTATCTTGTGATGGACGATGGCACTGACATCCTGGCTTTGACTGGAACTTGGCTGACACCTTGCCCCTTACCGTACCCTCTCTGCCTGGCTGTATTTTCTACTACCTGCCCCCTCGGTGGCAGTGTGGCCCACCTTAGTCACTCCTCCTACTCCTCTGGTACCTTCTCCTCCGTCGAGCGCCTCACCTTGTTCCATCCCTCTCGCCTATTCTATGCTGTCTCTTGCCTGCCCCCCACCTCCAAGCCCCACCCAGGATTTCACCCGATAATCGCACTCCTTTCCTCCCAAAACCTTTGCACTGAGCATCTTCCTCATCCTCTGTGACTTCAATCTCCATCTCCACTCTCCTCTGAATTCACTGCCCTCCTGTCCTCTTTAAACCTCTCCTCCATATAAAATCTCCTTCATGGCTACCGCCTCGATCTTGAATCCTCCCGTGGTTTCGATCACTGATGACATATACCGTATAATATATCATTTAAAATGTTTAAAATGTATTTAAACCCTTATTTGGAACTTCTAAATTTCAGTTACTGAGAAAAAAATAGCATTCTCAAAGATTAAGAAGTTTGCAGATGATACAAAAATTGGCCGTGTGGTTGATAGTGAGGAAGAAAGCTGCAGACTGCAGGCAGATATCAGTGGAGTGGTCAGGTGGGCAGAAAAGTGGCAAATGGAATTCAATCTGGAGAAGTGTGAGGTAATGCATTTGGGGAGGGCTAACAAGGCAAGGGAATACACATTAAATGGTAGGACACTGAGAAGTGCAGAGGATCAGAGGGACCTTGGAGTGCATGTCCACAGATCCCTGAAGGTAGCAGGACAGGTAGATAAAGCGGTTAAGAAGGCATACGGAATACTTTCCTTTATTAGCCGAGGCATAGAGGTTATGCCTGAACTGCATAAAACACAAGTTCAGCCACAGCTAGAGTACTGCGTGCAGTTCTGGTCACCACATTACAGGAAGGGTGTGATTGCACTAGAGAGGGTACAGAGGAGATTTACGAGGATGTTGCCAGGACTGGAGAATTTTAGCTATGAGGAAAGATTGGATAGGCTGAGGTTGTTTTCTCTGGAACAGAGGAGGCTGAGCGGAGACCTAAAATTATGAAGTGCCTAGATAGCGTGGATAGGAAAGACCTATTCCTCTTAGCAGAGAGGTCAGTAACCAGTGGCATTGATTTAAAGTAATTGTTAGAAGGTTTAGAGGGGAGTTGAGGAGAAATGTCTTCACCCAGAGCATGGCGGGGGTCTGGAACTCACTGCCTGAAAGGGTGGTAGAAGCAGAAACCCTCATCGCATTTAAAAAGTGCTTGGATATGCACTTGAAGTGCTGGAACCGACAGGGCTACGGACCAAGAGCTGGAACGTGGGATTAGGCTGGATGGCTCTTTTTCGGCCTCCTTCTGTGCCGTAAATTTCTAAGATTCTATGATTCAAAGTTTTCAGAAAGCATTTTGAGCAATTTACAGGGAAAAGCTAGCTGATGGGCAGATTATAGGATGGCAAGTTCACCGAGGTGATTTTCACTATAAATAAAGGATAGACAGACATTGCCTGAAGACTACACTTGGCCTTGACTCCCTGTGTGCGCCACGAGAGGTTGACTAGTGCCACCGTTTTTATCCACCATCTCCAGTCTTGCTCTGGAGGTTCATTAAGAAAACGAACAGTTTCCTGTCACGATTATATTGCGCACTAAATCTGACCATTACGCTTGCAAATTTACTTATTTAATTAGTTCTCTCTGAATTTATTAGTCACCATTGAGCCTAAATACTTTAATCGCAAGTTCCTTCTTTAAATCTCTTCAGATGCCCAGGGAAACAAAGCTGACCGTAAACTTCAGAAGTGGTTTCTTCCTGTGAGCCAGTGACACTGGCGTTGTGTAGACTTCATTGGCTCTGACTTTGTGTTAGACTCCAAACCACCATCCGACCTAAGCACTGTATCCTGACACATTCAGGAATGGATGAACAGGCTGGGTCTCTTTTCTCTTGAATAGAGAAGCCTGAGAGGTGACCTGCTCGAGGTCTTTCAAATTATGAAAGGTTTTGATAGAATAGATAGAGAGAGAGAGAGTGTTTCCACTTGTGGGGAAGAGCAAAACTACAGGCCATCAATGTAAGATCATCACCAAGAACTCAAATAGGGAATTCAGAAGAAACTTCTTTACCCAGAGAGTGGTGAGAATGTGGAACTCACTACCACAGGGAGCGGTTGAAGCGAATAGTATAAATCAATTTAAGGGGAAGCCAGATAAGCATATGAGGGAGAAGGGAATAGAGGGTTATGTTGATAGAGTTAGATGAGGAAAGACGGGAGGAGGCTCGAGTGGAGCATAATCGCCGGCATGGACTGGTTGAGCCGAATGACCTTCTTTCCATGCCGTATATTCCATGTAATTCTTGCACACATGAGATTGGCGGAAGCCCATGTACCAACGTTTAATGCTCTTTGCCCTCCATTGCTGCGCGCGCACTATTTTGGCCAAGATGTCAATCTGTGTAAAATAAACATGTAGACATCTCCCGTCAGAAGGTTGCACTAGGAACTGTAAGGGGTGATTCCGCGATCCCAGTGGAAGTGTGTCGGGGAAAATCCAAGGCTGTGGGCCCACGGTTTCCATCCTGTGCTTCCCCCTGCTGGGAGTGTCGGATCATGGAATCACCCCTTTGGCATGAGCAAGCTACCTATTTTTAAGGGAACTTCGCCAGTGGGAAATTCTACTCTTTTGATTGCTTGCTACAGTGCCATTTCTTCTTTTGAAAATGTTTATTTCGATAACTGTCAAGGAACGTGGATTTCAGGATAGAATGCACAGTGGGGATTATCAGTGGAATACTTCGGGACATAATATTTTAGTTATGTGGAGAGACTAGAGAAGCTGAGATTGTTCTCCTTGGAGCAGAGTGGGTTAAGGGGAGATTTAATAGAGGTGTTCAAAATCATGAGGGGTTTTGATACAGTTTTTTTTATTCGTTTATGGGATGAGGGCATCGCTGGCGAGGCCAGCATTTATTGCCCATCCCTAATTGCCCTTGAGAAGCTGGTGGTGAGCCGCCTTCTTGAACTGCTGCAGTCCGTGTGGTGAAGGTGCTCCCACAGTGCTGTTAGGGAGGGAGTTCCAGGATTTTGACCCAGCGACGATGAAGGATCGGCCGATATATTTCCAAGTCAGGATGGTGTGTGACTTGGAGGGAAACTTGGAGGTGGTGGTGTTCCCATGCGCCTGCTGCCCTTGTCCTTCTAGGTGGAAGAGGTCACGGGTTTGGGAGGTGCTGCCGAAGAAGCCTTAGGGAGAAATTGTTTCCACTGGCAGGAGGGTTGGTATCCAGAGGAGACAGATTTAAAATAATTGGCAAAAAATACAGAGGGGGGGGCGATGAGGAGAATTTTTTTTACTCAGCTGTTGTGATCTGGAATGCGCTGCCTGAAAGGGTGGTGGAAGCAGATTGAATAGTAACTTTCAAAAGGGATAAATACTTGAAATGGAAAAAAAATGCAGGACTATGGGGAAAGAGCAGGGGACTGGGACTAATTGGAGAGCTCTTTCAAAGAGCTGGCACAGGCATGATGGGCCGAATGGCCTCCTTCTGTGAACATAGGAACATAGGAACAGGAGGAGGCCACTCAGCCCCTCGAGCCTGCTCTGCCATTCAATGAGATCATGGCTGATCTGCAACCTAACTCCATATACCTGCCTTTGGCCCATATCCCTTAATACCTTTGGTTAACAAACATCTATCAATCTCTGATTTAAGATTAACAATTGATCGAGCATCAATTGCCATTTACGGAAGAGAGTTCCAAACTTCTACCACCCTTTGTGTGTAGAAGTGTTTCCTAATATCACCCCTGAAAGGTCTGGCTCTAATTTTTAGACTCTGCCCCCTAGTCCTAGACTCCCCAACCAGCGGAAATAGTTTCTCTCTCTATCTACCCTATCTGTTCCTCTTAATACCTTGAAAACTTTAATCAGATCGCCCCTTAACCTTCTAAATTCAAGGGAATACAAGCCTAATTTCTGTAATTTCTCCTTGCAACCTAACCCTTGAAGTCCGGGTATCATTCTGTATCACTGTATGATCCTAAGATTCTGCAGGGTGTGGGTGGTGCATTGTGGAGTGAATTCTACGGATCCTGACTGGGTAGCGGTTCTTGTTTTAAATTAAGATTGACTGCCCGTGAAAGGTGCTGCAACAAGAAAGACACATTTAACAGCTGGGGTGAGCTGCCTGCTGTCTCTTTTCGGAAACGAGTGGCCTCCGATTTTGAAAATCTTCTCAGTTTAAGCCAAAGAAGCAAAATTCGTGTCAATTAACTTGACCCCCTGATGGTACTTCATTTCCATTTCCGTGTCAGTGGTACAGTCGGTTCTGAATCTCCCAACTTCCACTGAGAGGATTTTCGAGATGGCATCCGAATAGGGAGATTAGGGTCGCTAGCCCTCCAGGATTGGCCCTGGAGTCTCCAAGGAATTGAAGATTAATCTCCCGCATGCTGCTGGGAGCAAAAACCCAGGAGAAAAATCATAGGGGGCATTAAAAAAAATGTATTTTCTTTGCACACTTTTGTGATAAAACTGTTGGACACGGGAGAAAGGCTGCTTGACTGACAGTCAAGAATCCTCCAATCGGGGAATGAAGAGTCCATTTGCTTTCCGATTGGCCGTGGGAAGGCGGGGTTGGCGAGTGTGGACGGGTTGGGCGACCAATGGCGGGAGAGTGGGGGCGGGGCGGTTGGAGGCAAGAGATCATGTGACGACACCTCCAGGAATCTGTCCAACCAGTGTTGGCAACCCAAAGGGAGATGGGAGGATAGGTAGCCATTTTCTTGTATCAATTGGTTTAAGTACTTATATTAAGAATTCTTGCACATTGGTAGAAGAAAGCGACTCCACGCTGATCTCCAGGTCCTTGCTGCAGTGTAGTAGGCACAAGGATCTGGGATTCACCTTCCTTTCCCTTATGGAGCAGGGTGGCGTGCCAACATGGCGGCACAACGCAGCCTCGATCTGCAGCACCTGCCGAATACCCGGCCCCTAAACCGCATCTCTGGGAGCCGCCACCGAGTGGAGCCCCATCCCCCCACCCACCCCGGGGTGATTCCCTCGCACAAGGAAGACGGGAAAGTTGTCGGGAGAGTTGTCGGCAAGCTGCCTTTGTGCTCACTGCCATTGTTTGGCGATGGCGATGGCGCTGGTGCCAGTCTGGGAATCAGATGGGCGGCCCCCCCCTTGCTCTCTGCCTGTGATTCGGGAGGGGAGGCAGGGCACAGGAGCGCTCCTTTTAAGTTTCGGCGCTGGCGTGTAACGGACGACATCGGATCTGATTTGAAAGAAAAGTCGGGAGAGGCGCCGAGCGAGCGGCCAATCCGACGTCGCTCATTTCGCGCACCATCAGTAAATTACCCCCGGGGAGCTTGTCCTGAAATTTACATCAATTCCCACCCAGCAATCTGCACTGTCACAGTGGATGGTCATTGGGCCTCCTTTATTAGGCACGAGATTCGGAACACTGTGTCAACGCAATACTTCCAAATGTATTCATTGACCTAGCCCATTTATCCGTACAATGCGGGCGTTGTTAGCGCTTTAATCCGAAGTCCCATTTACCACTGCAGACGCCCGAGTAACAAAGCGTCACGAGCGACTGGTTCCCGCGGATCAGCGACGCCACCCGCGGAGTCAGGCAGATCTCGTTCGCCCGCCCCCCACCATCCCCCCTCCTCCCACCCGCTCGTAAAGACACGGCTGATCATTTGCCCCCTCCCCCCGCCTCCTTCCGTTGCATACTTGTGTACTGATGTTTTTCTCTTGTCGAACTGTAGTTGATGGTGGGTGGACGGAGTGGAGCAAGTGGTCAACCTGTGGGACGGAATGCATGCACTGGCGGAGGAGGGAGTGCACAGCCCCCGCCCCTAAAACCGGCGGGAAGGACTGCCAAGGACCGCTGTTAGACTCCAAAAACTGCACTGACGGCCTATGCATGCAAAGTAAGTGAGGCAGATCCTACCTTGTACTGCAGCGGCTGAAGCGTTCACGCGTTTAACCCTTTCCGCCCCCACCCCTCTCGCACCTCCCCCCCCCCCCCACATCCCTGTTCTAATATTATTAGCCCTTTGCACATTCCTATCCTCTTCTCTGTGTTTCTGCTACCTTTCAGCACTTTAACAAAAAAGACTTACATTTAGATAGTGCATTTTATGACCACCGGACGTCCCAAAGTGCTTTACAGCCAAGGAAGTGTTTTTTGAAGTGTAGTCACTGTCGTAATGTAGGAAACGTGGCAGCCAGTTTGCGCACAGCAAGCTAACTTGGTGTGAGTGTGTGTGTGTGTGTGTGTGAGAGTGAGTGTGTGTGTGAGAGTGAGTGTGTGCGTGTGTGCGTGTGAGTGTGTGTGTGAGAGAGTGTGAGTGAGTGTGTGTGTGAGAGAGTGTGTGTGTGAGAGTGAGTGTGTGAGTGTGTGTGTGAGAGTGTGTGTGTGTGAGTGTGTGTGTGAGAGTGAGTGTGTGTGTGAGAGTGAGTGTGTGAGTGAGTGTGTGTGTGAGAGTGAGCGTGTGTGAGAGTGAGTGTGTGAGTGTGTGTGTGTGTGTGTGTGTGAGAGTGAGTGTGTGTGAGAGTGAGTGTGTGAGTGAGTGTGTGTGTGAGAGTGAGCGTGTGTGAGAGTGAGTGTGTGAGTGTGTGTGTGTGTGTGTGTGTGAGAGAGTGTGTGTGTGAGAGAGTGTGTGAGTGAGTGTGTGTGTGTGAGTGAGAGAGTGTGTGAGTGTGTGTGTGTGTGTGAGAGTGAGTGTGTGTGTGAGAGTGAGTGTGTGTGTGAGTGTGAGCGTGTGTGTGAGAGAGTATGTGTGAGTATGTGTGTGAGTGTGTGTGTGTGTGTGTAAGTGTGTGTGTGTTTGTGCTTGCAGTTGGGGGTCAAGGGAAGGAGCAGGTACAGTCAGGAGCCTGACTGGTAGCAACAACAGATCCCCAACTCCGTACAACCCCCACAACATATTCATCGCCCTTTCTGCTCGGCATCCTTGGGCTTAAAGGATTGGTGCAGTTGAAGAGCCAGGGCTTCAAGGAATGATTCTCGAGCGTGCGGTCCGAGCAGGGATTGTCCATTGGGAGTGATGCCCATGGATTTCGCCCGATGTTGAATCCCCACGATGTCCCATGGGGCAGTCCCTGGGAGCGCCAGATCACAGTCCAACCCTCCTAAAGGTTCAATGCCACAGTTTTGAAAATATGTGACTATTTACATTCCTTACAAAAAGAAATGATAGCCGTGGGTAGCACTCTCACCTCTGAGTCAGAAGATCATGACTTCAAGTCCCCGCTCCAGGGACTTGAGCACACAATCTAGGCTGACACTCCCAGGGCAGTACTGAGGGAGTGCTGCACTGTCGGAGGTGCCGTCTTTCGGATGAGACGTTAAACCGAGGCCCCGTATGCCATCTCAGGTGGACGTAAAAGATCCCATGGTACTATTTCGAAGAGGAGTTATCCCCGGTGTCCAGGCCAATAGTTATCCCTCAATCAACATCAATAAACAGATGATCTGGTCAATACCACATTGCTGTTTGTGGGAGCTTGCTGTGCGCAAATTGGCTGCTGCGTTTCCTACATTACAACAGTGACTCCACTTCAAAAAAAAAGTCCTTCATTGGCTGTAAAGCGCTTTGGGACGTCCAGTGGTCGTGAAAGGCGCTATAGAAATACAAGTCTTTTTTCTTTCTTTCCCCTCTCCCACCTATCCAACCTAGTCGTGAATGTTAACCTAGCGTAAAACTAAAACTCTGCGCAGTGCGGGCAGAGAAACAAATGTAGCGGTATTGGACATTTTTTAGATTTTTGAGGAAGGAACATATAATTTTTAACGAGTTGCGATTGATTAACGAGTTTGACAGCACGGCGCGTCGGAAAACGTGGAAAATCGGCTAACTACGAATCACAACCTTTCTCTTATTCCTGGAAACATGCGACGTGACTTTAAAGCAGACAGCATATGGAATGTGATATCTTCAGTCAAAACCCGCCTCCCCGGCAAAATGAAAATCTTAACAGCTTTAATTATTGTAAAAGATGCATTGACAAACAGCCGCAATACTCGGATGTCTCTGTGGGCGGCGCTGCTGAGCGTGTAGCGGTCCCCGGGTATCTTCAGTGCCACCTGCAGCTGCTCTGTGGTACTGCTGCCCTGAGACACGTGTTTGGACTCAAAAGTCACTTTCCTGCACTTTTCACAGTCACTGTGAAAGTCGTGGGGCGAGGGGGTGGGGGGGGGGAGGGAAAATGAGCGCATAAAAACCCTAGGGCATGAATTGTCACTCTTGAGGAAGGAAAAAATTCCTGAAGGGATGCTACTCGTTTTTTTTGTTCTGCCCGAGTCAGTCCTGTTTCTGGATTTATTTCAACCGTTGAATTGTGTATTTGAGCGGAGAGGAGAATCAAGGGGTCTGTAGTAACGAGGACCTTTTGAACATAAATGCATCATTATAGGACAGGAGTAGAATGGGCCTATGCTCTCTGGAGTTGAGAGGTGATCTCATTGAAACATATCGGATTCTGAGGGGGATCGACAGGGTAGATACAGGGAGGTTGTTTCCCCCTGGCTGGAGAGTCTAGAACCAGGGGTCACAGTCTCAGGATAAGGGGTCAGCCATTTAGGACTGAGATGAGGAGGAATTTCTTCACTCAGAGGGCGGTGAATCTTTGGAATTCTCTGCCCCAGAGGGCAGTGGATGCTCAGTCGTTGAGTATATTCAAGGCTGAGATCGATAGATTTTTGGACTCTAAGGGAATCAAGGGATATGGAGATCGGGCGGGAAAGTGGAGTTGAGGTCGATGATCAGCCGTGATCTTATTGAATGGCGGAGCAGGCTCGAGGGGCCGTATGGCCGACTCCTGCTCTTAATTCTTATGTTCTTATGTTGTAGGAGTTTTAAACAATCCGAACTGCCCGTCTCCCATATTCATAAGAACATAAGAAATAGGAGCAGGAGTCGGCCATTCGTCCCTTTGAGCCTGCTCTGCCATTCAATGAGATCATGGCTGATCTTCTGCCTCAACTCCATTCACCGACCCTATCGCCATATCCCTTGATGCCCTTACTCGTCGGAAATCTATCGACTTCTGTTTTGAATACACCCGAGGACGGAGCCTCCACAGCCCTCAGAGATTGTCTTGGAAACTGTTGATGCCGCCCCTCACTGTATAACCAGAACTGTGACAACAAACTTACCGAAATGATGCCTTTGTTGCATTTAGTGGCATGATGGGCAACATTGCAGCATTAGTTCCCGACACCATTACAACAGCGACTACACTTCAAAAGTACTTGTCAAAGGCTCCGGGGACGTCCTGAGGTTGTGAAAGGCGCTATATCAATGCAATTCCTTTCTTTTTTTTCATGACTTCGAAGCGCAGGAGCTTCCATTGTAGGGTTAAGATCATCCTGGTGAACATGCGGGGGCTGAGATTGCAGACAGAGATGCTGTAGGGCAGATTAACATCCCTTTGAGGTGCAATGCATTGTGAAGCTGCCTTATGCAGAGGACATAAATGCCATAATAGATAAAAACAGAAAATGCTGGAAACACTCAGCAGGCCAGGCAGCCTCTGTGGAGAGAGAGAGTGGCCCCCATTTTAACTCCAGGGGGATTCCCTCGCTCAAGCCCGAGTTAAAATTAGAGTCGGGTCTCAATGATGTCATCGGGCCACAACATGCGTATGTTAAGAAGGACCCCGTTGGCTCTAGGTGCCTGTCCTCACTGCCTGGCTCAGGAGGGCAGGTTAAAATCGCAGATGTTGCGATCATGGCCGTAAGAGCCAGGGGCGATTTTAAATGCCCCACCCGCCAGGGTTCTACTGAGCGAGTGGGACTAAAATCGCCCAGAGTTAACGTTTCGGGTCGATGACCCTTCATCACAGCTGTAAGACGTTAGACAATAGCAAAACACCTCGGACGCTGGAAATCAGAAACAACAACAGAAAATACCGTGGAGAGAGAAACAGAGTTAACGTTTCGGGTCGATGACCCTTCATCACAGCTGTAAGAAGTTAGACAATAGCAAAACACCGCGGACGCTGGAAATCAGAAACAACAACAGAAAATACCGTGGAGAGAGAAACAGAGTTAACGTTTCGGGTCGATGACCCTTCATCAGAACTGGAAAACCCTGCTGTTTCTCTCTCCGCGATGCTGCCTGACCTGCTGAGTGTTTCCAGCATTTTCTGCTGTTATTTATGTAAGAAGTTAGAGATGGAATAGTTATTAAGCAAGTACAGAGGCAGGGAAAGAGGGGGGTCTTGGTGGGGGAGAGGACAGAACGAAAGGGAAGGTCTGTGATAGGCTAAAAGGCAGGAGAGGTTAATTGACAAAAGGGATTGATGGTGCGAGGTAAAAGGGGGTGGCAATGGGACAAGTAAAGAAACAAAAGATGGGTCTAGAGGATATAAATGTCATTGTGAACTTCACTTTAACCCTATTTGAGGGACCACTCAGTTAGCAACCCTAATTGTCACTCTGCGGGCAGTGAAACTACAGTCAGCTCAAATCCAATTGCCACTTAACACTCGTTCGAATGTTTATGAACTGCAATTTGTTGCTCAAACGTTTTTAATTTTACATTTGCTGATGCTTATAATTGAAGATTATTTTTGATTCAGAACAGGAAATTGTGTTTAAAGGAAGCTTTAATTTTTGCATAAATAATTGAGCTGTTTAAGCCAACTCCTTGTATATTTAATTAGTATAGACTAATCGGTATTACATAGAATTACATAATATTTTACAGCCCAGAAACAGGCCACTCGACCCAACTGGTCCGTGCCGGTGTTTATGCTCCACACCAGCCTCCTCCCTCCCCTACTTCATCTCATCCCATCAGCACATCCTCCTATTCTTGTCTCCCTCATGTACTTATCGAGCTTCCCCTTGAAGGCATCTATGCTCCTCGCCTCAACTACTCCCTGTGGCAGCAGGTGTATGTTATACCCGCCTGTTAAAGCGAAGGAGAAATGAAGAGGAGTGGTGCTAGCTGATGCGGTTTTGTCTCTCGTGGTGAGTTTGCAGTCAGTCGCAGTGCTCAGGAGAGTTGGCAGAATATGACATTAAACTCTGCTGTTTCCTAACCATTTTAACATAGGAACAGGAGGAGGCCACTCAGACCCTCGAGCCTGCTCCGCCATTCATGGCTGATCTGCGACCTAACCCCATATACCCGCCTTTGGCCCATATCCCTTAATACCTTAGGTTAACAAAAATCTATCAATCTCCGATTTAAAATTAACAATTGATCTAGCATCAATTGCTGTTTGCGAAAGAGAGTTCCAAACTTCTACCACCCTTTGTGTTTCTTAATTTCACTCCTGAAAGGTCTGGCTCTAATTTTTAGACTCTGCCCCCTAGTCCTAGACTCCCCAACCAGCGGAAATAGTTTCTCTCTATCTACCCTATCTGTTCCCCTTAATATCATGAAAACTTCAATCAGATCACCCCTTAACCTTCTAAATTCAAGGTAATACAACCTCAATTTGTGTAATCGCTCCTCGTAACTTAACCCTTGGAGTCCGGGTATCATTCTGGTAAACCTACGCTGCACTCCCTCCAAGGCCAATATATCCTTCCTAAGGTGTGGTGCCCAGAACCGCTCACAGTGCTCCAGGTGTGGGCTAACCAGGGCTTTGTATCGCTGCAGCATAACTTCTACCCCCTTGTATTCTAGTCCTCTAGGTATAAAGGCCAGCATTCCATTAGCCTTTTTAATATTTAATATTTTAATGGCACCCCAAACACCACCTTAAACATTCACTCCCTCCACCACCGGCGTACCGTGGCTGCAGTGTGTACCATCTACAAGATGCACTGCAGCAACTCGCCAAGGCTTCTTCGGCAGCACGTCCCAGACCCCGTGACCTCTTCCACCTAGAAGGACAAGGGCAGCAGGCGCATGGGAACATCACCACCTCCAAGTTCCCCTCCAACTCACACCATCCTGACTTGGAAATATATTACCGATCCTTCATTGTCGCTGGGTCGCAATCCTGGAGCTCCCTCCCTAACAGCACCACACGGACTGCAGCGGTTCAAGAAGGCGGCTCACCACCACCTTCTCAAGGGGCAATTAGGGATGGGCAATAAATGCTGGCTTTGCCAGCGACGCCCACATCCCATAAAAACAAATTTAAAAAAAATATTGAAAGCAAGCCAGGTTTTTACTCCCTAAGACTGCACTGCCACATAGCTGCTCCCGGCCTGCCTCATAAACAACGTTCCCCCCAAGGTGCGCAGCCACGCACCCCTCGTGAGGTCCCGCGCACCCCTCGCGAGGTCCCGCGCACCTCTCGTGAGATCCCGCGCAGGCCACTCACCAGCACTGCCGCTGGTAGAGATACCGCGCATGCGGCCACACGGTCAATTTAAAGGGCTTGCACAGGGAAAAAAAGCAATTGGAGGGAACATTGCTCATAAAGCCCAACTATGTTAAGTCACAGGCCTCACAGAACCATTTTAAAGTGTGTTTTCCCTCACCTCATGGCTGATTGTTATGATCTGAAACGCGCTGCCTGAAAGCAGTGGTGGAAGCAGATTCAATAGTAATTTTCCAAAAGGGGAATTGGAGAAATATTTGAAAATGAAAAATTTGCAAGGGTTATGGGGAAAGAGCAGGGGAGTGGGACTAGAGTCATAGAGTTATACAGCACAGGAAGAGGCCCTTCGGCCCATCGTGTCCGCACCGGCCATCAAGCCCCGCCTATTCTAATCCCATTTTCCAGCACTTGGTCCGTAGCCTTGTATGCTATGGTGTTTCAAGTGCTCATCTAAATGCTTCTTGAATGTTGTGAGGGTTCCTGCCTCTACCAGGCTAATTGGAGAGCTCTTTCAAAGAGCTGGCACAGGCACGATGGGCCAAATGGTCTCCTTCTGTGCTGTGAGATTCTACGATTCCATGATAATGGATTGTCCAGCTTGATACTGAGCCGCATAGGCCAGGAAGGTTGAGGTTTCCCAGGCCTCAGTCTGTGCCGAGTGACCTGGTCTCAGGGCAGGGCAGCAGCAGGAGAGTTACAGTTAGCCTTGGGGTCACTGGGATAGAGACGAGAAGAATCAGCCAGGGTTTCTGCTCCTGATTACGGACCCAAGGTGGATAGATGGAGTTAAGAAAAAAAGAAAAAAGACTTGCATTTCTATAGCGCCTTTCACAACCTCAGGACACCCAAAGTGCTTTACAGTCAATAAAGTACTTTTGGAGTGTAGGCACTGTTGTAATGTGGGAAACACAGCAGCCAATTTGTGCACAGCAAGCTCCCACACACTGCAATGTGATAATGACCTGATAATCTGTCTTAAGTGGTGGTTGAGGGATAAATATTGGCCCCAGGACACCAGGGAGAACTCCCCTGATCTTCTTCAAAATAGTGCTATGGGATCTTTTATGTCCACCTGAGAGAGCAGACGGGGTCTCAGTTTAATGTCTCATCTGAAAGACGGCACCTTCGACAGTGCAGCACTGCCTCAGCACTGGCACTGGGAGTGTCAGCCTGGTATTTGTGCTCAAGTCTCTGGAGCGGGGACTTGAACCCACAACCATCTGACTCAGAGGCGAGGGTGCTGCCCACTGAGCCACAGCTGACACAGATACAGATCAACCATGAGCTCATTGAATGGCGGAACAGGCTTGAGGGGGCCGAATGGCCTCCTCCTGTTCCTGTGCTCAGTTAGCCGGTGACCTGTGGTGGAAATTGTGCACGTGTGGATGTCAGGCCGATGACCGGGATCATTGCGATGCCCCCCCATGGGGAATAGCACACCAAACGCCCACTTTCTCAACACTCCGGGCGGGGGGGGGGGGGAAAGAAATCAGGGGAAAGAAAATAAAGCAATTCTTAACAGTTCTCCTCTGTCACTGCTCCTGACCTGCCTCCTAAAAGCCAAACCTTGTTGAAGTTACAGATCTCGCAGCAAAATTTCAAACCTGCTGTGTAAAAAGATTCAGATTAAATGCTGCTGGGCGAGGAAGGGTTGGTAATTCCGAGGAGCGGCACTCTCTACCTTTACCATCCTGGGGCGGTGTCAGGTGGAGAGAGAACGGGAAGGGGTGAAAAGCGAGGCAGGAGCCAACTTGGGTTGCCAACCCGCCAGGATTGTCCTGGAGTCTCCAGGAACGGAAGATCAATCTCCCAGATGTTGCTCAGTCAAGGAGGGGCACTAAAAAAAAGATTGTTTTTTCATATTCTTTGAAATTTTTGCATTTATTAGTTATAGAAATATTGGAAATGTGGCTGATCCAACTCTCAGGCAAACAGCCTATTTTTTTCCCCCCCATCTCCAATCTTTTTATCTTTTTATAACTAATAAAAGGAAGTGTTCAAAGAAAACGAAAACAAAACACACTTTTTTTTATTTGCACCTGCCCCCCCCCCAACCCTAATAATTTTTCTCTCCCGGGTTGCTAGAAGCAGTTTCCAGGGAGATTAATCTTTAATTCCTAGAGACCCCAGGGAGGGTTGGCAACGCTTTGCGCCGAACAGCCGTCCGACAACTTGTAGTCGTTGGATGAGGGAGTGACTGCAAGCCATGGGCCCGTCGCCTAGCAACCAGTTCGCACGCGATAATTCGGGGGGAGGTGGACTGACGGGCGATGACCACTCTAGACAGCGGGGAGGGTGGGATGTGTGAGTGGGAAAGTCGGATTTGCTGTAACCACCAACTACTGCGTGGCTATTCGTGCCCTAAAACAATCGCCAAGCAGTGTGTTTAGGCCCGTAAATCCAATGCCGGACTCCCGCCAACGCCCTCAGACCGCTTGACCTCCGTTACCACAGTCTGGGAAGAGATCAGACACCCCTCAGCCTTGCTCCTCAGCACCAACCACCTTCTTAACACCCTGTATACCCCAGCGTTGCGATCATTGTCACAAAGTTCTGACGCATGTTGGTGTGCCGGTGAGCATGACTTCAGGGAGGCTTGCTCGTGGTGATTTATAGGCTCCTCAGCACAGCTACCTAGCAATGCCACTTGAATCTCATTAAGCCCTTGTTACCATCTCCCGGGCTCTCTTGAAGCCCGTGGGAAGATCTCACTCTTGTCTTTACTTCACTTCAAACAGAAGGGCTCAATCTGAAACCGGGTCATTTCCTCGTGTGCATTTTTGTTAATAAACGAGCTCTTTTAACTGCTATTTTCGCATCCTCTTGAAGGAATTACGAAGGATTTCTCCCCCCCCCCCACCCTTCCTCCCCACAGTACAAATCGTTGGAGATGTCATGATGGACTCAGCCCGATGGGGGAGGAGATTAAATTTAACGGGCAGGAGTCCCACAGGAGCTAGCTAATAGAGACCCCTTGATGGTGGGTCTTTAACCTGTGGCCCCAGGGCACCAGTCCTCTACGCGAAGTCAACCAGTATGATTACACAGCATCGGTTCGGATTATCACCCCCCCCACCCTCCACCCCCCCGTGTGCTCAGGGACAGGGAACATATGGCCGCATCTGGTGCCATAACAGCTTATACATATGCTAATGCACATCGACATTGAAAGCAATTCCCTCCATTAGATTTCCCACAGAAGGGTTTGAACGCTCTTTTAGTCGCCTGCGTGACACCTGTTCCAACACTGTAATGCAATCATCCTGGTCGTTACACCTTAATGGATGACACAAAATCCAATCAGCAGCACTTAGAGCTCCACTGATTAAGAGATTTAGAAACGAATGGTTCGGAAGGTTAGCCTATTGTCATTTTTATGCTTTCTGTGTTTTATGAACCTTTAATTTTCTTTTCATCCATTTTTTTTTTCTTGCTTATTTTCCTTAAGGTTTATTTTATCAAATTTCCACAGAACAGAAAGGTCGCCCAGACTTTGGATATTCCTGTAAGTTTTTTTTTTCCTTTGTGTTTTCTTTTAGTTTGCGTTAGCTTTTGTTATGGGCTGGATCTTTTTGCTTGGACTTTTTGCTTTTGAGTTTGTCTTGTTTTGTGGGGGGCCGGGGGTGGGGTGGGGGAGAGTGTGTGGTACCTCTGGTGGTTGCCAGGCGACAGACACCAAGAAGCCTGAGGCCTACCAGTACCAAAGTCAAGGAGAATGAGCTGCGACCAGGGCCGTCCTTGGTGAAAATGGGCGCCCTGGGCGAACTTGTACATTGGCGCCCTTTCTTTGATTTTAAGTATGTATTAGCGAAAGTTTCAGAAATAAAGTTGTAATCTCAAAAGTTTTTTCTAATTTAAATAATAATTGATATAAGTCACAAAAAAGAACATTATAGCTAAGTAACAATTAAATTAGACACTAAACTAATAAATAACGATAACGAATAAAAAATTTGTTCCCCAAGCTATTTTGAGCCACTTCATTCTCGATAGACAGGATGGCCAGCCAAGATAACCTGTCGTCTCCCATAGTCGATCGCAAATACGTTTTTATGAGCTTGAACTTTGAGAAGCTCCATTCACTGCTCGCCACCGATGCGGGCAGGGTTAACAGGATCCTGAGTGCTCTCCATCGCCAGTGATACGGGCAGGGTTAACAGGACCCTGAGTGCTCTCCATCGCCAGTGATACGGGCAGTGTTAACAGGATCCTGAGTGCTCTCCATCACCAGTGATACGGGCAGGGTTAACAGGATCCTGAGTGCTCTCCATCGCCAGTGACACGGGCAGGGTTAACAGGATCCTGAGTGCTCACCATCGCCAGTGACACGGGCAGGGTTAACAGGATCCTGAGTGCTCTCCATCGCCAGTGATACGGGCAGGGTTAACAGGATCCTGAGTGCTCTCCATCGCCAGTGATACGGGCAGGGTTAACAGGATCCTGAGTGCTCTCCATCACCAGTGATACGGGCAGGGTTAACAGGATCCTGAGTGCGATCCATCGCCAGTGATACGGGCAGGGTTAACAGGATCCTGAGTGCTCTCCATCGCTAGTGACACGGGCAGGGTTAACAGGATCCTGAGTGCTCTCCATCGCCAGTGATATGGGCAGGGTTAACAGGATCCTGAGTGCTCTCCATCGCCAGTGACACGGGCAGGGTTAACAGGATCCTGAGTGCTCTCCATCCCCAGTGATACGGGCAGGGTTAACAGGATCCTGAGTGCTCTCCATCGCCAGTGACACGGGCAGGGTTAACAGGATCCTGAGTGCTGTCCATCGCCAGTGATACGGGCAGGGTTAACAGGATCCTGAGTGCTGTCCATCGCCAGTGATACGGGCAGGGTTAACAGGATCCTGAGTGCTCTCCATCACTCTCGATACGGGCAGGGTTAACAGGATCCTGAGTGCTCTCCATCGCCAGTGATACAGGCAGGGTTAACAGGATCCTGAGTGCTCTCCATCGCCAGTGATACGGGCAGGGTTAACAGGATCCTGAGTGCTCTCCATCGCCAGTGATACAGGCAGGGTTAACAGGATCCTGAGTGCTCTCCATCGCCAGTGATACGGGCAGGGTTAACAGGATCCTGAGTGCTGTCCATCGCCAGTGATACGGGCAGGGTTAACAGGATCCTGAGTGCTCTCCATCGCCAGTGATACGGGCAGGGTTAACAGGATCCTGAGTGCTGTCCATCGCCCCCGATACAGGCAGGGTTAACAGGATCCTGAGTGCTCTCCATCGCCAGTGATACGGGCAGGGTTAACAGGATCCTGAGTGCTCTCCATCGCCAGTGATACGGGCAGGGTTAACAGGATCCTGAGTGCTCTCCATCGCCAGTGATACGGGCAGGGTTAACAGGATCCTGAGTGCTCTCCATCGCCAGTGATACGGGCAGGGTTAACAGGATCCTGAGTGCGATCCATCGCCAGTGATACGGGCAGGGTTAACAGGATCCTGAGTGCTCTCCATCGCCAGTGATACGGGCAGGGTTAACAGGGTCCTGAGTGCTGTCCATCGCCAGTGATACGGGCAGGGTTAACAGGATCCTGAGTGCTCTCCATCGCCAGTGATACGGGCAGGGTTAACAGGAACCTGAGTGCGCTCCATCACCAGTGATACGGGCAGGGTTAACAGGATCTTGAGTGCTCTCCATGTGTTTGGGAACTTGCTTTTGAAACCCGAAGTTTGCTCTTAAGGAACGTTACAGTCCGGTGGAAGCCGACTTTGGAGATCGGCAAGTCCTTTGCAGAGGTCGACGCCATTAATCTCAGACCCCCATGACCACAGCGCCCCCTCCCCCCACCCCCCTCCCCAACCCCGGTGTGCTGGGCGGTCGCCCACCCGTAAGGTCGGCCATGGTTGTGACAACGTTGTTCTGTGGGAGTGAAAGAACAGCTTGCATAATATTCCGGGTAAGGATGGCAGGTTTCCTTCCCGAAAGGACATTAGTGAACCAGATATATTCAAGAAGGAGTTAGATATATTTCTTAAGGCTAAAGGGATCAAGGGATATGGGGAGAAAGCAGGCACAGGGTACTGAATTTGGATGATCAGCCATGATCTCATTGAATGGCGGAGCAGGCTCGAGGGGCCGAATGGCCTACTCCTGCTCCGATCTTCTATGTTTCTATGAGTTTTTAGCAACAATCCGACAGCTTCCTGGTCACTTTTATCGTGTCATTCACATCTCAGTGACATAGTTGGGTTGCTTGGTTGTGACCCAGCATTCTCTCCCTCAAAGTAGCAAGTTCAATCTCTCTATTCATGTGCATGAGCCCAAGCAAGCTATTCAACCATTGGGCTTCACAACACACCCAGTCCTGACCTTCTCTCATCACCCGCACACTCGGTGCTTTCCAATGCAGGCTGCTGGATAGAGATCAGGAGCAGGAACTATGGCTCCCACCCCTTCCTAGCCCATTGGCACTGAGGCAAACTGTATCTCCCTGACTGTTGCTGTGGCTGGGATCAGCCTATTCAGCGCAAACTGGAACTCAAAGTGGGACCTCTTGCTCTGTAGGTGGCTCAGTACCGCACCTAGACTCTGACAGCACAGAAGGAGGCCATTCGGCCCATTGGGCCTGTGCCGGCTCTTTGAACCATCTATATCCAAATAATCCCACTCCCCGCCCTTTCCCCATAACCCTGTAATTTTTTTTTCCTTTTCAAGTATGTATCCAATTCCATTTTGAAAGTTTCTATTGAATCTGCTTCCACTGCCCTTTCAGGCAGCGCGTTCCAGATCACAACAACTCGCTGTGTAAAGACATTTCTCCTCAGCTCCCCTCTGGTTCTTTTGCCAATCACCTTAAATCTGTGCCCTCTGGTTACCGACCCTCCTGCCAGTGGAAACAGTTTCTCCTTATTTACTCCATCAAATCATTCATGATTTTGAACACCTCTATTAAATCTTTCCTTAAACCTTCTCTGCTCTAAGGAGAACAACCCAAAGTAATTGGTAGAAGGATGAGAGGGGAGTTGAGGAGAACTTTTTTCACCCAGAGGGTGGTGGGGGTCTGGAACTCACTGCCTGAAAGGGTGGTAGAGGCAGAAACCCTCATCATATTTAAAAAGTACTTGGATATACGCTTGAAGTGCCGTAACCTGCAGGGCTAGGGACCAAGAGCTGGAAAGTGGGATTAGACTGGAGAGCTCTTTTTCGGCCGGCACAGACACGATGGTCCAAACCTTCTGTGCCATAAATTTCTATGATTCTATGATTCAAAGCCAATCTTATCAATGTATTGTAATGGTATGAAAGATATTGGGGTCTATTTTGACTTTTGGCCAATCGACCTGGGGGCGGAGCTCGCTGCTCGGATTCTCCATTACGGTGGCAAAGAGGCCACGGCCTCATCTAAAGCTGGCAAGCCAAACAGGCAGCTCTCCCCCGACTGAGGCCTCATACAGGAAACTTTCTTTTATCCAGCATGGACGGGACTGACGTGGTGCTGGTTCATCAAAAATTCCGGATAACCGAACGCTATAGTAAAAGATACGGAGCTGACAGCTCCGTATAAAGCAACAAACCCTGTTGCTTAGCAACAGGTTCAAAACAATGGCCATAAGTTGCAAGCGTCTCTGTAGCTTAGCAACAGCTGCAGCCACACCCTTGCACAGCAACACATGGAGCAAGGCAAGTAATAAAAGTTACCTGAACCTACTCCTGAATTTTGCCAGTTAACCGACATTTCTGGTTATTTAGGGGCCGGTTAATCGAAAGTTTCCTGTAATTGGGCCGGGGCGGCCGCTGACAAGGTAGGTTGCGGTGGTGGTGGTGGTAGGGAAGGAGATGGGGGAGTGGGGGAGGCCACATTCGCAGAAGGACCCGCGGGGAGTGGGGGGGGGGGGAGTGGGGAGCGGGGGGAATTGCTGCTCCACTGTGGCCCACTAAAATAATTCAACACCTACCTCTGCCGGGGCGGCCTCTTCGGTTCTACTGCGCGTCGGAACACGTTGGAGCCTAAAAAGGCAACCAGGACGCTATTCACGTCGTAGGACCCCGATTTCCATATTAAAATGGTGGCCTAGAAAATAATAATAGGATTGGGCAGAGTCAACATGGATTTATAAAAGGGAAATCATGTTTGACAAATCTGTTAAGAGTTTTTTGAGGTTGTAACTTGCAGAATAGATGAGGGGGAACCAGTGGATGTGGCGTATTTGGATTTTCAGAAGGCATTCGATAAAGTGCCACACAAGAGACTAAACAAAATTAGGGCTCATGGGATTGGGGGTAATATACTAGCATGGATTAAGGATTGGTTAATGGACAGAAAACAGAGAGTAGGAATAAAGGGGTCATTTTCGGGTTGGCAGGCTGTAACTACTGGGGTACCACAAGGATCAGTGCTTGGGCCTCAGCTATTCACAATCTACATCAATGATTTGGAAGAGGGGACCAATTTTAATCTGGACACCCGGCGGTAGGCCCCCCCTTTCAAACTGGAGACGGCCGTGTTGCCGCTGCTAAGGGGGCGGTGAGGCCTCCGACCCCATTTGGAGGCCATTCCCATCCTGTTGACACCAGGCAGAGGGCAGTCAAGATCGACCCAGTGGTCACTATTTTCAGGATGCAAGTCGAAGGTCCGATCCCCGAGATAGTGGAAGCATCGTCCTGTGCAAAAATACCAGCAAGGCCCTCACTATAAAATCTAAAACCCCAATTGTTCGTGACGTGATTGTGGCCAAACTCCTTATTGGGCCATCGGAGGAGATGAAACTGTATCTGTGCTGACGTTTATTTGGACCTCAATTTCCTACAGGTTTATTCTGATATACCCACAGCATTTGACTTCAGAGGAGTGTGTTGACCATATTAATACATCTTGCCCGGGGAATTACCCTGCAGTCCGTTGTTTTAAACCGCAATTTAAAACACGCTCCAGCAGTCACATGTTGGCAAGCTTGGAGACAAAGGAGGAGATTTCTGACTTCATGCCGCGGGAGGTCTGCCGCTCATTATAGACCGTGTGTGTGAGCATGTGAATGTATTTGTGAGGAGTGAGTGTGTGTGTGAGTGTGTGTGTGTGTGTGTGAGTGAATGTGTGTGTGTGTGTGAGTGAGTGTGAGCATGTGAATGTGTGTGTGAGTGAATGTGTGTGTGAGTGAATGTGTGTGTATTTGTGAGCATGAGTGAGTGTGTGTGTGTGAGTGAATGTGTGTGTGTGAGTGTGTATTTGTGAGCATGAGTGTGTGTGTGAGTGTGTGTATGTGAGTGTGTGAGTGAGTATGAGTGTGTGAGTGTGTGTATGTGTGTGAGTTTTTGTGTGAGTGTGTGTGTGTGAGTATTTGAGTATGTGTCTGTGAATTTTTGTGCGTGTGTGTGTGTGTGTGTGTGTGTGTCTGAGTGTGAGTTTTGTGTGTGTGTAAGTATTTGTGTGTCTGAGTGTGTGAGTTTTTGTGCGTGCGTGAGTGTGTGTGTGTGTGAGTCTGTGTGAGTGTGTCTGTGTAATTCAATAATCTCTGACGTATTTGCAATCTGAGCACAGTATTCCTCTCATATTGCGTATTGTTAATGGATTTCACATTCAGGTCCATTTTTTTTTAAAGGGAAGTTCACAATACTCGCAGTTGTCACTTGACCCCAGTGTCTGCAGCTCCTCATGTTAGTATTTACTTGTGCTAGATATTTTACTTTTGAATCTGGCCCTCACATCAAGACCATCGCGGCCATTCCCCAGGCTAGTTTTTGATGCACAGTACGGCATTTGAAAATGAAGTGTGATTGTGGGACTGCTGGGGCAGCGAGTTCAGCCCAGAGTTCGAGCGCTGAGCTGAAATCACGCGTTACGCCAGCAAAACAGCTCACCTATTGACTACCACGAAAGAATCTGTGGGACATGACATGACATTCTGAGGTGGTGCGAGCTTTCCTTGGAGGATTCCTGTCAGCACAAGGGAAGCATTTTGTTTCGCTTCCCACTTTCCCATCTTCCTTTCCCATTTTCCCTCTTCTCACCTTTCCCTCCCTTTCCCACTATTCCCTCTTTCTTTCCCACTTTTCTATCTTCCTTTCCCATTTTCCCTTTTCCTTTCACACTTTCCTCACTTATTTTCCCATTTTTCCCTCTTCCTTTCCCACTTTTCCCTCCTCATTTCCCATTTTATCTCTTCCTTTCCCAATTTCCCTCTCTTTCCCACTTTCCTATCGTCCTTTCCCACTTATTCCTCCCTTTCCCATTTTTCCCTCCCTTTCCCATTTTCCCCTCTTCCTTTCCCACTACTCCCTCTTCCTTTCCCATTTTTCCCTCTTCCTTTCCCATTTTTCCCTCTTCCTTTCCCAAAGACATCGGCTCATGCTGGAAGACAGGTCCACGAGCTTTGGGGGCCATTTTGTTCTCATCTGACCGTGAGTGTCGGCAGGCTGTTCAACCATTGGGGGGGGGATTGCAGTTTTTGCCCCCACATCCACACGCGGTGTACCTTTTCCCATAGAGATCGGTGGCCAGTGAACAGGAGTGGGGACCCTGGCTGATCTCTACCTCACGATGCTTCAATGTTGCTGCCACAACTGAAGTCAGCACAGACCAAAGATCAAACTCGGGGAACTTCTGGCCTGTATTGTTCAGAGTCACACCATGCCATTATAGAATCATTGAAGTTGACAGCAGGCTAATCCGAAGGGCTGTGGATGCTGAATCGTTGAGTATAGTCAAGGCTGAAATCAATAGTTTTTTTGACTCTCGGGGAATCAAGGGATATGGGGATAGTGCGAGAAGGTGGAGTTGTGGTAGAAGATCAGCCATGATCTTATTGAATGGCGGAGCAGGCTCGAGGGGCCGTATGGCCGACTCCTGCTCCTAATTCTTATGTTCTTATGAGGGGATTATTTTATTAATTGTGTAAATGCTGGCTGTTCACTACAGCAGTCCAACATGAATCCTTCTGCACTGCTCTCTGCCCATCTTCCTTGCTCCAAATGTTCTATCTACTACACCCCTTAAATAATCTCGGACTCAACTACTGTCTGTGGCAAAACATTGCATTCGCTAAGAGATAGTGCGGGAAGGTGGAGTTGAGGTCAAAGATCAGCCATGATCTCATTGAATGGCGGAGCAGGCTCGAGGGGCCGAATGGCGGAGCAGGCTCGAGGGGCCGAATGGCTGAGCAGGCTCGAGGGGCCGAATGGCCGACTCCTGCTCCTATTTCTTCTGTTTTTATGTTCTCTCTGCACCAAGATATTTCTCCAAACCTCTCTCCTCACTCTCGTAGTGACCATTTTAAGTTGATGAACCCTCTCATTACTGACTCCCCAAACAGAGGAACTAGTCTTTTTCTCATTCACCCTATCAAAAACCTTCATATATATATATTTTTAAAAGCCCTCTATTAAATCTCCTCTTAGCCTTATGTGCTCCAGTATCAGATGTAGTAGATAGAACATTTGGAGCAAGGAAGATGGGCAGAGAGCAGGGCAGTAGGATTCATGTTGGACTGCTGTAGCGAACAGCCAGCATTTACACAATTAATTAAATAATCCCCTCATAAGAACATAAGAAATAGCAGCAGGAGTTGGCCATTCGGCCCCTCGAGCCTGCTCTGCCATTCAATAAGATCATGGCTGATCTTCGACCACAACTCCACCTTCTCCTCACAACTATAGTTTCTCATCCCTGGCATCATCCTGGTGAATTTATGCTGTGCACTCTTTAATGTCCTTTCTATAATGGGGCTCCCCAAACTGCACACTAGCTGGGGCCTAACCATTGTGACCACTCTTATCTTTGACTCTTCATTATCCTTTTTTTAAAATTTTCACATAATTGCTTTTTCCCAATTGTTCCCTACTTTCATATAAGTTATTTGGCCCACTTTATTTCCCCCAATTGAATCCGGTAGACTTGAATGCAATGTGTCCTCCACTGTGACGATATCCATTATTATCTCAGTCCATCTTGTGATAGTTTAAATAACCCAATATTAGTGCCTTTTTCTTACATTCTTTCTCAACTGTCTTCTCCCCCCTCTATCTCATCTGTACTTTGGTGACCTGTAACACCCCAAGAATTGCACCATTTCCCTTCCTGTTCCCTAACTCTATCCGTATGGATTCTGTCTTAACACAACCGCCGTAGAACATCCTTATGTTCTGGTGCTTCAACAGAACTTCTCCTCAATATCTTTCAAATGCTATAGCCAGAGCTACTAAAGCTGCCAGTCTTGTCCAAACCTAAGCTATATCTCCATTAAAGCGATTATATTGTATCTGCCTAAAGCGATGAATGCCTCAGTGGGTAGCACACTCGCCTGAGTCAGAAGGTTGTGGGTTCAGTCCCGCTCCAGAGACTGGAGCACAATAATCTAGGCTGACACTCCAGTGCAGTGCTGAGGGAGTGCTGCACTGTCGGAGGTGCCGTCTTTCGGAGGAGACGTTAAACCGAGGCCCCGTCTGCTCTCTCAGGTGGATGTAAAAGATCCCATGGCCACTATTTCGAAGAAGAGCAGGAGAGATATCCCCGGTGTCCTGGGCCACTATGTATCCCTCAATCAACATCACTAAAAACAGATGATCTGGTCATTATCACATTGCTGTTTGTGGGAGCTTGCTGTGCACAAATTGGCTGCCGCGTTTCCTACATTACAACAGTGACTCCACTTCAAAAGTACTTCATTGGCTGTAAAGCACTTTGAGACATCCTGAGGCTGTGAAAGGCGCTATAGAAATGTAAGTCTTTCTTTCCTTCTTCTCACTGACTACTTACCAATTGAAGTCAATGCAAAGGGAAATCGGGCGGGGTGTATAACGGGTGGCTGATCTGTTGTGTTCCGTCATTGCCCAAAGTGAAAATTATCCCTGGGGTATTTTGGGATTGGTTGTTTGAACAGGTTGAAGAAAGTTTTGGGGCTTTGATGGCGAAGGTATCACTGAAAACAACCAGCGCTCCTTCGTCTAAGTGTACAGAAAATATCACTGTTTCCCTCCCCCCCCTCCAACATTGTGTTGCTCCACTCTCTTGGTGATAAGATGTTGTCAGAACAGACCCACAGGAAATAAAGGGGCTTAGAGCGTTATATTATGAGGACAGGTTGCATAAACTTGGCTTGTATTCCCTTGAGTATAGAAGATCAAGGGATGACCTGATCGAGATGTTTAAAATGTTAAAAGGATTTGGAAGGGTAGATACGCAGAAACTATTTCCTCTGGTGAGGGAAATTAAGAACAAGGGGCCATCATCATCTTATAATTAGGGCTAGGCCATTCAGGAGTGAAATCAGGGAACATTTTTTCGCACAAAGGGTAAGAGAAAGGTGGAACTCTCTCCCCCAAAAGGCTGTGAATGATGGGACAATTGAAGCTTTCAAGACAGAGATCGATAGATCTTTATTGGGTAAGGGCATCAAGGGATATTCAGCAAAGGCGGGAGAAATGGAGTTGAGGTGCAGATCAGCCGTGACCTAATTGAACGGCAGAACAGGCTCGAGAGTTTTTTTTTAAATTCATTGATGGGATGTGGGCGTCGCTGGCTAGGCCTGCATTTAGTGCCCATCCCTAATTGCCCTTGAGAAGATGGTGGTGAGCCACCTTCTTGAACCGCTGCAGTCCATATGGTGTAGGTACACCCACAATGCTGTTAGGAAGGGAGTTCCAGGATTTTGGCCCAGCGACAGTGAAGGAACGGCGATACAGGTCCAAGTCAGGATGGCGTGTGGCTTGGAGGGGAACTTGTAGGTGGTGATGTTCCCATGCGTCTGCTGCCCTTGTCCTTCTAAGTGGTAGAGGTCGCGGGTTTGGAAGGTGCTGTTGAAGGAGCTTTGGCAAGTTGCTGCAGTGCACCTTGTAGATGGTACACACTGCAGCCACAGTGCGCCGGTGGTGGAGGGAGTGAATGTTGAAGGTGGTGGATGGAGTGCCAATCAAGCGGGCTGCTTTATCCTGAATGGTGTCGAGCTTCTTGAGTGTTGTTGGAGCTGCACTCATCCAGGCAAGTGGAGAGTATTCCATCACACTCTTGACTTGTGCCTTGTAGATGGTGGAAAGGCTTTGGGGAGTCAGGAGGTGAGACACTCGCCGCAGAATTCCCAGCCTCTGGCCTGCTCTTGTAGCCACAGTATTTATATGGCTGGTCCAGTTCAGTTTCTGATCAATGGTAACCCCCAGGATGTTGATAGTGGGGGATTCAGTGATGGTAATGCCATTGAATGTCAAGGGGAGATGGTTAGAGTCTCACTTGTTGGAGATGGTCATTGCCTGGCACTTGTGTGGTGCGAATGTTACTTGCCACTTGTCAGCCCAAGTCTGAATGTTGTCCAGGTCTTGCTGCATATGGACACGGACTGCGTCAGTATCTGACGAGTCTCGAATGGTGCTGAACAGTGTGCAATCATCAGCGAACATCCCCACTTCTGACCTTATGATGGAGGGAAGGTCATTGATGAAACAGCTGAAGATGGTTGGGCCTAGGACACTGCCCTGAGGAACTCCTGCAGTGATGTCATGTGATTGAGATGAATGACCTCCAACAACCACAGCCAACTTCCTTTGTGCTAGGTATGATTCCAACCAATGGAGAGTTTTCCCCTTGATTCCCATTGACTTCAGTTTTGCTAGGGCTCCTTGATGCCACACTCAATCAAATGCTGCCTTGATGTCAAGGGCAGTCACTCTCACCTCACCTCTTGAGTTCAGCTCTTTTGTCCATGTTTGGACCAAGGCTGTAATGAGGTTGTGTGATCTACTCCGGTTCCTAATGTTTCTAAGTTCCTCATTCTGATTGTCAAGGCCAATGAAGCAGAAATACCTCTTTGAGTTGACATCTCTCTTGTGGAATGTCCCCAGTGGAGTTCCTCTCTTCACCATTTCCATCGCTGCACCATTGGCGGCCGTGCCTTCAACTGCCTGGGCCCTAAGCTCCGGAATTCCCTCTCTGAACCTCTCCGCCTCTCTCTCCTCCTATAAGATGCTCCTTAAAACCTACCTCTTTGTCCAAGCTTTTTAGTCACCTGTCCGAACATCTTAATTGGCTCGATGTCAAATTTTGTTTGATAATCGCTCCTGTGAAGCACCTTGGGACATTTTATTACGTTACAGGCGCTATATAAATGCAAGTTGTTGCTGTATGAAAATCATTTGCCTGCGGGCGTTAGCCTATTTATTTTCAAATGGTGAAGGGAGGAACCTCCACTAGGGAGATTCCACAAATAAAAAGAAAGACTTGCATTTCTACAGCGCCTTTCACGACCACCGGACGTCTCAAAGCGCTTTACAGCCATTGAAGTACTTTTGAAGTGCAGTCACTGTTGTAATGTGGGAAACGCGGCAACCAATTTGCGCACAGCAATCTCCCACAAACAGCAATGTGATAATGACCATATGTTTTTGTTATGTTGGTTGAGGGATAAATATTGGCCAGGACACCGGGGAGAACTCCCACTGCTCTTCTTCAAAATAGTGCCATGGGATCTTTTACATCCACCTGAGAGAGCAGACGGGGCCTCGGTTTAACGTTTCATCCGAAAGATGGCATCTCCGACAGCGCAGCACTCCCTCAGCACTGCACTGGAGAGTGTCAGCCTAGCTTTATGTGATCAAGTTTCTGGAGTGGGACTTTGAACCCACAACCTTCTGACTCAGAGGCGAGATGTGCTACCCACTGAACCACAGCTGACACTAGAGATAGCTCAACCCAAAATAGGTACTTTCGCTTCAAGGATGGACTAAGCTCTGAATCAAAGATATTGTTTTTGAACTTTGCTCTGGGTCAGTTTGAGTTTTAAGTTCATTTCGCAACGTGCAGTGCTCAAGTCCAGAGTTCCTTTGCGAATGAAAAGCGGGGCAGAGCTCGCTTTGCTCCATAACTGATGACTGCCATCAAAAATGCATGGCTTTAGCGGGAAGTGTATTAGAGCGAAAACCCTGTTCTCCCATCAAAAAAAAAATTTCATTTAAAGTGGGATTTCCCAGACCGCGTGAGGTAGTGGGCAAGGGACAGTTTGCCTGCCAATCCTCTCGGGCCTGCCTCACTTGAGCCCGGCGCTACCACGGGTTCGAGTTGGTGTGGTGGGTTCCAATTTCCTTCATTCTCCTTCCTCTGCAGCTGCACCGGGATCAGACGATGTCGCCCTCTACGTCGCCGTGGTCGTGGCTGTGATTGTGTGCCTCGCCATTTTGTTGGTGGTGGTGATGTTTGTGTATCGCAAGAACCACCGTGACTTCAGCTCCGACATCAGAGACTCCGCGGCCCTGAATGGTGGGTTTCAGCCAGTGAGCATCAAGACGTCCAGGCAAGGTTGGTTTGTTTGGGGCCTCTTTGTTTTTTGTATAACCTTTGACCTGAGGTTGTTTTTTCTGATCCGCGCTTGAAATAGTCAGGGCAGAGGATACGATTGGCAGTCTGTAACAGTTTCTACCGGGAATGGTAGCATAGTGGTCATTGACATGAATCAGTCATTCATGAAAGAAAGACTTATGAAATAATACTGAGCGGCCTACGGGTGGCGCTGTCCAGGGAGAGTATAAATACTCGGGCACGGGCCCAGCTTGCGCAGGATATTCTTAACAGGAACTAGTGAAGGACACAACTAGACCTCCATGTTGTAAAACAGTTGATTAAAGCTTTGTTTAATGCTTAGACCAAGTGCCTAGTAGTTTTCTTACATCAGTTATGTTACTGGATTAGTAATCCAGAGGCCCTGGACTAATGATCCGGAGATACGAGTTCAAATACCCACCAGCTGGGGAATTTAAATTCAGTTACAGGAAACTTTGTGCTATCCGGCACCCACAGGACCGAGCTGCTGCCGTTGCCTCAAAACTGCCGTACTCTCCAGAGTTAATGTTGAGAGATACGGAGATTCTTATCTCCGTATTTGACAACAAGCACTGTTGCTTAGCAACAGCTTCTAAACACTCGGGTGTGGCCCTAAAGTTCTGTAGCTGAAGCTGTTGCTATAGCTACAGACCTTGTACAGCTTGACTGTTCAAACAAAGCAAAAAAAAACAAACAAAAAGAATAAAAAATGGCTGCTGATTTTTGCCGGTGGCTCCAGATTGCCGGATAGCTCACCTCTGGATAGCACAAAGTTTCCTGTAATTAAATAAATCTAGAATAAAAAAGCTAGTGTGACCACTGGATTGCTGTAAAAACCCATCTGGTTCACTAATGTGGGGAAGGAAATCTGCCGTCCTTACCCGGTCTGGCCTATATGTGACTCCAGACCCACAGCAACTGACTGTTAACTGGCCTCTGAAATGGCCTAGCAAGCCACAAAGAAGTATAACAGCGCTGTGGGAGTACCTTCACCACATGGACTGCAGCGGTTCAAGAAGGTGGCTCACCACCACCTTCTCGAGGGCAATTAGGGATGGGCAATGAATGCCGGCCTTGCCGTGAACGAATAAAAAAAACCTTTGAACCCGCTGCCACCATTGCGTACTGTCAGGCACTGATGGCAGTTCCCGCAATGGGCCAAATCCAACGTTGAAAGAATATCCGCTGCTGTATCAGAGTGACATTTCCATTTCACAACAAGCTCTTTCTCTTGACATTCTTGGCCAATTCTGTCCTGAGCGTTCACGTCCATTTGGTCTGACAGAAGAGGTCCTTGATAACCACGAGGGCGGTTTAGGAAAACTCCTGCTTGCGTCTTTAGCAACAATTGGGAGTAGGGGAGAACTCTAGGGAGATTCTTTCTTGACAAACATGGAGGCCTGGAAGGGCAGGGGGGCAGGGGGAGGCAGAGGAAAGTTGAAGAGGTAACCTGATAGATGTAGTGCTACAGACTTGTCAATGCAGTGTCATGGGCTAGTAATATAGTGCCATGGGCTAGTAATGTAGTGCCATGGGCTAGTAATGCAGTGCCATGGGCTAGTAATGTAGTGCCATGGGCTAGTAATGTAGTGCCATGGGCTAGTAATGTAGTGCCATGGGCTAGTAATGTAGTGCCATGGGCTAGTAATGTAGTGCCATGGGCTAGTAATGTAGTGTCATGGGCTAGTAATGTAGTGCCATGGGCTAGTAATGTAGTGCCATGGGCTGGTAATGCAGTGTCATGGGCTAGTAATGTAGTGCCATGGGCTAGTAATGTAGTGCCATGGGCTAGTAATGTAGTGCCATGGGCTAGTAATGTAGTGCCATGGGCTAGTAATGTAGTGCCATGGGCTAGTAATGTAGTGCCATGGGCTAGTAATGTAGTGTCATGGGCTAGTAATGCAGTGCCATGGGCTAGTAATGCAGTGCCATGGGCTAGTAATGCAGTGCCATGGGCTAGTAATGTAGTGCCATGGGCTAGTAATGTAGTGCCATGGGCTAGTAATGTAGTGCCATGGGCTAGTAATGCAGTGCCATGGGCTAGTAATGCAGTGCTAGTAGACTGGTTCACACCTACAACTAAGTGTGACACACGGAAGCATGGCGTGATGGACAAATTGTGCGCTAGACCTGTCTTTATGTAAGATGGATGGATGGATAGAACTTGGCTTTTAGTGTTGAGAGTTGAGGGTGCCACGTCACACAATTATCCTCTGCCTTCCCTTTGTGCAGATAACTCCCACCTCCTCGCAGTTCAACCGGATCTGACAGCTGCCGCCGCCATGTACAGAGGACCCATGTACGCCTTGCACGACATCTCAGACAAGATCCCGATGACCAACTCGCCGCTGCTCGATCCTCTGCCCAACCTTAAAATTAAGGTGTATAACTCCTCCTGCGGCGTCACGCCCCAGGCCGAGGTGGTGGACCTCGCGTCGAATCTCTCCCCACAGCTCACAGAGTCACTACTTGACAACGAGGCTCGGAATCTCAAGAACCAAAGCCTGGCTCAGCCGAAGGATCCATCATGCAGCACTTTCGGGAGTTTCAACATCCTGGGAGGCCATCTCATCGTGCCCAACTCAGGTAAGTCTCTGCTGTACCTGTGACTTTTCCTGACTTTCACCTGGATGGAAAGTAAATGTAGTTCAGCAGTTACTTTTTTTTATTGACAGAGGGGTAGGGTGGCTGAAGTCGAAACGTGTTAATTTGTTAAGAAACGTGGGGGGGGGGGGGAAATTGGGTTGATTTGCGCCTCTCGTTAGCGCCCCCAGGGGGAGCTAATGGGACACAAATCCCCTAGTACCCGGGCACGGCCCCACTAACGCCTCCAGCGAAATTCAGCGGGAGGTTAGCGGCGGCGGTAGCCGGTAGCGCCCCGAGTCGCTGCTCCGCCAGCAATGACGTCATCGCCGTGCGCATCGCCCCACTCACGCCCCAGCCGCAAATTTCGCTTGCATCCCCTGACCTATCGACCGACGATATGTCCGACAGGGTCAGGCTGGCGTTTGTGCAGTTGCGGCGGCGCTACTTAAAGGAGCAGGTGTCGGGCGGCCTTTTTTTTTTGGCCGACCGCCAGCACCTGCCCCCTTCTCCTTTTTTCCTCGGGGTGCTGGCCGCGATCGCTCGGACCGGCACTCCTCCTGAGTGCCAGGCTGTTTTCCCGACACCCCGTTCCCCGGTGGTCCGGCAGGGCCCCGGTGCGCACAGTGCTAGGCCCCTCCCCTTTAATCAGAAGAGGAGGCCTGCAATGACGCGGCGCTACGTGCCGACGCACGTGGCGCTGTTGCACGTTGCGCCGCGAACTTCAGTTGTAGCGCGCCAGGAACGAGGTGGAGCGTTTCCAGTTAGCGACACCCATTTTTTCCCCTTTGAATTGTTGGCGCTGTTTTCTAGGAAACAAACACAAGTTGTGTCCCGAATGCACAAATCTCATTCACATGACAGCAAGTATCATATCGCAGAGAGGTCTGTTAACACTTGACCACACGACCACCAATCAGTTTAAGAATAGAAGAAGCTCCAAAGGGGTGAAACCTCAGTGTCTGTCAAGCCTGCTCCATCCAGAGCCCATTTATCTTCATTCAACTTCAGAAATTTCCTCAGTCACGGCCTCTCAACCATTCAGTGCCGATCCGGTATAGACTTCAACCAAAGTAGGCACCACGAGGATCTCCAGGCACCACGAGGATCTCCAGGCACCACGAGGATCTCCAGGCACCACGAGGATCTCCAGGCACCACGAGGATCTCCAGGCACCACGAGGATCTCCAGGCACCACGAGGATCTCCAGGCACTGGCTTCATTGGCTGTGAAGCGCTTTGGAACATCCCGAGGACGTGAAAGGCGCTATAGAAATGCAAGGTCTTTCTCCTCCCTTTCTATGTCTCCAAATTTGTAAATACTCTTTAGAGGGGTGGTTGGGGTTGTTTCTGTGCCCTTCAGGTGAGGGTTGTCAATGGTGAAGGAATCATACATTTTCCCACTTACGTGCGCCATTGTCACTGTCAAGCACAGACTAGTGGGGCCGAATGGCCTGTATCTGTGCCGCGTACTCTATGTAATATTGAGCATTTCCAAGTCGCCTGCAGCTCAACCAGGTGCACGTCGCAGCTTTCTCTATTTAGCCCCCAACCTCGGAAGCTTTGCCACGATGGGAATGCTCATCAACGATTTGGGAGCCTGTGTTGTCCTGACTATTATGGTTTCCCGAGTGGGGTTGGGCGGAGGGGGAGCAGGTCAATGGTGGAATAAAAGATCAACGGACTCTGGGTGCAGCAGCCTTTGATTTTTCTCTGGAGTTTATGCACCAGTGCGAATCTTTCCATTTTTTGCACAATCCATCCCTCCTTGTCTCCCTTCCTGAGATCGCTGATTTATTAAGAAAGAAAGAAAGACTTGCATTTCTGTAGCGCCTTTCATGACCTTTTGGAGTGTAGTCGCTGTTTCATGTCACGGGCTCCTATCCCACGTGGAACTGGGTTGAGAATCACAGAGGATGCGTACAGTTCGAAGGCCCTTTCGCCTCTGAGCCCCAGCGATGGTGCGCTGACCCAACGCACGGCTGAGGCACCTCGTACAGGCTCCCCATTCAGGCCTGTGTGTCCAACGCACACACGGACCCTCCGACACACTTGACAATTCAAGACAAGTCCTTGGAGGACGCTGCTCGATGGAGTTGGAATCTGTCAAGTTGACAAGAACGTCAGTCGGCTAAAAGAAATGTTAGCTGCTTTGGACAACTCGTGCAGCACGGTTGAGTTGTTTTTTTTTTGTTAATCTGTAACGCTCGTCTTTTAAGACTGCGGCCTGCTGTCCTTATGATTTGCAGTCGTGGTGCGGCTTCAAAGGGTTAAGCCGTGTTTCTGTTTGTCCTGAAGCTCATCAGCTCCTCTCCCGTGACAGCTGCCTCCGTCTCGCACATTCCAACCCTGACAGAATCTGCAACAACTGCTGGTTGGAAATGAGTGACAGAGAAATTCAGCGGGGAAAACAAGGGAGGATGTGTGGAAAACAATAACCTTCATGTTCCGAAATAGTGGGGTCGATCAGTAAAAGAAAGGGCTTGCATTTCTATAGCGCCTTTCACGGCCTCAGGACACCCCAAAGCCCTTTACAGCCAATGAAATACTTTTTTGAAGTGTAGTCACTGTTGTAATGTGGGAAATGCAGCAGCCAATTTGCACACAGCAAGCTCCCATAAACATCAATGTGATAATGACCAGATAATCTGTTTTTTTTAGTGATGTTGATTGAGGGATAAATATTGGCCCCAGGACACTGGGGATAACCCCCCCTGCTCTTCTTCGGAATAGTGCCGTGGGATCTTTCACGTCTACCTGAGAGAGCAGGCGGGGCCTCGGTTTAGCGTCTCATCTGAAAGACGGCACCTCCGACAGTGCAGCACTCCCTCGGTGCCTCCCTACTCAATGCGAGCTCTTTGTCTTTCAGTTTTGTTTGTCTGCACCCTCTAGGCTTCCACAGTAAAAGCTTCTTCCAAAAAGAACAGGCTAACTCTTAGCCAGACCTGCAAACCTCTCCGTCAAACTAAAACGTGGTGACATTCAGTTCTGCTCAGAATAAAATTCGACTTTTTTGGCAATTGTCCAGCCAGTATTACTAAGTATGACACAGGCGGTGGGATTTACGTGACCCTTTTTTTTTGTTGCAAGTTGAAGTTGCCTACTGCTGATCGTAGCTCGATCTCCTGCTCACATACCAGCAATTAGATTGTATGTTCTGTCAATCCTAGGC
Organism: Somniosus microcephalus; assembly: GCF_052327205.1. Taxonomy (NCBI): domain Eukaryota; kingdom Metazoa; phylum Chordata; class Chondrichthyes; order Squaliformes; family Somniosidae; genus Somniosus; species Somniosus microcephalus. The sequence goes on from NC_140988.1 coordinate 10,441,047, forward strand.
TTAAGGTTACTGGTGCCAGCAGGAGCCATTCCCCCGGGAAGAGCCTATGAAATGTACGTGACAGTCCATCGGAAAGACAACATGAGGTAATGGCGCCTACCTTCTTAATCGCATTCTTTTAGAAAATACATACGCGTATTCGCACGTTGTGTGTTAATGCCGCACACCCAGGTTCTGTAGCAGTACACATCTCTGTCGTATATAATAGCAAAATACTGCGGATGCTGGAAATCCAAAATAACAACAGAAAACGCTGGAAAAAATCAGCAGGCCAGGCAACATCCGTGGAGAGAGAAACAGAGTTAATGTTTCGGGTCGAAGACCCTTCGTCCTGAAACGTTGACTCTATTTCTCTCTCCACGGATGTTGCCTGGCCTGCTGAGTTTTTCTAGCATTTTCTGTTGTTATTTCTGTCGTATCTAACCCTCGTTCACAATCATGGTTCCTCGTGCCGTTTCCATCAGACCATGCAGGTTTATGGGATAATATTTGAAGGAGCATATCCTTGACCCTCTGTATATATTTACCGGTGGAGGTGGGGGCCAGGAAGAGGCAGGATTCACACACTGACTCAGAAAGGGAAGAGCCGGGGGAGAGATTGGGACCAGGTGAGGAGTCAAAGCTTAACCTCTACCACCTCGTCTTCACCAGGGACTGAGAAACTCTTCGAAAAACCTTCCTTATTTTTTTCTTTCTTTCCTGCTCCCTCCTTTCTCTCCTCCAGCTTCCTTTCCTCTCCCCCCTCCAGTGAGGTTTTGTATTTATTTTTCCTTTTTTCTGCTTCCGTCTTTACTCTTCGCGTTCCCCCCTTTTCCTTTTCACCTTTCTTCTGCCCATCTTCGTGTTGCCTGCACCTCCCCCTCTACCCCTCTTTTCCTTCCCTGCTACGGTTTGTGTACAGAGTGGTGATAGAGCGATGCGTCGGAAGAGCCTGATCATGTGGGAGATCAAGGGGCTTCCTTTGGAGCTTACAGTCTTGGTATGAACAGGCTGGGACTCTTTTCTCAAGAGAAGGGAAGGCTGAGGGGTGGCCTGATAGAGGCCTTTAACATTATGAAGAGGTTCGATAGGGTAGACGTAGAGAAGATGTTTCCACTTGTGGGGGAGACCAGAACTAGGGGCCATCAATATAAGATAGTCCCTAAAAAATCCAATAGGGAATTCAGGAGAAACTTCTTTACCTAAAGAGTGGTTAGAATGTGGAACTCACTACCACAGGGAGTGGTTGAGGTGAATAACACAGATGAATTTCAGGGGACGCTAGATTAGTACATGAGGGAGAAAGGAATCGAAGGATATATTGATGGGGTGAGATGAAGCAAGTAGAGTGGGAGGAGGCTCGTGTGGAGCATAAATACTGGCATGGACCAGTTGGGCTGAATGGCCTGTTTCTGTGCTGTAATGTATCTGAACTGCTGGGAGGAGGAGCGAACTGAGGTCCCAAAGGCTCAGTTTTGGGGCATTAATACATATCCACCAGGAATTTCCTTGGTAGTTCTCCCGATCCGGCCACTGCTACTTTGCCGGAAAATCAGCGGGAACACTTGCGGGTTTCCGCCGCTCTTACACCGAAGTTACGCTGGCCAATTGAGGGAACTCCCTGAGGACATTCCCGTCGATAATTTTTTAAAAATAGACGCTGAGCATATCACAGGTGGTTGTACACAACAAGCAGTCCGCTTGATTGGCAGCCCGTCCACCACCTCAAGCATTCACTCCCTCCACCCCCGGTGCACCGTGGCTGCAGTGTGTACCATCTACAAGATGCACTGCAGCAGGACAAGGGCAGCAACGTGCATGGGCAAACCATCACCTTCACGTTCCTCCTCCAAGTCACACACACCATCCCCACTTGGAAGTATATCGGCCGTTCCTTCATCGGCGCTGGGTCAAAATCCTGGAACTCCCTCCCTAACAGCACTGTGGGAGCACCTTCACCACACGGACTGCAGCGGTTCAAGAAGGCGGCTCACCTTCTCAAGGGGCAATTAGGGATGGGCAATAAATGCCGGCCTTGCCAGCGACGCCCACATCCCGTGAATCATTTTTTTTTAAACCGAAGTTGGGCTTCTGGTTGGAAGCCTCATTGGGCGAAAAATTGTGTGAATCGTGCCCCCCTGATTTCCTGATATACATTCCTAACAGGCGCCGGAAGAATCCAGTCAGAGAAAGTTGACCCTGACGTCTGTCTCTAGATGGCAGAAGAGCTGTTTGAAAAGAGAAAAGGCGATAAACTAGGGGACTGTGAGGGACACGGGTTAATATCCAGGTATTTCCTTTTACCGCACTGAGGCATCCACAGATCTTCCGCTCTGAGCTCCCTCCCAGCATTTCTTTCTTTCCCACTGTGCGTTGGTTGACTGCGGTTCGTCTGTAACGTCATTAGGGCGAAACTACTTGGTTTAACGAGCATGCAAGCAGCCACAATCGAGATGTCGCACGTTCACAGCTTCCCACCGCACTGTAAATGACAAGCTTAGGTTTTGTAAGCAACACAGCTGACACTTCTGATGCTGTTTTAAGAAACGACCTTTAGGTTTTCTTCTCCCCGACACACTAGTGTGGGTGACTGTTACAAAGTGTTATGACATGCACTCATATCTGTCTGCCGAGCGCAGATACTTCACACCACCACTAATTGGCCACTGGTGGAAAGCTTGGACTGGGTAAATATGTGCAGTGATTTTTATTTATTTATTCTTTTATAATGAGGCCCCTAGTCTTTGCTGTAACAGTACACCTGCCTGTGTGCGTGTGCGTGTGTGTGTGACTATAATTGAGATTGATAAGACCAGAAATCTCTCACGTAAGTTGGAATGTCAGGAAAATGGCGTTCCGTGCTTGCTACGGCCGGCTCTGAAGTTTGGGAACTCGAGCTGTATTTATACAGCGCCTTTAACGTAGTAAAACGTCCCAAGGCGCTTCACAGGGAGCGATTATCAAACAAAATTTGACACCGAGCCACAGAAGGAGATATTAGGGCAGGTTGGCCAAAGAGGGAGGTTTTAAAGCGTGTTTTAAAGGAGGAGAGAGAGGCGGAGAGGTTTAGGGAGGGAATTCCAGAGCTTAGGGTCCAGGCAGCTGAAGGCACGGCCGCCAATGGTGGAGCGATGAAACTCGAGGATGCGCAAGAGGCCAGAATTGGAGGAGCGCAGAGATCGCGGAGGGTTGTAGGGCCGGAGGAGGTTACAGAGAAAGGGAGGGGGTCAGGCCATGCAGGGATTTGAACAAAAGGATGAAAATTTTAAATTAAAGGCATTAGTTCTGTGGACAGGGGATGTACAGTCAAAGTAGGAAGAGCTAGTAGCACCTCCGGCCTTGTCTCTGAAGCAAGCAGGATGTGACAACACATGATGTTACTCCTTTGTTTTGAATCTTAATTTGCTCAGCACCCGTGTAAGTTCTCAGGGCAGGACACAAAACAGGCAGGAATCTCCCTAGAGGGGCACTAATGTCCCTTTTAAGCCCACAGTGTGCAATACGAGGTCAGACAGCGTCATGTAGGCCTCACTGTGCTTGTGTCCCTGCGTCTGTGCCGATTTCTTTTTCTGGCAGAGCGCATTCTATTTTCATTTTTTCCCCTTGGGTTATCTCTCTTGCTGTAATCCCCATGCCAGCTGAGTTGTGAACTTGTGGCGAGTGGTCTTTGAGCCTCTTTACTGCTCTCGTCTGCGCTCAAAAATGGGGCGGTAGTGAACGGAATGTAAAATGGGCGCCCAGTTACCACCGCTCCATTGTTTCTGCTACAATTGTACAGGGCGTTGGTGAGACCACACCTGGAGTACTGGGTGCAGTTTTGGTCTCCTTATTTAAGGAAGGATATACTTGCATTGGAGGCAGTTCAGAGACGATTCACTAGGTTGATTCCTGAGATGAGGGGGTTGACGTATGAGGAAAGGTTGAGCAGGTTGGGCCTATACTCATTGGAGTTTAGAAGAATGAGAGGCGATCTTATTGAAATGTATAAGATACTGAGGGGGCTCGACAAGGTAGACGCAGAGAAGATGTTTCCCCTCATGGGGGAATCTAGAACTAGGGGGCATAGTTTCAGAATAAAGGGTCGCCCATTTAAAACTGAGATGAGGAGGAATTTCTTCTCTCAGAGGGTCGTGAATGTGTGGAATTCTCTTCCCCAGAGAGCTGTGGAGGCTGGGTCATTGAATATATTTAAGGTGGAGACAGACAGATTTTTGAACAATAGGGGAGTGAAGGGTTATGGGGAGCAGGCAAGGAAGTGGCTTTGAGCCCAAGATCAGCCATGATCTTATTGAATGGCGGAGCAGGCTCGAGGGGCCAAGTGGCCTATTCCTGCTCCTATTTCTTATGTTCTTATGTTCAGTGGAACCTCCCCTTTGGCCAAAGCTTCCCTCTGAAACAGGAGCAAGCATCGTGAGCGCATGGAAATAGAGGTCAAGTGACCTCATTCTGTTTTTCCCTCCAGTGCTGTTTTCCGCTCACAATGTCTACCCGCGCCACTTTCTGCTCCCACCCAGCAACCATGGCCAGTACAAGTCCTGCGGCACCCATTTCGAGCGCTGTTCAAAGGGATCCTCCGCGCCGCTCGGGGGAAACTTTCGGAGGCATTTTGCTGGCAGTAGCTCGTGGGGTTTTTCCTGACCTTCAAGATTTGTTCACTTGTTCTACCAGTACCTCCACTGCTGCACTGGACAAACCCCGGGGTCCGGACTGGAACTCATGGGGCTAAAAATTGAGTTGCGCCCCAATTGGGGTGCTAACTTTTAGCGCCCCGGAAAAATTAGCATCCCGCGCTGGAAGTTGAGTGGTTGCGCCCCAAGAGGGAAGCGGGGCGCTACTGGAAGCGCCCCGCATCCCTCTTGGGGCGCTGTGAGTCAATATTGCGGCGTTATGTGCCGCAGTGCCACACGCTGCGGCACGTCACGCCGCGGTATTGCAGGCCTTCCTCCCCTTCTTAAAGGGGAGGGGCCTTGTGCAGCACGACCTTGGGCCCCCGGGGATCGGGAGTGCAGGCAAAAGAGCCTGGCACTCAAGAGAAGTGCCGGGCTCTTGGAGCGCAGCCAGCACTCCGCGGAGGGTGGGGGGCGTTTCAGAAGGTCTGGGACGGGAGCACAGGCAGCTGCTGGCAGGCGGCCAGCAACAAAAACGACCGCCCCGCACCTCGCCTTTAAATTGCGCCGCCCCGGCCGCAGGTACGCCCCCCTGACCCCGTCGGACATAGCGTCCGGCGGTAAGTCAGGGGGCGCTCCCGAAGATCGTGGACAGGGCGTGAGCAGGGCGCTGCGCACACCAATGACATCATCGCCAGCGGCGCAGCACCGCAGGGCGCTACCGGTTAGCGCCACCACTAACCTCCCGCTGAATTTTGCGGGAGGCGTGGGCAGTGCCGCGCCCGGGCGCTAGTTGCGTTGCGTCCCGTTAGCGCCCTCTTAAGGCGCTAACGGGAGGCGCAACCAACTGAATTTTTCCCCCATGTTATTTGGATGTGACTCAAAGAATCATGGACATTACAGCACAGAAAGCTCCCTCGGAGATCACCCGGGTTATATGCATGTCTGGCACTAGTGTGCTATACAAATAAACTTGTACTGCATAAAAAAGAAACCAATACTGTCTCCGGACTTGCTATAACAAAACCCACACGGCTTAATCAGCTACGGGAAGCTCTGTTGTGAGGATTCCTTTCCTGCCTTTTTATAAAAGTAATATTACGTCTACCTGTTAATGTTAATTTACGAATAAAATTAAATTAACCGCCAGCGACAGTGTGCAATAGGGTGGGAATGGAGTCTCCACAGTACCCAGTACACGGAGGGGCCCAGTGGGACTAACTTGGGCCAGATCTCAATCTCCAGTCCATTATTCGCCTGATTATGTCGACATAAATCCACATTGGCACAGACCGGTATGAAACCAATTTCTGACGCCCATTAAATTAGCACAGATATCCCGCACGGCCGCATTGATCGGGCATTCTCCCGAATGAGTCATTCAGATTGACTGATTGTCATTCATTAACAGAAAGTCAAACTTGGCTTGATTTCTGTTCCATTATACAGGGAAACAGCTTAAAAAAAACACAGTGAATGGAAATTGAGCCGATGCTTTGCTGGTACACTGTTGGTGCCGATTGTGAGGTTAAGCAATGCCTCGATTTTAAAATTCTCATCCTTGTTTTCAAATCCCTCCATGGCCTCGCCCCTCCCTATCTCTGTAATCTCCGCCAGCCCCACAACCCTCCGAGATCTCCGCACTCCTTCAATTCTGGGCTCTTGAGCATCCCCGATTTTAATCGCTCGTTGGTGGCCGTGCCTTCAGCTGCCTGGGCCCTAAGCTCTGGAATTCCCTCCCTAAACCTCTCTGCCTCTCTCCTCCTCTTTTAAGACGTTCCTTAAAACCTACCTCTTTGACCAAGCTTTTGGGTCACCTGCCCTAATACCTCCTTACGCGGCTTGGTGTCAGATTTTGTCTGATAATCGCTCCTGGGCAGCGCCTTGAGGCGTTTTACTACATTAAAGACGTCGTGTAAATGCAAGTTGTTGCTGCTGTTGTTCTTGTTGTTAACCTGTGTCTGTAATATCCCTAGGCCGTCGCTAGAGGGCAGTCAGACATTGCTGAGCCCAGTGGTGAGCTGTGGGCCTCCAGGGGCCTTGCTGACCAGGCCCGTGGTCCTGACCATTCATCACTGCGCTGAACCGAACACGGAGGACTGGCTTATCCAACTGAAGAGTCTGTCAGCCCAAGGAAGCTGGGAGGTGAGAGCTTATTGACGACGGGAGTAATAAAATAAGTTATTTTTTTGAGGGGGGGGGTGGTTTGGGAAATCTGGGGCCATGAGACGCCATTAAACGCTCAGGGGTCGAGTTTCCGCTCGTTTCCGCCAGTTACATCAGCGCGATCTGGGCGGAATTGACCGAACCGGCGCAATAACAAGATCGGGAGGGAGGGGGGATTTTTAAACGCAAGCGCCTTGTGTCCAAAACCGCTCACGCTCGTTTTTCCCACGATCACTTACGCTGGTTTAAGATTCAGTTTGCCCGGAGCTGGCCCCGCCCACAAAGCTGACCCCCCATCCCCCCCGGTCGAGATTCCGCTGGTTCGGGAAGACTCTTCAAATTGTGCTCATTTTCTTAGGCGCACAGGCACCAGGCGGCACGTTTCAATAGGATTTACATATCAAAAAAATATTGAATTTACTCAGAAACTGACCAGTGTACACCAATGAAACTATTAAATGATTCAGTATTGTTTTTAAATTCATTCTCGGGTGATTTTTTAATCGGGTCACTCACAGACAGAGGACTGGGCCTCCCTGGTAAAAATGCTCATCTTTGGAGATAAACCCATTTTCTGTCTTAATAAACCTGCCGCTCTTAAATACATCAAGGAATATTTTTTAATGGAAAGAAGAAACAAAGAATCGATTCCGTTCTATTGCGCTGCCCGATCGCACTGGTTCGTGGGAGGTTTTACGTTTGTGATGAAGCAAATTAATTTTAGCGGAAACTTGAAGCCTAATCTAACCGGCGCAATTTCTAGCGCATTTTGGGCGCCATTTCCTCGATGGCGTCCCAGGCGGGAACTCTACCCCTCAATATTTAAGCGAATTTTCGGAATGTTTTCCTTCTCCAGGCAGGGTTGCCTAGCTCCTTTCCATCCGTCACTTTCCCCTTATCATCATTTTGAACACCTCAATTAAATCTTTTCACTGTTCTCGCAAAAAGAGCCTCTGGTGTCTCTCGTCTCCCCTCATAACTAAAGCCTCTCATCCCTGGTATCATCTGATTCAATCTCTTCTGTAATATGAAGAAAGATTTGCATTCCTGCAGCACCCTTCACGACCTCCGGATGCCCCACGCTTTAGGAAGGATGTCAAGACATCGGTGAGGGTGCAGAGGAGATTTACCAGAATGGTTCCAGGGATGCGGGACTTCAGTTATGTGGAGAAGCTGGGATTGTTCTCCTTAGAGCAGAGAAGGTTAAGGGGAGATTTAATAGAGGTGTTCAAAATCATGAAGGGTTTTTGATAGAGTAAATAAGGGGAAACTGTTGCCAGTGGCAGGAGGGTCGGTAACCAGAGGACACAGATTTAAGGTGATTGGCAAAAGAACCAGAGGGGGCGATGAGGGGAATTTCTTTTCCGCAGCGAGTTGTTGTGATCTGGAATGCGCTGCCTGAAAGGGCGGTGGAAGCTGATTCAATAGTAACTTTTAAAAAGGAAATTGGATAAATACTTGAAGGGGAAACATTTGCAGTGCCATGGGGAGAGGACAGGGGAGTGGGACTAATTGGAGAGCTCTTTCAAAGAGCCGGCACAGGCACGATGGGCTGAATGGCCTCCTTCTGTGCTGTGTCATGCTGTGATTCTATGAAAGCGCTTCACAGCCACTGAGGTACTTTTTTGTTTGAAGTATAGCCACTGATCTCCAGGGCTTTGACGTCCCTCCTAAGGCAAGGTGCCCAGAATTTTCTGGCTATACTCAACCAGTGAAGCTCCACGCACAGTGAGCTGTCAAACCTGGCCTGATAGTATGGGGACGAGGACAAGGGGGGCGGGGGGGGGAGGCTGAGGGTGGTGGGGTGACGGGGGAGGGGAGGTGGTTTGAGCAGACACGAGAGACGGAAGAGAAATCTGGGAGAGTCCACCTGCAGCGGGTATTGAAGCAAGCTGACTTTCAGCTGGGGGAATGGTGGTTGCTTGGAGAGTAATCTAAAAACACAAAGGAAATCATTTAAAAGAAGGAGTGGGGGAAGCATTACACGCACGCTGCCAAAAATGCCAGTGACATTAAAAATAAACTTAGGAAAGAAAGAATAATATTTGGCAAACAATTAAAAATGATCAGCGTGGAACTCTACTGTGCTTTCAAAAGACGTCGAAGAGGGAATTATTCGTTAACATTTTTAGAAGTGCTATTCTGTGATTTTGCTAATTCTTGAGATAAAATTTGAGATAAAGCGTGGTTGGTTTTGGCAGTCTCCTGCCTACATATCATTTTGGTTGCAGTTCTCACACAGCTGTTCTGCTTTAGTTAGGATAGACTCTGTCAGCCCAGTGCTGCACTTAAATCTTCTGATATCTTAAATTGAAATGATCGAAGCTATATTGGAGCTGATTCTCCCCGTTGACCGTAGCGATGCCAATGTAGGCCCAAATCCGATACCATCGGGCCCCAGTTTGAAGGCCGAGCCCCAGCTTAAATCTTCCCTTACTATGCCGGAGTGGCTGTTTTTAAAGGGATACGACAGATCAGTATCCTACAAGAGGTTAGCTTCATGGATTCACACGATCTCTGCGCTCCTCCAATTCTGGCCTCTTGCGCATCCCCCGATTTCAATCGCGCCACCATTGGCGGCCGTGCCTTCAGCTGCCTGGGCCCCAAACTCTGGAATTCCCTCCCTAAACCTCTCCGCCTCTCCTCCTTTAAGACGCTCCTTAAAACCTACTTCATTGGCCAAGCTTTTGGTCACCTGTCCTAATATCTCCTTATGTGGCTCGGTGTCACATTTTTTTGATAACGTTCCTGTGAAGTGCCTGGGGACATAACAACAGAAAACGCTGGAAAAACTCAGCAGGCCAGGGCAGCATCTGTGGAGAGAGAAACAGAGTCAACGTTTCAGGTCGATGATCTTTCGTCAGAACTGGAAAAAAGCAGGAAATGGAAAGCAAGTTTAGGGGCTGGGAAAATGGGGAGGGAGTGAAAGAACAAAAGGGAAGGTCAGTGATAGGATAGAAAGCAGGAGAGATAAAGAGACAGTGAGAGACATTCAGAGATAGTCAAGGCGAGCGGAGGTGGTAATGGGGCAGGTTAAGGAATAAAGGATGGCTCTAGATGGGGGGTGAATTGCGCTGGCAGAATGAAGGACAGCTGCCATGTGGGAGGGAAGAAAGAAGAAAATATATATACAGGAAACTCTTTATTATCCGGCACCGACGGGACCGGCGTGGTGCCGGTTTATCAAAAAGTCCGGATTACAGAGAGTTATAGTTAAAAGGTCCGAGAGCCCCGTACACAGCAACAAATCCAGGCTTCCCTGTTGCTTAGCAAGAGCTGCAGGAACCCCGGCCACAGACCAAGTGTCCCTGTTGCTTAGCAACAAGTGCAGGAACCCCCCGATTACACAGCCACAGATCCAGGAACAGCCACTAATATGAAGAAAAACTTAACTGAACCTACTCCTGAATTTTGCCGGTTAACCGAGATTTCCGGTTGTTTGGGTGCCGGTAAATCGAGAGTTTCCTGTATGTGATAGGGGCCGAGGTTATGATCTGAAATTGTTGAACTCTATGTTGAGTCCAAAGGGCTGTAGGGTGCCTAATCGAAAGATAAGTGCCTGGGGATGCTTTAGTATATTAAAGGATTTAGATTAATACAAGTTGTTGTTGAATGCGTGACATAAACAATATTTAAATCACTGTGGCATATGTGACAGATACTTTATGAATTAATTCATAAATTATTATTTGAAAAAAAAATTTCTGCACATCATCTTTTGGGCAAACACTTAAGAATAATCCTATGAATGAGTTAATTGACTGCGAATCACTTTGGCGTGTCCTAGGGATGTGAAAGTCACTATATAAATGCAGGTATTTCATTTACTTTCCTTCCATATCAATATAATATATTAAAAATTTGACATCTGCATGCACTTCCTGTCTACAAAATCTTACTTCCTGTTATCACGTTTTTGTCACACTTTTTGTGTCACGTTTTTCCATCATAAGTTTCTATATTGGCATTTGTAAGGGGGACTGACCATGTAATCTTTTCAGATAGGGTTTGCTCAAGTCTGAAGGGAGGTTCATGCCACTGCAGGGAGGCTAAAGGACACGCTCGTAAGGGCAGACCCCAAGAAAGAGTCTGAGTTGTTAAATTCTGTACTTTTTCTCTCTTCCTCCGTAGGACGTGGTGGTGCTGGGAGCGGAGACCCTCACCACCCCCTGCTATGTCCAGCTGGACCCCCAAGCTTGCCACATGGTGACCGATCAGCTTGGCACCTACTGCCTGGTAGGACAATCCATCAACAAGTCGGCAACCAGGCGACTGAAGCTGGCCATATTCGCACCGGCAGTCTGCACTTCGCTCGAGTACAGCATCCGCGTCTACTGCTTGGATGATACGCAGGACACCCTGAAGGTACCTCAGTGATCTGACACAGGGGGGAAAAAAAGAAAGAACTATAGCTCCTTTCATCACCTCAGAACATCCCAAAGCGCTTTACAGCCAATGAAGTACTATTTGAAGTGTAGTCACTTCGAAATGTAGGCAGCCAATTTGCGCACAGCAAGGCCCCACAAACCACAACGTGATAATGACCAGATAATCTGTTTTTTTTAGTGATGTTGGTTGAGGGATAAATATTGGCCCCAGGACACCGAGGAGAATAGTGCCGTGGGATCTTTTACAAAAGCTGGAGCCTCCGACAGTGCAGTGATCCCTCAGTCCTGCACCGGGAGTGTCAGCCTGGATCTTGCGCTCAGGCCCTTGGAGTGGGATCTTGAAAGCTTCGAGGAAGGGACTTCAGAAATGTTTTGATCTTTGGCACCTTGATGGCACATTTCCCATCCTTGATATTCTGCAATCAACAGGGCAGTGCAGGGTTTTTTTTTTAAACAAAGGACCGTTTGGTTTATTTAATTGAAAAACTCCTCTTCTTGCCATCTATGAGACGAGGAAAATCTGGACCATTGTAGTAAGTGTTATAAATCTCATCATTCATCAAGAAACTACTCATGAAATAACGTTGGACGGCCAGCTGGTGGCGCCGTCCAAGGAGTATAAATACTCGGGCGTCGGCCCCAGCTATCCAGGGACATTTTGTAAGACAAGGAACTAGTGAAGTACAACTAGACCTCCATGTTCTGAAACAAGTTGATTAAAGCCTTGCTTTATACTCAAACCAAGTGCGGAGTGAGTTTTATTACGTCAGTAAGTAAATGCCCAGTTTAGAAATGTAGGCATAAATCTCTATTCTTGATCCGAATTAGACCAGCAGCACTGCTGCTAACTGTGAACCAAGCCATTGTATGCCTTGTGTTCATTCAATCCTGACCTTCGTTCACAGGAAGTTGTTCAGTTGGAGAGGCAGCTGGGAGGACAGCTAGTGGACGAGCCAAAGACCCTTCTGTTCAAGGACAGCACCCACAACTTGCGTTTGTCTGTCCATGATATCCCACACTCCCTCTGGAGAAGCAAGCTGCTCACAAAATACCAGGTAGGAATTTCATTTGTCTTTAGGGTGGATTGCTTTCTGCTGTAGCCATCGCTCACTCATGATGGGGTGAGGAGGGGAAACTGCAGGTAATTGCAGTTAATGAGTCGTGATTTTCTGACAGTTTAACCCAATTGTTGAACCTAATTATTGCAAAATAGTATGTCGTCATCGGCGATTGTCTCACTTCCTGACTCCCCAAAGCCTTTCCATAAAAACATAAGAATTAGGAGCAGGAGTCGGCCATATGGCCCCTCGAGCCTGCTCCGCCATTCAATAAGATCATGGCTGATCTTTGACCTCAACTCCACTTTCCTGCCTGATCCCCATATCCCTTGATTCTTCTAAAGTCCAAAAAGCTATCGATCTCAGCCTTGAATATACTCAACGACTCAGCATCTACAGACCTCTGGGGTAGAGAATTCCAAAGATTCAGAACCCTCTGAGTGAAGAAATTCCTCCTTACCTCAGTCTTAAATATCTGACCCTTTATTCTGAGACTACACCCCAAGTTCTAGACTCTCCAGCCAAGGGAAACAACCTCTCAGCATCTACCCTGTTAATCCCCCTCAGAATCCACCATCTACAAGGCATAAGTCAGGAGTGTGATGGAATACTCTCCACCTGCCTGGATGAGTGCAGCAGCAACAACACTCAAGAACCTCGACACCATCCAGGACAAAGCTGCCCGCTTGACTGGCACCCCATCCACCACCTTAAATATCCACTCCCTCCACCACCGGTGCACCGTGGCTGCAGTGTGCACCATCTACAAGATGCACTGCAGCAACTCGCCAAGGCTTTTTCGGCAGCACCTCCCGAACCCGCGACCTCTACCACCTAGAAGGACAAGTGCAGCAGGCGCATGGGAACACCACCACCTCCAAGTCACACACCATCCTGACTTAGAAATATATTGCTGTTCCTTCATCGTCGCTGAGTCAAAATTCTGGAACTCCCTCCCTAACAGCACTGTGGGAGCACCTTCACCACACGAACTGCAGCGGTTCAAGAAGGCGACTCACCACCACCTTCTCAAGGGCAATTAGGGATGAGCAATAAATGCTGGCCTTACCAGCGACGCCCACATCCCAGGAGTGAATACAATAAAGTTCATGTAGCCCGTGTTGGAGATTTAATTGGATGGCTCCATTAGGATTTTGTACTCTTATTCCCATAGATCTCAGAATTAACCCTTCACTATATATCAGGCATAACTCTCATCTTCCACCTCCTGTGACTCAGACTTTGGACCTTGTCCCTTATTTCCTCTGATCCCCGCCTCCCTTGTTATCCTTCATGCCCCACGATCTTGGCCACTAACATCGCTTCACAGTGATGCACTTAACTGCTATGATTATGTGCTGGTAACATTATCTGATTGTCAAAGAATTAAACAGTCCCGGGGCAGAGAATGAACGATCCACTCTCCCATGGGGGATTAGCTTTTACCTGCTGTGCTTAACCAATGACTTGTGTGTGCTCTGGGGAATCTAGTCAGATAATGATCATCAGATTGGCACCTCCAGTCAATCTCCCAGCCTGCAAACGCAGCTACAGTGCTGGCGGATATCTGCTGTTTGATTGCACTCGTTTGAAAGTGTGAAGAAATCGTATTTCTGTGCGGAAGTCTACACACTTTTGTCCTACAAATGCGTACTGCGTTTTCTTAGCGTGCAGTACAACCCCAGTTTACTGAGAGGGTTTGGGTCATCCACCGTGTCCAGATCAATCAGATTTGAACATCCTGCATTCACCCACTCAATGGACCAGCTTCCACTCGCATGCGATGGGAAGCAATATTCAGAAAGCGTCTTTACTGCTAATTCTGTGTTTTCTTGACTTTACCAATATCCATCTTGAACAAAATATTTATCAAATGGCAAATAAAAGGAATCGCAGCTCAAGTGTTAAAAGCACTTTTTGCAAAGCTTCCAATAACCATTTCTGTCCTTTTTTTTCCAGGAAATTCCATTCTGCCACATATGGAGTGGCTGTCAGCGGAACCTTCACTGCACCTTCACGCTGGAGCGTTTCAGTCTAGTCACCTCTGAGCTGGTGTGTAAACTCTGCGTGCGACAGGTTGAAGGCGAGGGACAGATCTTCCAGATCCAGAGCACCTTGTCTGAGGTACGTCACCCAGTCTGTACACACTGAATACCTAACCCGGACCGGGGTGTGGACTGAGGACTATGGCCATGTGCTCTGTGGCATCCCTGTGCAAACTGACGCTGACCAGTCGTCCAGTGTTATAGGAAACACGTTCAGGTTAAGGAATGGTATCTTCATCAATTGCCACGACACTGCCTGGTGCGCTGTGTTACCAGGCTGTCCTTTCAGTTCTGGGATCTCCAATTAAACCTGGCCCAGACTGAAGGGTTAG
>NC_140988.1:11148157-11472796 GCF_052327205.1 Somniosus microcephalus
TACAACAAAGAGCAAGTGAGCAAATGCAGGTTATGCTTTAAAATCCATTTTAAAAACACATTTTAATCCAGTTTCTAAAATTACCCCAAGATATTAGTGATGAATTCAACTATTCAAATTTTAAAAAGGTTGCATTTAATTTGAACACAATGCGCCTCATCATTTCCCACATTACAACAGTGACTAACACTTCAAAAAAAAGTACTTCATTGGCTGTAAAGCGCTTTGAGACGTCCGGTGGTCATGAAAGGCGCTGTATAAATGCAAGTCTTTCTCTCTTTCCATCTCTGGGAGACCCCTTTTAGAGCACTGCGCTCAGTCCTGGGCCCCACCCCTCAGGAAGGATACACTGGCCTCGGAGGGGGAGCAGCGCAGATTCACCAGAATGATACCGGGGCTAAAAAGGGTTAAATTATGAGGACAGGTTGTGCAGATGTGGCTCGTATTCCCTTGAGTATAGAAAATTGAAGAATGATCTAATTGAGGTGTTAACGATGATTAAAGGAGTTGGTAGGAGAGAGAGAGAGAGGGAGAGGGAGAGGGAGAGAGAGAGAGAGAGAGAGAGAGAGAGAGAGGGGGAGAGAGAGAGAGAGACTTAAAATTAGAGCCAGGCCATTCAGTGTGGGTGATGTCAGGAAGCACTTCTTCACACAGGGTAATGGAAATCTGGAAAACTCTCCCCCAAAAAGCTGTTGAGGCTGGGGGGGGGGGGGGGGGGGGTCAACTGAAAGTCAAAACTGAGGTTGACAGGTTTGTTAGACAAGGGTATTAAGGGTTGCGGAACTAAGGCGGGGAGGAGGAGTTAAGATACAAATCAGCCATGATCTCATCGAATGGAGGAACAGGCTCGAGGGGCTGAATGGCCTCCTCCTGTTCCTGTGCATGAACATAGAAACATAGAAGATAGGAGCAGGAGTAGGCCATTCGGCCCCTCGAGCCTGCTCCGCCATTCAATGAGATCATGGCTGATCATCCAAATTCAGTACCCTGTCCCTGCTTTCTCCCCATATCCCTTGATCCCTTTAGCCTTAAGAAGTATATCCAACTCCTTCTTGAATATATTTAATGAATTGGCCTCTACTGCCTTGTGTGGTAGAGAATTCCACAGGTTCACCACTCTCTGGGTGAAGAAATTCCTCCTCATCTCTGTCCTAAATGGCTTAGCCCTTATCCTTAGACTGTGACCCCTGGTTCTGGACTCCCCGGCCATCGGGAACATCCTTCCTGCATCTAGTCTGTCCAGTCCTGTTAGAATTTTATAAGTTTCAATGAGATCCCTTCTCATTCTTCTAAACTCCAGCGAGTATAAGCCCAATCGACCCAATCTCTCCTCATACGTCATTCCTGCCATCCCAGGTATCAGCCTGGTGAATCTTCGCTGAACTCCCTCCATGGCAAGAACATCCTTCCTCAGATAAGGCGACCAAAACTGCACACAATACTCAAGGTGTGGTCTCTTCAAGGCCCTGTACAACTGCAGCAAGAACCACCAAATTTTTTTTTCATAAAAAGCACACAAGTGCCACAATTCCCCCCCCCCCCAAAAAAAACTCTGAAGCTTCCCCACCCTGATGAGCCGTCCAACAGATGAGAGAAATTGCAACACGCGCACATATACACGGCGCCTGCAGATTTGGTAACTTTCCCACGTTAGTCGCGGCGCCGAGTACCTCGTTCTGTACCTCTCCGCAGCTGCAGGGGGAACGATTCCGGCAACATGCGCCCCGGGGCTCGGGGTCGGTGGCGTGACGGCGAGCACGGGGACGTCGCAGGTCTGAGTAGTTACCGAGCGCACCGGGCGAGACGCTGCGTCACCTCCGCCGGACACGCACGCACCTGTCTGGCGTGCCCACATCATTTGAGAAGGCTCCACATTTTCCGAAGTGCTTTCACAGGCAAAGAAAAGTAGTCAGTCAAAATTCGGGGGATGGAAAGGAGGGAATGGTGGGGGTAGGGTTATATACAGCATCGCCCCTTTCCCATATTATATACAAGAATATGCTTCCGATAGCATAGATCTGATAACATCCAATAGCATAGATGCCTTTAAGGGGAAACTAGATAAACTCACGAGGGAGAAAGAAATAGAAGGATATGCTGATAGGGTGAGATGAAGTCAGGTGGGGAGGAGGCTGGTGTGGAACATAAACACCGGCACGGACCAGATGGGCCGAATGGTCTGTTTCTATGCTGTAAATTCTATGCTATATTCTGCAGCCCTTCCTATAGGCTTCATTTTAATGTAAAAAAGTGACTGCAATTATTTTAATCATCTGATCACAAATTGCATTAGTTTGAGATCTTCATACACCATTGCTCCATTTTTACTAAAAACAGCACTTTTACACAAAGGGCATTATGCTAATTTCTATGTCTGAGCTTTTAATTTATACATGCAATGTAAAAAATGTATTCACATGATAACTTCACAATCTTACAGCACAGAGGGAGGCCATTCGGCCCATCGCCTGTGCCAGCTCTCCAATTAGTCCCACTCAACCCGCTCTTTCCCCACAGCCCTGCCAATTCTTTTCCCCCTTCAAGTATTCATCCACTTCCTCTTTGAAATGGAACTACTTGACGAAATGGAAGTCGCTAAGATAGCAAAAAAACACCACACACAAGCTCTTTTATTCTGGCTAAATGAGAACATATTCCAGCGCGACTTAGGTAACAGTGGAAAAGCAGTGGGTGAGCTGGCTTCCAATCAGCACAGTGGAAAGTGGCGCTCGTGGAAGGTGTTAGAATGCGGGCACGTGCGGCACAGTCCCAGCCGTCTTAGTTGCGTCACGGAACACTTGGGTGCCAAGGCAAGGCTATCGACCGGACTTAACTTGTTTTAAAAACAGACAGAACAGCTTTAAATCATTTCCATCAGGGCTGCCATTGACACTGTGGGTTGGGCACAGAAATGGAACTTGCCGTCGCCAGGCTCTGGCGCTCACTTCAACGCTTGGCTGGCGCGAGCTGCTTTCGGCAAAAAGCAGGTGGTGTCGGGAACCGAAGCCAACGAACGACAAGTCACGTTTCTCAACAGCGGTCAAAAAAAATCCACAGATTTCTTTCGGAGATTAGTTGTGAAAACGAGTGCATTTACTGTAGGTTATGCCCATCAGGAAAGGCTGGGGGGGCTCTTTTCTCTAGAAAAAGAGAAGGCTGAAAGGGTGACCTGATGGGGGTCGTTAAGATTATGAAAGGGGTCTGATGGGGTAGGCGTAGAGATGTTTCCACTTGCGAGGAAGACCTGAACTAAGATGTGCGGGTTAGGTTGATTGGCTATGATAAATTGACCCTTAGTGTTAGGGGGATTAAATACGTGGGGTTACGGGGATAGGGTGGGATATGTGTTGGTGTAGGGGTTACGGGGATCGGGTGGGATATGTGTCGATGCAGGCTCGATGGGCCGAAATGGCCTCTATCTGCACTGTGGCGTTTCTGTGATTTCTGTGATAAGGGGCCATAAATATACGATAGTTACTAATAAATTCAATATGGGATTCAGGAGAAACTTCTTCACCCAGAGAGTGGAATTCGCTGCCACAAGTATTAATTGAGGCAAATAGCATAGATGCATTTAAGGGGAAGCTGGATAAGCACATGAGGGAGCAAGGAATAGTGAGTTATGTTGATGGGGTGAGATGAAGCGAGGTGGAGGCTGGTGTGGAGCATAAACACCGGCACGGACCAGTTGGGCCGAATGGCCTGTTTCTGTGCTGTAAGTACCATGTAATACAAAATGAGGTGGTATTTTTGTAGTTCTTCCCCCAATTTCTTTTAAAACACCTCAGCTGTTAAAAGTGACAGCTGCGCCTCAGTGGGCAACACTCTTGCCTCCGAGTCAGAAGGTTGCGGGTTCCAGTCGCACTCCAGGCGCAAGCACATAATCCGACACTCCCAGCGCAGCGCTGAGGGAGGGCTGCACTGTCGGAGGCGCTGTCTTCTGGATGAAATGTTCAAACTGAAGCCCCGTCTGCCCTCTCGGGTGGACGCAAAAAGATCCCACGGCACTAGTTTCAAGAGCAGGGGAGTTCTCCCCCGTGTCCTGGGCCAATATTTATCCCCCAACCAGCAGCACTAAAAAAAAATTATCTGGTCATTACCACATTGCTGCTTGTGGGACCTTGCGGTGCGCAAATTGGCTGCTGCGTTTCCTACATTACAACAGTGACTCCACTTCAAAAACTACTTCACTGGCTGTAAAGCGCTTTGGGAGGTCCTGCCAGGCGCTATATAAATGCAAGTCTTTCTTTCTTTATCCCTGGTAGTATCCTGGCAAATCTGCTCTGTACCCTTTCTAAGGCCTTCACATCTTTCCTGAAGTGTGGTGTCCAGAACTGTCCACAATACTCCAGCTGAGGCCTAACCAGTGTTTTATAAAGTTCTGAGTTTTTAATCCTTTATTTTGTCTCTCCTTGGAGAAAACATGGAAGCTGGGGGGGGCGGGAAGAGTGAGGCGTGCCTGTAGCATGAGGCATAAGGCATCACAACCGCATGGGACAGGCTGGATGGACCAGTTGGTCTTTTCCTGTCCCGACCTTTACACATGTTCCTCAGAGCAGCTCGGACGCACAAGAATTGAGAGATTTTAATGCGGTGACCTTGGGCCCACTCGCACGGGCCTCAGCAGCTCCATCTGCAAAGATTCAGTTGTGAAGACAACGAAGATCTCGGAATGAAGTCATACAGGCACAGGAGGAGGCCATTCGGCCCATCGAGTCCATGCCGGCTCTCTGCAGAGCAATCCAGTCAGTCCCATTCCCCCGCTCTATCCCCGTAGCCCCGCAAGTTTATTTCCCTCAAGTGCCTCTCCAGTCTCCCCTTGAAAACATTAGTGTTTTCGCTTCCACCGCTTCCATCAGCAGCAAGTTCCAGGTCCTCACCACTCGCTGCATAAAAAAAGCTTTCCCCTCACATTCCTCACCGTGACTAACTGTACAACGTTTCCAGACTGCACCAGGGTTGAGGCGAGAGTTTACTCTGCTGCAGAGACAGGACGAGATGCAAAGCTGGGGTTTTACAATGGTTTGGAATCATACAGCACAGGAGGAGGCCATTCGGCCCATCGTGCCTGTGCCGGCTCTTTGAAAGAGCTCTCCTGTTAATCCCGCTCTCCTGTTAATCCCGCTCTCCTGTTCTATCCCTGTAGCCCCGCTACTTTCTCTCCTGCAAGTGTTCATCCAATTCCCTTTTGGAAGTTACTATTGAATCCGCTTCCACCGCCCTTTCAGCCAGTGCAGTCCAGATCATAACTCGCTCCATATCTCGCCTCTGGTTTCTTGCCAATTACCTTAAATCTGTCCTCTGGTTACTGGCCCTCTGGCCAGTAAAAACACTTTCTCCTAATTTAGTCTGTCCAAATCTTTTAGGCTTTTGGTCAAGTTTACCTTATTTATCCCGGTCTAGATACTCCCTGCCAGGCAGCATTGCCTAGCGGGAAGCATCACCCATTGACCTGCTCCTACCCAGGCCAGGACTTCCTGCCCCAGACCAATTAACGTGGCTGAGGGGGGGGGGGGGCAACCCTCCAGTGCAGGTCCATCCCTCAACAGGCCTGGCACAAGCAGTGCATCAGGCCTCAGGAATTGGGACCTTCCTGCCTGCCAAAACTCGGCTGCCCGTGTCCCAACTCGCACCAAGTCCCGTTCACCCATCTCCCCTGTGCTCGCTGACCTACATTGGCTCCCGGTTAAGCAGCGCCTCGATTTCAAAATTCTCATCCTTGTTTTCAAATCCCTCCTCACCCCCTCCCTAACTCTGTAGTCTCCTCCAGCCCCACAAACCCCCAAGATAACTGCGCTCCTCTAATTCTGCCCTCTTAAGGATCCCTGATTATAAATCGCTCAACCTTTGGCAGCCGTACCTTCTGTTGCCTGGGCCCTAAGCTCTGGAATTCCCTGCCTAAACCGCTTTGCCTCGCCACCTCTTTCCTCCTTTAAGACGCTCCTTAAAACCTACCACTTTGACCAAGCTTTTGGTCATCTGCCCTAATTTATCCCTATGTGGATCGGTGTCAAATTTTGTGTTTTTAAAATACTCCTGTGCAGCACCTTGGGGCGTTTTACTACGTTAAAGGCGCTATATAAATACAAGTTGTTGTTGTTAATGATGGGAGTTGAGAAGCCAGAAAGTCTTCATTAGACGTCAACCTTCTCGGGAGTCATGGTTGGACCCCGGGTGGGGGGGGGTGGTGGGGGGGGGGGGGGGTGGGGGTCAAATGAGACAGAATGGGGGGGGGTTAAAGAAAAAAAGACAAGGCCCACCTTCAAGTCTCCAGCTTACCCCACACCCCGCCACCCCCCCCAGTACCCGGTGATCTTTTCAGTTGACGGGGCTTCGGGGGACAGGGCTCAGCACCACCACATGTTTGGCCATTCCTGCACAGAGGTGTCTAGTCAAGAGTCACATCAGATTGAGGCGCAGGAGGCCGGTAGGTCCCCTCACCAACCCTCGGGTCAGCTGTGCCTCAGTGGGCATCACTCTCGCTCGAGTCAGAAGGTTGTGGGTTCAAGTCCCACTCCAGGGACTTGAGCACAAAAATCCAGGCTGACACTCTCCAGCGCAGTGCTGAGGGAGTGCTGCACTGTCTGAGGTGCCGTCTTTCAGATGAGACGTTAAACCGAGGCCCCGTCTGCTCTGTCAGGTGGATGTAAAAGATCCCACGGCATTATTTCGAAGAAGAGCAGGGGAGTTCTCCCTGGTGTAATTATCCCTCAATCAAAAGGATAATGTAACAGTGTCCAGTGGGGACAGAAATTAAACTGGATGTCGAAATCTTGCCAACGTATAGTCAATGCAGTGATGAAGTGCCCGTACTAAACCGAAATGACTGGTGATAGCCAGGAGAGCAGCAGGCTGTGCTTTATTCGGTGCATAAGGGTTAATCCGGTGGTGAGGTTTACTAGTTAGAAACTAGGATTGTGCAGCTAACCAGACTTGAGCAAACATGCAGTCTGGTCAGACAAATTAAAAGCATCTCGAGGAGCGCTCTGGTGGCACGTGTAGATCCCAGCAAACAGTATCTGGGGAAACGATGTCAGACAGACCCACTGGTATACGTTGCACTTCAACGAATCACACATTTACAGCCACTTAAAAAGTGTCACGCTGAGGCTTTTCAATGTCGATTTGGTCAAAAAAAAAATCAGTTCACGTGCCCTGTAACCATCTATACCAGCTGTAACCACACTCTCCCCTCCACCTGTGCCGAGGGATTAACATTTCTGCATTGTGTGTCAGCCGTGGCTCAGTGGGCAGCTCTCTCGCCCCAGTCGGAAAGTTGTGGGTTCAAGTCCCACCCCAGGGACTCGAGCACAAAATTTTAGGTTGACGCGCCCAGTGCCGTCTTTTGGATAAGACGTTAAACCAAGGCCCGGTCTGGCCTCTCAGGTGAACGTAAAAGATCCCATGGCACTATTTCGAAGAAGAGCAGGGGGGAGTTCTCCCCGGTGTCCTGGGGCCAATATTTATCCCTCGACCAACATCACTAAAGCAGATTATCTGGTCACTATCTCATTGTTGTTTGTGGGAGCTTGCTGTGCACAAATTGGCGGCTGCGTTTCCTACATTACAACAGTGAGTACACTTCAAAAAGTACTTCATTGGCTGTGAAGCGCTTTGGAACATCTGGAGGTTGTGAAAGGCGCTGTATAAATGCAAGCCTTTCTAACTTTACTGCAAAGGTGGAGTGTTCAGTTCGATCCGAAACTTTGGCAGAGCTACCAAATGCTGTCTGTAGATGGCGCTGTTGGTCAACCCTTGCTCCGTCGATAAATATGGATGTGGAGAGCTAGATTAAACAGTACAAAACTTGATGGGTGATTGGCAACAGCTCCCTCTACTGCCAGGGATTAATGAAGGCGCCCTGGTCGCAGAGGAGGCACAAATGCAAAATGAGCGGCGAATTTCTACCTGTCCTGGCCAATGTTCCCCCTAATATTTCTCTGGGGGGGGGCGCGCAGTCCCCTTAACGGGCTTGCGCGGCTCATTTAAAAATGCACAAAATCTCCCATTTGAAAAGCCGGGGCCCGGGCTGCGCGGGACCTCCAGAAAGCAGAGCGGCCGAGCAGCTTAGCAGGCACGTCGGTCCTGGCCCAATATTTATCCCTCACCCCAACACCACTTTTTTTTTTTTTTAAAAACCAAAAGATGATTATTTGGTCATAATCACATTGCCGTCTGTGTGGGAGCTTGCTGTGTGTAAACTGGTTGCCACGTTTCCTACATTACGACAGCGGTTACACTTCAAAAAGTACTTCACTGGCTGTAAAGCTGCTTTTGGGACACCCCGAGGTGGCGCTATATAAATGCAAGTGTTTCTGCTGGTTGATTGGGAGCGGCGTGGTTTGGACAGCAGTATTACTGGAGGGTTTAAACTCGTTGGGTGTTGTTCATAAAGGAAAAAAAGTGTTTGGGACACAAACTTGACCTGCAAACCCCTCTGTCCCACCCCACGGATGACCACTTTTTTTTAGAATCGCATTCACCGAATTCAGCCACCTGCGATATTTTATTTCCCCGTCTGACATCGCCGAGTGGCGAGCGAGCGAGCTCTCCTACATTCAACGCGACAGTGATTGGTTACAGTGAAAGCACAAGTGACCCGTGTTCCGTCCGGTTTTACCTGTACCCTATTTCTCCATTTTCTGTCCCGTGGTTCCTGAAGAGAACAGACAAGTAGGGGGGGGGGAAAAAAAAACCATTTACACATATTCTTTTTGAAGTCTTCAAATAACATCACGTCTCTGTTTATAACTACTTGCGCGGAGATCCACAAACTATTTCGGCCCAGCGTGTACGGAACGGAGATAAATGCAGAGCAGGCGTCTGCTGGAAAAGTCTGTGCATTGCTAAAAAAGGCAAATCCCACCCCCGCCCCCCACAATGCCAAGGGGGCGTTAACTATTTAATGACCCTCAGCCGGTTAAATAGATAGCGGCATCTCACCAATAAACTTCAACTTGCTTTAAAAAGTACTGAATGCGGACATCTGTCGAAAGATTCTCCTCATCATTGATAAAAGGTGAATAGTGCATGCACTGAGCCCAAACTCTCAGCACCTTGAACTGACCTGTAGTAACACTACACCTGCCATGGACACGCTCAGCAGCGTTCACACATTACTGTAAACGCCACGGACATTTCAAAACCATTTTAGAAAGGCAGAAATTTAACAAACCCACACACTTGGAAAAATACCGTATTAAATATACTTGAACAGATTCAGAGTTGCGGCTTCAAGTCCCCGCTCCAGAGACTCGAGCGCAAAAATCTAGGCCGACACTCCAGTGCAGTACTGAGGGAGCGCTGCACTGTCGGAGGTGTCGAGTAGCTTGCTTTT
Source organism: Somniosus microcephalus (assembly GCF_052327205.1). Taxonomy (NCBI): domain Eukaryota; kingdom Metazoa; phylum Chordata; class Chondrichthyes; order Squaliformes; family Somniosidae; genus Somniosus; species Somniosus microcephalus. Next base: position 11,157,495 of record NC_140988.1, read on the forward strand.
AAAAAAAAAGAGGCAATGTCAGCTCATGACATGTCAGCTCGCTAATCCCATGTTTGAGCCACCGGTGATTAAATTGAACCTGCCCCCGGTGGGTCCTGGCCCGTATTTTTCCCTCAACTAACACCACTTAAAAAACAGATTATCTCGTCATCACTTTGCCGTTTGTGGGAGCTTGCTGTGCGTAAATTGGCTGCTGCGTTTCCCACATTACAACAGTGACTACACTTCAAAAAGTACTTCATTGGCTGTAAAGAGCTTTGGAACGTCCCGAGGTCGTGTAATATCAACACATCAACTGTATCTGATGCAGAATGAGGGTGAAAGGTACGTCATTTAGAATGGGGGACAAAGAAATGGCAGACCAATTAAATACATACTTTGGTTCTATCTTCACAAAGGAGGACACAAATAACCTCCCAAAGATGTTGGGGAACATAGGGTCTAATGAAAGAGAGGAACTGATAGAGATCAGTATTTGTAGGGAAATGGTGTTAGAAAAATTGATGGGATTGAGGGCCGATAAATCCCCAGGGCCTGATAATCTACATCCTAGGGTACTTAAGGAAGTGGCCCTAGAAATAGTAGATGCATTGCTGGTCATCTTCCAAAATTCGATAGACTCTGGAACAGCACCCATGGATTGGAGGGTAGCTAATGTTACCCCCCTGTTCAAAAAAGGTGGTAGAGAAAACGGGGAATTATAGACCGGTAAGCCTGACATCGGTAGTGGGGAAAATGCTAGAGTCCATTATAAAGGATGTAATAGCAGAGCACTTGGAAAAAAGTGACCGGATCGGACAAAGTCATCATGGCTTTACAAAAGGTAAATCGTGCTTGACTAATCTACTGGAATTTTTTGAGGATGTAACTGGTAAAATAGATATGGGAGAACCAGTGGATGTGGTGTATTTGGATTTTCAAAAGGCTTTCAATAAGGTCCCGCATAAGAGATTAGCGTGTAAAATTAAGGCACATGGGATTGGGGGCAAGGTATTGACTTGGATAGAGAACTGGTTGGCAGACAGAAAGCAAAGAGTTGGAATAAACAGCTCTTTTTCCGAGTGGCAGGCAGTGACTAGTGGGGTACCGCAGGGATCGGTCCTTGGACCCCAGCTATTCACAATATATATTAATGATCTAGACGAGGGAACTAGATGTAATATCTCCAAGTTTGCAGACGACACAAAGCTGGGTGGGCGTGTGTGCTGTGAGGAGGATGCCGAGAAACTTGAATTCTGTGGTGTTACATTTCTGTGGTGTAGTGGGGACAGTTGGTAAATAAAGCGCCCTAGAGTATACCTGTAACTGGGGTATTGAATAAATTTTTTAATTAATTAAAGGAGTAAGTCATGGGAGGAGAGCTCAGACCCGTGTTCTGCTCCTCTTGCTCCATGTGGGAAATCAGGGAAGCTGCCAGTGTCCCTGACGACCATGTGTGCGGGAAATGCATCCAGCTGCAGCTACTTGCAGACCGCATTGCGGCGCTCGAGCTGCAGGTGGATGAATTTTGGAGCATGCGCGATGCTGAGAGGCTCGTGGATAGCACGTTTAGCGAGTTGTTCACGCCTCAGGGCAGGGCAGCACAGGGGGTGACCATCAGGCGGAGCAACAAAGGCAGGCAGGTAGTGCAGGGAACCCCTGCGGGCATCCCCCTTTCAAACAAGTATACCGCTTTGGATACTGTTGAGGGGGATGACTCACCAGGGGAAGGCAGCAGCAGCCAACTTCCTGGCACTGGGGGTGCTCCTGCTGCCCAGGAAGGGGGGAAAAAGAGTGGGAGAGCAATAGTGGTAGGGGATTCTATAGTAAGGGGAACAGATAGGCGTTTCTGTGGCCGTAGACGTGAATCCAGGATGGTTTGTTGCCTCCCTGGTGCCAGGGTCAAGGATGTCACTGAGCGGCTGCAGGGCATTCTGGAGGGGGAGGGTGAACAGCCAATGGTCGTGGTCCACATTGGTACCAACGACATAGGTAAAAAGAGGGATGAGGTCCTGCATCAAGAATTTAGGGAGCTAGGTAACAGATTAAAGAGCAGGACCTCAAAGGTTGTAATCTCTGGATTACTCCCAGTGCCACGTGCTAGTAAGTATAGGAATGGGAGGATAGAGCAGATGAATGCGTGGCTAAAGAGTAGGTGTAGGGGGGAGGGTTTTACTTTCCTGGATCACTGGGCCTGCTTCTGGGAAAGGTGGGACTTGTACAAGTCGGACGGGTTGCACCTGAACCAGAGCGGGACAAATATCCTTGCGGGGAGGTTTGCTAGCACTGTTGGGGGGGGTTTAAACTAACTTGGCAGGGGGATGGGATACAGAGGGGAGCTGAAATGGGGGGGATGTGCTGCCAATTATAGAGAAAAAAACAAGTCAGCTTGGTAGACAGGGCAAATATATAAGGGCAAGGCTGGATGGCATCTATTTTAATGCAAGGAGTCTTGCGAATAAGGTGGATGAACTGAAGGTGTTGATAAACACATGGGAGTATGATATTGTTGCTATCACGGAGACATGGTTGAGGGAAGGGCAAGACTGGCAGCTCAATATTCCGGGGTACAGAATCTTCAGGCGAGACAGAGGGGGAGGTATAAGAGGAGGGGGTGTCGCAATATTAATTAAGGAGTCAATTACTGCAGTAAGGAGGGATGATATATTAGCAGGGTCCTCTAATGAGGCCATATGGGTGGAGCTTAAAAACAAAAAGGGGGCAAGCACTTTGCTGGGAGTGTACTATAGGCCTCCAAACAGTCAGGGGGAGATAGAGGAACAGATATGTAGGCAAATCTCAGAGAAATGTGCAAATAATAGGGTAATAATAATGGGGGATTTCAACTTCCCCAATATTAACTGGGATAGTCAGAGTGTGAAAGGCTCAGAGGGTGTAGAATTCTTAAAGTGCATCCAGGAGAGCTTTTTGAGCCAGCATGTAGAAAGTCCTACAAGAGAGGGGGCGGTACTGGACCTAATTCTAGGGAATGTGGCCGGCCAAGTGGAAAAAGTGCTAGTAGGTGAGCACTTTGGTGATAGTGACCATAATATGGTAAGATTTAAGGTGGCCATGGAAAAGGACAGGGATGGGCCGGAAATAAAGGTTCTAAATTGGGGGAAGGCCGATTTTAATAGGATAAGGCAGGATCTGGCCAAAATGGACTGGGATCAGCTACTTGTAGGAAAATCCGCATCGGAGCAATGGGAGGTTTTCAGAAGGGAGATTGAGATCATACAATGGCAACATGTTCCCGTAAAGGTCAAGGGTGGTTCCAAAAACCACAGGGAACCTTGGATGTCAGGGGATATACGAGAATGGATTAGGAAAAAAAGGAGGGCTTTTGGTAGATACAAAAGGCTAAAGACGGAGGAAGCCCTAGAGGAGTACAAAAAGTGCAGGGGGATACTTAAAAAAGAAATTAGGAGATCAAGGAGGGGCCATGAAATAACACTGGCAAGCAAAATAAAGGAAAATCCGAAGATGTTTTATAAGTATATTAAGGGTAAGAGGATAACTAGGGAAAAAATAGGGCCCATTAGGGACAAAAGTGGCAATCTGTGTGTGGAGCCGGAAGATGTAGGAGGGGTTCTAAATGAATTTTTTGCATCTGTTTTCACTATGGAGAAGGACGATGTAGACATAGAAATAGGGCGGGGGGACTGTGATATGCTCGAACATATTAACATCGAGCGGGAGGAGGTATTGGCGGTTTTAGCTGGCCTAAAAATGGATAAATCCCCAGGCCCGGATGAAATGTATCCCAGGCTGCTGTGTGAGGCAAAGGAGGAGATTGCGGGGGCTCTAACACATATATTCAGGACCTCTCTGGCCACAGGGGATGTGCCAGAGGACTGGAGAACCGCTAATGTAGTACCATTATTCAAGAAGGGTAGTAGGGAAAAACCGGGGAACTACAGGCCAGTGAGCCTAACATCAGTGGTAGGAAAATTATTGGAAAAAATCCTGAGGGACAAAATTTGTCTCCACTTGGAGAGGCAAGGATTAATCAGGGATAGTCAACATGGCTTTGTCAAGGGAAGATCATGTCTGACTAATTTGATTGAATTTTTTGAGGGGGTGACTAGGTGTGTGGATGAGGGTAACGCAGTGGATGTGGTATACATGGATTTCAGTAAGGCCTTCGATAAAGTCCCGCACAAGAGACTGGTCAAGAAGGTAAGAGCCCATGGAATCCAGGGTGCCTTGGCACATTGGATACAAAACTGGCTTAGTGGCAGAAGGCAGAGGGTGATGGTCGAAGGTTGTTTTTGTGACTGGAAGCCTGTGGCCAGTGGGGTACCACAGGGATCGGTGCTGGGTCCCTTGCTGTTTGTGGTCTACATTAATGACTTGGATATGAATGTAAAGGGTATGATCAGTAAGTTCGCGGATGATACAAAAATTGGTAGGGTGGTAAATAGCGAGGAGGGTAGCCTCAGTCTGCAGGACGATATAGATGGGTTGGTCAGATGGGCGGAACAGTGGCAAATGGAATTTAACCCGGAAAAGTGCGAGGTGATGCACTTTGGGGGGACTAACAAGGCAAAGGAATACACAATGAATGGAAAGACCCTAGGCAAGACGGAGGGTCAGAGGGATCTGGGTGTGCAAGTACACAGATCCCTGAAGGCGGCGGAACAGGTGGATAAGGTGGTAAAAAAGGCATATGGGATACTTGCCTTCATTAGCCGAGGCATTGAATATAAGAGCAAGGAGGTTATGATGGAGCTGTATAAAACACTGGTTAGGCCACAGCTGGAATATTGTGTGCAGTTCTGGTCGCCACACTACAGGAAGGATGTGATCGCGTTAGAGAGGGTGCAGAGGAGGTTCACCAGGATGTTACCAGGGCTGGAGCGCTTCAGCTATGAAGAGAGACTGGGCAGGTTGGGTTTGTTTTCCTTGGAGCTGAGGAGGCTGAGGGGGGACATGATTGAGGTGTACAAAATTATGAGGGGCATAGATAGGATGGATGCTGAGGAGCTTTTTCCCTTAGTAGAGGGGTCAATAACTAGGGGGCATAGATTCAAGGTAAAGGGCGGGAGGTTTAGAGGGGATTTGAGAAAGAACTTTTTCACCCAGAGGGTGGTTGGAGTCTGGAACTCACTGCCTGAAAGGGTTGTGGAGGCAGAAACCCTCACAACATTTAAGAAGCATTTGGATGTGCACTTGAAATGCCATAGCATACAAGGCTACGGGCCAAATGCTGGAATATGGGATTAGATTAGACAGGGCTTGATGGCCGGCGCGGACACGATGGGCCGAAGGGCCTCTATCCGTGCTGTATTACTCTATGACTCTCTATGACTCTATGACTCTAAACTCCAGGATGATTTGGACAGGTTGGGTGATTGGGCAGAAGCATGGCAGATGCAATATAACGTGGATAAATGGGAGGTTATCCACTTTGGTGTCAAAAACAGGAAGGCAGATTATCTGAATGGCAATAGATTGGGAGAAGGGGGGAAGTGCAACGAGACCTGGGCGTCCTTGTGCACCAGTAGCTGAAAGTAAGCATGCAGGTGCAGCAGGCGGTTAAGGCGGCAAATGGTATGTTGGCCTTCGTAGCGAGGGGGTTCGAGTACAGGAACAAGGATGTCTTGCTGCAGTTGTACAGGGCCTTGGTGAGACCACACCTTGAGTATTGTGTGCAGTTTTGGTCGCCTTATCTGAGGAAGGTTGTTCTTGCCATGGAAGGAGTGCAGCGAAGATTCACCAGGCTGATACCTGGGATGGCAGGAATGACGTATGAGGAGAGATTGGGTCGATTGGGCTTGTACTCGCTGGAGTTTAGAAGAATGAAAGGGGATCTCATCAAAACTTATAAAATTCTATCAGGACTAGACAGACTAGATGCTGGAAGGATGTTCCCGATGGCGGGGGAGTCCAGAGCCAGGGGTCACAGTCTAAGGATAAGGGGTAAGCCATTTAGGACAGAGATGAGGAGGAATTTCTTCACCCAGAGAGTGGTGAACCTGTGGAATTCTCTACCACAGAAGGCAGTGGAGGCCAATACATTAAATATATTCAAGAAGGAGTTGGATATATTTCTTAAGGCTAAAGGGATCAAGGGATATGGGGAGAAGGCAGGGCCAGGGTACTGAATTTGGGTGATCAGCCATGATCTCATTGAATGGCGGAGCAGGCTCGAGGGGCCGAATGGCCGACTCCTGCTCCTATCTTCTATGTTTCTGTTAATACCGATCTCCTCTGGGAGCTTTTGTTTTTGGTAGTCAGGGGCTAGTAATATAAAAGACCTTTAGTACAAGTGGGTTTGAGTATAAGAGTAAAGACGTCTTACTGCAATTATACAGTGCCCTGGTGAGACCACACCTGGAGTATTGTGTACAGTTCTGGTCTCCTTACCTAAGGAAGGATATACTTGCCATAGAGGGAGTGCAATGAAGGTTCCCCAGACTGGTTCCTGGGATGGGGGGATTGTCCTATGAGGAGAGATTGAGTAGACTAGGCCTATATTCGCGAGGGTTTAGCAGAATGAGAGAGGTGATCTCATTGAAACATACAAAATTCTTACAGGACTTGACAGGGTAGATGCCGGGAGAATGTTTCCCCTGGCTGGGGAGTCTAGAACCAGGGGTCACAGTCTAAGAATAAGGGGTCGGCCATTCAGGACTGAGAGGAAGAGAAATTTCTTCACTCAGAGGGCGGTGAATCTTTGGAATTCTCTACCCCAGAGGGCTGTGGAGGCTCAGTCGTTGAGTATATTCAAGACAGAGATCGCTAGATTTTTGAATATTAGGGGAATCAAGGGATATGGGGATAGTGCAGGAAAGTGGAGATGAGGTAGAAGATCAGCCCTGATCTTACTGAATGGAGGAGCAGGCTCGAGGGGCCGAATGGCCGACTCCTGCTCCTATTTCTTGTGTTGAGACGGGGCAAAGTTTAACACTTGACAAGTTTTTTTTTTTGCTGGCGAGAATTAAGTCAAAAGATATCAAAATCGTTGTTGAAAAGATGTTGATGGGGGTGAGATGAAGAGGGGTGTGGGGGAGGAGGCTTGTGTGGAGCATAAACACCGGCACGGACCAGTTGGGCCTGTTTCTGTGCTGTACTTTCTACATAATGACCCATTTCAACATTTTGTGGAAAACAGCCGAGGTTGACAATAGTGAAGAGAGCACACACAAGGCCCCAAAACCTGAGCTGTGCGACGCAAGTCAATAAAATGCACACTTAATGAATAGTTAGAGCATGTTTTATTAAAATACGATTTCAACTCCAACCAGCGTACATAGAGGAGTATCTATTAAGTATAATACAAATATATTACAGGCCGAAACACAAACTTGAGGCATCGGAGAATTTTCATGGCAGTTTGATGCTATTGGCTTTTTAACAAGCAGTAACTGCTCCATTTGTAGACGCGTCTGTTTGCACAAAAGTAAAACTTTTTTTTTTAAATCCGCAAATCCAGCCACTTCGGAATTTCCCGCCGCCAAAGGTTCAAACTCCGACAGGACAACCCGCTGGGTTTTTTCCTTTGAAATAAATGCAGCGACTGCTTCAATCCAGTTTGTCCGAGGCTCCGCGCAACCCTTTCCCTCCACCACCACCGCCCCCGCCCCGACTGCCCCCAAGGTAACGGTCGGATGCCTTGGGTGGAAGTAGAACTTCTCTCTCTCGTGGTACAATAGGTATCGGCGGTCTCGAGGGGAACGGGGACCCATGCACGAACGCGGCTTGTGCGACGAGTCCTTCGCTCAAAAAATTAATAAAACGGACAACAGCCGAATCTTTCATCGCTCCAAGCGCATTTATCCCAGTCTCCAAACTGCTGCGAAAACCGCCGCAGGACGTTTTACTACATTGAAGGCGCGCGGGGCAGGGTGGGGTGGGGGGGGCTTTAGTCGCTGCTGCTTTACAGGCCCGGGCCCCCCTGGCACAAAAGAAAACCGTCAACAATCCATTGCTAAATGTCTACAACACTTGATTCAACAACTATTTTAAAACAAAGGTGGAATTTTAATAAGAAAGAAAGAAAGAAAGAAAAACAGAACAACTAGAGTCTGTTAGAAATAGAAGCTAAATAAAAGTGAGGGATATCTAAAAAAAAGAAAATACAGCCAGCCAAGTAAAAATATGTTCGTAGCTCATTACTTCTTCGGTAAGTTAATTTACATTGAGAACACGAGCGGAAACACCATGGTGCCAGTCACGCAGTTGTGCATATTTTGGGCTGTACCGTAAAGTAGTGACCTTTTGCCTGTGGGGGAGGGGAAAAGAGTGACAGAAGGAGAAAGAAAGAGATAAAAAAAGAGTGCCATTAGGACATGTGCAGGTGCGCTACTCACTCACTCACTAGATGCACTTATTGATCACAATCGTTGAAAGAATAAACGTTCAAACTTGAATAAGCGTAACCCCACTCAAGATGCAGCAAGGTAGGTGTTAATCGAGCCAGGCTCTCGGTTATTGCATCAATTAAATATAGCTGGTCAGGAACATAATAAAGTTAATCTGCCCTTGCTATCCTTCAGAGTTCGAAAAATCCAACTCTCTGAGGTATCGTGCTGAACCAAGAACAAAAAGAATCAGAGCTGTGGGTATAAATGGGCTGGGCCAAACTGTTGCTCAATATCAATCTCTCGCCCATCGACAATCTGCTCTCGGCATATCTGGCAACAGGAAGAAGTGGCCAATTGGTAAGTGGGACCTTTCCAATCTTTTTCGCTCGGCTGTACACTGGGCATTTCATTTACCAGCTCAGCCATTTGGGTTGTGGCACGCATGTGGGATTTTTTTTCCGAAAAGGTTACAATCCCTGTATTTCCCCCCACCCCCCCTCCCGCCGAATTGACTATATGTTGACTATATGGGTGCGCTTTATATTTATATATTTGCTTTCAGGATGCGGGTGACACCGACAAAGGCGGAGTATTACCCATTCCTAGTTGCCCTGAGGCAACGATGTAGTGTGGGACTAGAGATCACATGTTGGCCAGACTGGGTAGAGTCCCTCCCAGATTCTTGACTCTTATTTCTCTCTCCACGGATGTTGCCTGGCCTGCTGAGTTTTTCCAGCATTTTCGGTTGTTATTTCAGAGTCCCGCCCTGTTGGGTTTCATGGACATTCTGGTGCCAGCCCACAAATAACCAGAGTTATTCACAACTGGCCATGGTAGGATTTGAACTCTCGACCCCTGGGTTGCTAGTCCAATACCATACTGTATCAGGGCAGCATGAAGGACAGACGGCATCGGCTTGGCACCTTCCCCACAGTGAGGTGGTCGAGACCCGTTCAATATGCCTCCTCCCATGCTGCTTAGTTTCCAGGGCCCTACCCCTAACCACTCCAGACATTGAGTGTCGGTTGTCCATGCACAGTAGCACCGTGCTACGAGAGACACCGAGGCCCATCGATTGTGTTGGACTGCAATCAAATATCAGTCAAGAATTTGGTCACGCTAACAGGGACTCGCCAAGGCTTCTTCGACAGCACCTTCCAAATCCACGATCTCCACCACCTAGAAGGACAAGGACAGCAGGCGCATGGGAACACCACCACCTCCAAGTTCCCCTCCAAGTCACACACCATCCTGACTTGGAAATATATCAGCCGTTCCTTCATCATCGCTGGGTCAAAATCCTGGAACTCCCTCCCTAACAGCATTGTGGGAGTACCATCACCACACGGACTGCAGCGGTTCAAGGAGGCGGCTCACCACCACCACCTTCTCGAGGGAAATTAGGGATGGGCGATAAATGCTGGCCTTGCCAGCGACGTCCACATCCCCTGAACGAATAATAAAAAAAAAAAATTGATTCTCGGTTGACTTAAGGCCTCAACGAGAAACGGCCCCATCTTTCAATCCAGCTCCACACTCAACTCCACCGAGACGCGCACAGGGAAATTCTTCATTGCTTGGGTCGGGCAGAAAGTAAGTACATGCAAAGATCATGCCACCATCATGCAGGTTTATCAAAAGACAGTCAAAGCATGCTTAGAGGAGGAAAGAAGACATCACTTTCTAAGCGGCATCAACACTCTTCAACAGCAATCCAGAAAATGCACAAATGCCTCACACACAGTAGGCACATTACAGCTAAGTACTGTTACAGCCCTACTTACATTAGCAACACACACCACCACCCCCACCCATTTTGGAGCCGTTTATTTTCACCGCTCCTCAAAAAATCTAATCCATGGTTGGTTGGGAGGGGGCTTAAAAATGTGCACCCTGTACTTAAAGGTCTTTGGCTTATTACAGGATTTAATACTTTGAACGACTGCATTGCCGCATGACCGTAACCAGGCTAAGCCTCCTGGTCATCTGATGGCAGTGGCCCCACTCCAATTATTGACCAGTGTGTGAAAACAAAACGCCAGTGTCGTTTTAGATCAGCTGCTAGTCCTGGTCGGCAAACTGACGTCGCTGGTTACCGCAGGCCACTGGCACACAACATTGTGCCGATCGAGCCTTCGGGTTCAAATCACGATTTGCCGGAATTTAAAGAAGTGCACGTCAAGCCCGGTTCCTTTACCGCCGCGCGGTTCCCACTCGCCGCCATTTACGCAGGTGTTCAGGCCCGAGTGGGGAAAACCGTGACGAAGCAGTCACTGCGTTCGACCCCCCCCCCCCCAGGACTCGGCTACAAGATCGACAGCACAGCTACCGCACAACCTTGCAGAGCCAACAGAGGGCGACAGCGGTCTGCCACCGAGTCTCGACCAAAGTAGCACTGGCTGCCTTCTTTCTGCCGGTTAACCTCAGTTTAAGCGCTTAAAAAAAAACAACCAAAGACAGTTGATAGTTTAATAAAGACAAGAGTTCCAAGTGGAAGTTCTAAAACGCCTCTGCTGGTTCAAACCAATGTCTAATAAAGTGATGTAGCAAATGTCTACGCACATGTCCCCACGATGATTACACTTCCCTCAGACACTGCTTTAACATTGTAGCATTAACACAGGTCCCACACCAATAGATTCGATATGTACACCAATGCAAAGCGTGCAGTGTGAAGTTGCCAATAAGAGTTAGTATCGGCACAACTAACATCACCTCCAATTGGTCTTTCAGTTCAACTAGCACTAAAAGCTCAACATTTTTTAACCCCCTCTTTTTTTTTATTCCCCCGCTGAACGATTCGTGTGTGGCGGCACAGTCTAGTAACCAATACAGCTCGCTGTTACTGCTTTAAAAAAATGCTGAAATCGGAAGCTAATCTGAATTAAGTGATTTGGAATTAGGAGGAGGCTACATCCAGTTTTTTTGGGTGTTATTACCCAATTGACAGATCACTTCCAAGTCAACAGAATTTGAATGTAGTACACCCCAAATACAGTTACAGGTACAACAGCCATTTTATGATAATTGCATTGATAAATCTGTGTCTATTTATCACATTTTTCTTTTATTTATTATTATTATTATTATTATTTTTTTTTATAAAAAGACCCTCACTTGCCCCTTCTTACCAAGCCAGGAATTTGATTACACGTCGCCCCATCATTCCTGTAACCCACATTCACTCATAGAACACCTATCCTTGCAGAATGATTACATTGAATAGAAGTACTTGGAGCAGTCATACTGAGTGCGTCTCAGAGGTTTAGAGTGCAACAATTAGAAGTTATTCAGCATCTTGTCAGCTTAAAAATAGAGAGTGTGCAACAGTATAAAAGGGTAACGACAACATCATCTTGCACTGGTACAGGACCTTTAATTAGAACACCCCCACCCCAACCCCAGGGCTCTCCAGAGGTGTAAAAAAAATAAAGTGTGCGCGCCGAGCCAAGGAAGGAGATATTAAGGAGGAGGGATCTAAGGAGGTTCTTGAATGGAAGAGACGGAGGTGGCGGGGATTAATTCCAGACCGTGGGGCCTAGGCAGCTGAAGTCACAGCTGCCTATGTCAGGGTAGCTGGAGCAGGAAGGCGGAATAAGAGGGAGTGTGTTCAGGGGGTGAAGGGGGGCAGGTTGGTGCAAGACTGGACAAGGTCACAGAAAGAGAGGGAGAGTGGGGCAAGGCCATCAAGATGTTGAAACGCAAGGATGGGGATTTGAAATTTGGCGATGTAATTACAGTGGCGAATCCTGATCAACAATTTTGTTCAAGACCCTATTTACAGAAGTGATGAATCAAATGTCGCCCAAATCTGCTGCTCTACCTCTAACGTAACTGTCCCAGAGACTTCAACAGCGAGAGATTCCTAATTTCCTCCCCCCCCCCACCCCACAAAGTCTTTCTTTCCTCTCCCAAGTCTACAGACTTCTAAAACCATAGCCTGTTGTTAACAAGCCTGTTTTCCTCTACTCTGATGTCCAACACTACAGGTCTAGGTTTCTCAATAATAAAAGGCAAACATACCCTCAAATCTTCTAACACTTATGCGCCAACCATAGATCTCTGTACTTACACAGTGTACCAAGGCCCACTAGAAGTGGCAATCTAGAGTTAGTCACACTGCAAGGTAAGACCCACACACCGCTACCCCCGTCAACAGACCCTGGCAGCACGGACGGAGGCCAAGGTGCAGCGACAGCAAAGTTCTGTGTAGGAACGTGCAAAACCTCCGCTGGCAGCAAATCTCTGAGGTTACGAGAGAACTGCGGGAGCGTCCGTTTCCGCCGAACATTAAAAACATTCCATTCAAAGTTCAACACGTTCCCAGAGGGCCAACTTCTTACAACCCCGACGTCACCCGGTGAGGCCGGAGTGGGGCACAACTACAGCTGTCGGGCTCTTGGTATCAGGTCGGAGCAGAGCCACCCCCCCCCCCAGTTATTGCTGGTGTTGCTCATTGACGCCAATGGCAGGAAAGTGGCAATATAATTTACTCCTTAGCTGGGGGGGTAACTTTGACCTTGTGCGATAGTGTAAAACAGGCAATATTAGATCAGCCGCCTGTTTATATACATCTCTCCAGACTTCAGTCATAGCATGGGCTCTACTAAAGATATTAGTCATAATGGGATCTATTAAAGATATTGCTGTCTATTCTGGTTATTTCAAAATTGATTTTGGCTCAAAATATGAATCAGAGAGTAATTTAGACCAAACAACATTAATAAAACAACAGGAGACCCATTTCATGCTCAGTAAAAGTCGAATAAATGACGGTTTGAATAAGCGACTTTGAGTTAAGGGTGTCGACCAGTATACGTGGGACTTAGTGAGATCTTTAGCATTGGGTTACGTTGTCCGCAATATAAAACCCGCTTGGCTTTTTTTTTTTGGATGCAATCCATCCCGTCATGCAAGCGTTCCAACAAACAATACCATCTCTTGCCCATCTGTAGCTCAGCAGCGTCAGACTGAGTAGGTTATCTCGCGACGAAGCACTGTCGGGTATTAATAAACACGCGGCCGCTCACGTTTCAACGTCAGAGTCAAAGCCAAAGCGGCAGAAGGGCAAAGATCCCCCACGACGACAACTCGTGCACAGAAACCGCAGCGCAGTCTCTTACCTCGTCTTCTTGTCACTCTCGCTTGTTGGCGTTTCCACTGGAACACAAAACAAACAGAAGGAAACATAAAGATCTACTGCTAGAGTGGACAAAACCGTTAACAGAAACAATCCACCTCAAGGTAGGTCAGTCAACTCGTGACTAAAAAAATGATTTTTGGTCTTGCTTGGCTCACACATTTCCATGATGCTGATGGTGCCCTGGAACATAGGAAGCTATTGAGCCCCCTTGAGCCTGTTCCGCCATTCAATGAGATCATGGCTGATCTGGATCCCGACTCAGTTTACCCGCCAGATTACTCTGGCATTAGATGGAGCAATGTTTAATCTGTAAAACGGGTGGCTGAATCGATATCGCCCGCCCCAGTCTCGATTTCAAGAGTCTCATCCTTCTTTTCAAATCCCTCGATGGCCTCGCCGCCACCCTCCCCCCTCTCCCTATCTCTGTATCCTCCTCCAGCCTTACAACCCTCCCAGAGATCTCTGCGCTCCTCCAATTCTGGCCTCTTGCGCATCCCCGATTTCATTCACTCCACCACTGGCGGCCGTGCCTTCAGCTGCCTGGGCCCTAAAGCTCTGGAATTCCCTCCCTAAACCTCTCCGCCTCTCTCTTTGGATTTCTCTACCCCAGAGGGCTGTGGATGCTGAGTCTTTGAGTATATTCAAGGCTGAGATCGATAGATTTTTGGACTCTACGGAAATCAAGGGATATGGGCATAGTGCGGGAAAGTGGAGTTGAAGTCAAAGATCAGCCATGATCTTATTGAATGGCGGAGCAGGCTCGAGGGGCCGAATGGCCGACTCCTGCTCCTATTTCTTATGTTCTTACGTTCTCCCCTCCTTTAAGACCTTCCTTAAAACCAAACTGTCCTAACATCTCAAGTGGCTAGGTGTCAAATTTTGTTTGATAACGCTTCTGTGAAGCGCCTTGGGATGTTTTACTACCTTAAATACAAGTTATTGTTTTTTTTTTTACACTACTGCCTGCTGCCTTTACCCAGAAGCAGGCAAGCAGAGTTAACTCTGCTCAAGGTAGGATTGTGCCATTGCGGTGGCTGCTTAAAAACGTATTTGGCTCTCCTGTTCAAAGCCATCTCATTTTCAAAAAAAAACCAAACAAACCACACTAGCGACTGGAAATAATAAAACAGCCGAAGACGTTTGATGCTGAAATACGGAACCTTAAGCCGATTAAAGCCTTCAAGCTGTGCACTTGTCTCCTATTCCGCCATTTAGTGTTCAATCCTCCCACAATCTGGTGCAGCACCCTCTCATTCACTGCATCTTTTAACAAGGAAGATGGTCACGGGAACGAAAATTAATAGGATTAACTCCCTCCCCTTTTGTATTCGTGTCTCATCTCCCCAGCAAGAGATCCCATTTCCGCAACCGATTTGGAATTATTATTTTTTTTTATATAAATGAAGCTGGAGGTCATTAGGATGCCAGAATTATTTAAGAGGCAAATTCCTATGAGCGCTGAAGCATTCTGCACGGTTTACCCCACGCAGGTTTTGTTGTGTCCCAATTTTCTCTCTCGCTCAGATACAAGTGGAAGCAGATGTCCTAAAACCCAGTCGCCGTCGTCAGGAAGTAAATAAATCCTTCCCATGTCAGGCCCCAAGAAAAAGGAGCTCCATGACCGAACTGATCTGCGTCTCAACTCTATCTACCCACCTTGGTTCCGTAACCCTTACTTAACAAAAAAAACAAAAAATCGACCAATCTCAGTTTTGACATTTTCAACTGACCCCCCACCCCCACCCTGAACAGCTTTTTGGGAGGAGAGTGTTCCAGATTTCAGATTGAGTATTAGGAGGCTGCGCATCACCAAGGAGATGGTCACAGATCTCTGCCACCAGACCTGCAGCCTCAGAGCAGGGCGACAGCAGCTCTTCCA
This sequence comes from Somniosus microcephalus, assembly GCF_052327205.1. NCBI lineage: Eukaryota > Metazoa > Chordata > Chondrichthyes > Squaliformes > Somniosidae > Somniosus > Somniosus microcephalus. The sequence goes on from NC_140988.1 coordinate 11,172,805, forward strand.
GTGGTCCTCAAGGTCACCGGTGACCTCAATTATTCCACCAGCAGATCCCTTCCAGTCTGCAGCAGGGAGACATAGCTAACATCTCCCAGTTCACCGTCCATCGCTGCATCTGGGAGGTCACAGGGGAGAGCAGAGAGAAGCAGGAGGAGCGCACATGTGGCTTTGCCATTGAAAACACACACACACACCCCCCCTTTGCGGGCACCGCATAACAATCCTGAGATTTACCACAACTACAAGTTCCGTTCACGCATCAACCCCACCATTCCCCCCCACCCCCTCAACGGTGCGCGCTGATCGACATTGGCTCCCGGTCCGGCAACGCCTCGATTTAAAAATTCGCGTGTTCAAATCCCCCTCCGTGGCCTCTGAAAGGAAATACTTCCTCTCTATCTACCAGTCATAGAGTTTTACAGCACAGAAAGAGGCCATTCGGCCCATCGTGTCCGCGCCGCCCATCCATCCCTGTCAAGTCTAATCCCATTTTCCAGCATTTGGTCCATAGCCTTGTATGCTATGGCATTTCAAGTGCTCATCCAAATGCTTCTTGAATATTGAGGGTTCCTGCCTCTACCACCCTTTCAGGCAGTGAGTTCCAGATTCCAACCACCCTCTGGGTGAAAAAGTTCCTCCTCAAATCCCCTCTAAATCTCCTGCCCCTTGCCCTGAATCTATGCCCCCTCGTTATTGACCCCCCTACTAAGGGGAAAAGTTCCTCTTTATCTACCCTATCTATGCCCCTCATCATTTTGTACACCTCAATCAGGTCCCCCCTCAGCCTTCTTTGCTCCAAGGAAAACAACCCCAGCCTGTTTAGTCTTTCTTCATAGCTGAGGCGCTCCATCCCAGGTAACATCCTGGTGAATCTTCTCTGCACCCTCTCCAAAGCAATCACATCCTTCCTATAGTGAGGCGACCAGAACTGCACACAGTACTCCAGCTGTGGCCTCACCAGCGTTTTGTACAGCTCCATCATAACCTCCCTGCTCTTATATTCTATGCCTCGGCTAATGAAGGCAAGTATCCCATATGCCTTTTTAACCACCTTATCTACCTGTTCCGCTGCCTTCAGAGATCTATGTACATGTACACCAAGGTCCCTCTGACCCTCTGTACTTCCTAGGGTCCTACCACTCATTGTGTATTCCCTTGCCTTATTTGTCCGTCCAAAATGCATCACCTCGCACTTTTCAGGGTTAAATTCCATTTGCCACTTTTCCGCCCATCTGACCAACCCGTTTATATCGTCCTGTAGCCGGAGGCTTTCCTCCTCGCAATTTACCACCCCACCAATTTTCGTGTCATCTGCGAACTTACTGATCATACCTTTTACATTCTCATCCAAATCATTTATGTAGATCACAAACAACAAGGGCCGCAGCACCGATCCCTGAGGTACCCCACTGGACACAGGCTCCCAGTCACAAAAGCATCCTTCGATCATCACCCTCTGCCTCCTGCCACTCAGCCAGTTTAGGATCCAACGCGCCAAGGCACCCTGGATCCCATGGGCTCTTACCTTCTTGACCAGTCTCCTATGCGGGACTTTGTCAAAAGCTTTACTGAAGTCCATGTAAACCACATCCACAGCATTTCCCTCATCCACCCCCCTAGTCACCCCCTTGAAAAATTCAATCAGATTTGTCAGACATGATTTACCCTTGACAAAGCCATGCTGACTATCCCCGATTAATCCTTGCCTCTCCAAGTGGAGACTAATTTTGTCCCTCAGAATTTTTTCCAATAATTTCCCTACCACAGATGTTAGGCTCACTGGCCTGTAATTCCCTGGTTTATCCCTGCTACCCTTCTTGAATAATGGTACTACGTTAGCTGTTCTCCAGTCCTCTGGTACATCCCCTGTGGCCAGAGAGGTTCTGAAAATTTGTGTCAGAGCCCCTGCAATCTCCTCCTTTGCCTCCCACAGCAGCCTGGGATACATCTCGTCCGGGCCTGGGGATTTATCCACTTTTTGGCCTGCTAAAACCGCTAGCACCTCCTCCCTCTTGATGCTAATATGTTCAAGTATGTCACAGTCCCCTTGCCCGATTTCTATGTCTGCATCGTCTCGCTCCATAGTGAACACAGATGCAAAAAATTCATTTAAAACCCCGCCTACATCATCTGGCTCTACACACAGATTGCCACTTTGGTCCCTAATGGGCCCTACCCTTTCCCTGGTTATCCTCTTGCCCTTAATATACTTATAAAACATCTTAGGATTTTCCTTTATTTTGCTCGCCAGTGTTATTTCATGGCCCCTCCTCGCCCTCCTAATTTCTTTTTTAAGTATGCCCCTGCACTTTTTATACTCCTCTAGGGCTTCTTCCGTCTTTAGTCTTTTGTAACTGCCAAAAGCCCCCCTTTTATTTCTAATGCATTTTTGTATATCCCTTGTCATCCAAGGTTCCCTTTGCTTGTTGGTCCCACCCTTGACCTTTACAGGAACATGTTGGCGTTGTACTCTCTCTATTTCCCTTCTGAAAGTCTCCCACTGTCTTGATGTGGATTTTCCTATAAGTAGCTGCTCCCAGTCCACTTTGGCCAGATCCTGCCTTATCATATTAAAATCAGCCTTCCCCCAATTTAGAACCCTTATTTCCGGGCCGTCTTTGTCTTTTTCCATGACCACCTTAAATCTCACCGAATTATGGTCACTGTCGCCAAAATGCTCTCCTGACACTTCCACCACTTGCCCGGCTACATTCCCCAGAATTAGGTCCAGTATCGCCCCCTCTCTTGTAGAACTTTCTACATGTTGGCTCAAAAAGCTCTCCTGGATGCACTTTAAGAATTCTGCACCCTCTAAGCCTTTCACACTCTGACTATCCCAATTTATATTGGGGAAGTTGAAATCCCCCACTATTATTACCCTATTATTTTCGCACTTTTCTGAGATTTGCCTACATATCTGTTCCTCTATCTCCCCCTGACTGTTTGGGGGCCTATAGTACACTCCCAGCAAAGTGCTTGCCCCCTTTTTGTTTTTAAGTTCTACCCATATGGCCTCATTAGAGGAACCCGCTAATATATCATCCCTCCTTACAGCAGTAATTGACTCCTTAATTAATATTGCAACACCCCCTCCCCTTTTACACCCCCCTCTGTCTCGCCTGAAGATTCTATACCCCGGAATATTGAGCTGCCAGTCCTGACCCTCCCTCAACCATGTCTCCGTGATAGCAACAATATCGTACTCCCATGTGTTCAACAACAACTTCAGTTCATCCACCTTACTTGCAAGACTCCTTGCATTAAAATAAATGCCTTCCAGCCCTGCCATATTCCCTTTTGCCTTCACATATTTGCTCTGCCTTGTTTTTTTCTCTGTCTTTGGCTGTAAATCACCCCCTGCTATAGCTCCACTCTGTACCCCATCCCCCTGCCAAGTTAGTTTAAACCCCCCCCAGCAGTGCTAGCAAACCTCCCCGCTAGGATATTGGTTCCCCTCTGGTTCAGGTGTAAACCGTCCGACTTGTACAAGTCCCACCTTTCCCAGAAGCAGACCCAGTGATCCAGGAAACTAAAGCCCTCCCCCCTGCACCATCCCTTTAGCCACGCATTCATTTGTTCTATCTTCCCATTCCTATACTCACTAGCACGTGGCACCGGGAGTAATCCAGAGATTACAACCTTTGAGGTCCTGCTCTTTAATCCTTCACCTAGCTCCCTAAATTCTTGCTGCAGGACCTCATCCCTCTTTTTACCTATGTCGTTGGCACCAATGTGGACCACGACCTCTGGCTGTTCACCCTCCCCCTCCAGAATGCCCTGCAGCCGCTCAGTGATATCCTTGACCCTGGCACCAGGGAGGCAACAAACCATCCTGGATTCACGTCTACGGCCACAGAAACGCCTATCTGTTCCCCTTACTATAGAATCCCCTACCACTATTGCTCTCCCACTCTTTCTCCCCCCTTCCTGGGCAGCAGGAGCACCCCCAGTGCCAGGAAGTTGGCTGCTGCTGCCTTCCCCTGGCGAGTCATCCCCCTCAACAGTATCCAAAGCGGCATACCTGTTTGAGAGGGAAATGGTCACAGGGGTCTCCTGCACTACCTGCCTGCTTCTATTGCTCCTCCTGGTGGTTACCCATTTCCTATCTTCCTGTGCAGCCCTTCCCTGCGGTGTGACCAACTCACTAAACGTGTTATCCACGAACCTCTCAGCATCGTGAATGCTCAACAACCCATCCACCCGCAGCTCCAGCGCCTCAATGCGGTCTGCTAGTAGCTGCAGATGGATGCATCTCTGGCACACGTGGTCATCAGGGGCACCGGCAGTGTCCCTGAATTCCCACATAGAGCAAGAGGAGCATATCACGGGGCTGTGCTCACCTGGCATGACCTTCCCTTTACTTAATTTAAATTAATTTACTATCACCAATTAAACTGATCAACTGATCTGCGTCTGAACTCCATCTACCCGCCTTGGTTCCGTAACCCTTAACAAAAATCTACCAATCTCAGTTTTGACATTTTCAACTGATCCCCCCCCCGCCCCCAGCCTGAACAGCTTTTTGGGAGGAGACTTCCAGATTCCCACTACCCTGTGTGAAGAAGTGCTTCCCGACATCACCCCTGAACGGCCTGGCTCTGATTTTTAATGTGATGCCCCCTTGTTCTGGACCCCCACCAAAGGAAATAGTTCCTCTCTATCAACCCGATCAACTCCTTTAATCATCAAAGCAGACAAGACAACAAGGTACGATAGCAAAATACTGCGGATGCTGGAAATCCGAAACAACAACAGGAAACTCTGGAAAAACTCAGCAGGCCAGGCAACATTGGTGGAGAGAGAAACAGAGTTAAAGTTTCAGGTCGAAGACCGTTCGTCGTTCTGTTGAAGGGTCCCAGACCTGAAACGTTGACTCTGTTTCTCTCTCCACCGATGCTGCCTGGCCTGCTGAGTTTTTCCAGCATTTCCTGTTGTTATTTCAGACAACAGGGTAGGCTGGAATGCACCAAGGCTTGGGCACCCATGGGGGCAGAATCATTGCTACACACAGGACAGTAACAGGCTCTTTAACAGCTTACTTTAGCTCGCTACGCAAGGTAAGACGAGTAAACCAGGAACGTTACTTACAATGCTCAGTTCCAGTCATCTGGGCAAGGATACAGAAGGAGCGAGATTGAGCAGTGCCAGTCTTGGGCTGCCAGTCTTCGGTGTCTTGCATCAGACGCTTCTTGCTCTGATCGCTAAGGATATGATGCTGGACGTCAGATTGGGCACCGGCCAGAAATCGCCTGGGGGAGCTGCACAATGAGGAAAGTAGTAAAAAAAAAACTTTAGCCGCTTGTCTCGTCAGCATCGATAGGCATTGAGCCGTTATCATTGCGTGTATTTAGAACGCAGTTTTAGATACTTTTAAGAAAAATCATTCACGCTAGGCCATTTCGGCGGGCAGTTAAGAGTCTACCACGTTGCGGTGGGTCTGGAGTCACACATAGGCCAGACCGGGTATGGACGCAAGATTACCTTCCCTAAAGGACATTAGTGAACCAAATCAATCCGGTAGTTTCATGGTCACCATTACTGATACTGGCTGTTTATTCCAAATTTATTTAATTAACTGAATTTAAATTCCCCAGCTGCCGTGGTGGGATTTGAACTCAAGTCTCTGGATCATTAGTCCAGGCTCTGGATTACTAGTCCAGTGACATAACCGCTATGCTACCGTACCCCATACACATGATTTTCTCCCAGATGGTTACTAGTAATAATTGGCATGATCTTTTTAACAATGGAACATTTAGGCTTCCCCGATCACTCTGTTAAAAGCACACAGGGTCAGGCAAGTCCGAGGTTTGATCCCAAGTACTGGAGTTCGCTGAGCTCGCTCAGAACAGCGGCAGAGACGCTACAATAGCCTCAGTTCTGCCGCATGAGGGAGGCAGAAGTCTATCAGGGTTGTCACTGCCAATGGCTGACCAGGGAGTGTGGAAGCGAGCCAAGGACAGTATTGGACTTGGTCACGATGACCCGCACAGTAAATAATAAGTCAGGAAATTGTCGTGGAGGCTCACGATTGGGTAATGGTCATTTGGGCCAAGTACCAGAAGGTGCCTGGAAATTGTGAAACTTTAAACCTGCATGGAGTCAACAGCCTGAAGAGAGGGATGGGGGAAATGGTGAGGGAAACAGAACTATATGGGCAAAGAGAGGTCATCTTTATTCAGGTACTTGGTGGTGCCTTCATCCTCTCTCAGCCTGGTTAAGACGATACTTTGTCTAGATTTTCCCCTGCGGAGAAAATATGGAGAAGAACAGTAGGGGGGGGGGGGGGGTGGGGGGCGGTTATCCGTGACATTGCTGCGCTTGGGCCTCAGTGCTAGAGGTGCAAGATAGAAACATAGACGATAGGAGCAGGAGTAGGCCATTCGGCCCTTCGAGCCTGCTCCGCCATTCAACGAGATCATGGCTGATCATCCAAACCCTACCACCCAGTCCCTACACCGACAGCCATCCCACCCAAGCCCTATCCCCATAACCCCACATATTTAATCCCCCCTAACACTAAGGGCCAATTTTTTTTATCATGGCCAATCAACCTAACCCGCACATCTTTGGACTGTGGGAGGAAACCGGAGCACCCGGAGGAAACCCATGCAAACACGGGGAGAATGTGCAAACTCCACACAGACAGTCACCCGAGGCCGGATTTGAACCCGGGTCCCTGGCGCTGTGAGGCAACAGTGCTAATCACTATGCCACCATGCTGTTGACGTAAGCATCCTGTACAGAGCAATATACTGCAGCCACAGCGGTGATGTATGTGGAGTGCAGTCACAAGGGGTGTGACAAGTGGACCATCGTGCCCTGGTGTTGAACTTTGAATGTTGTTGTAGTTCCACCCAACCAGGCAAGTGCTGAAAATTCCATCACACTCCAGACTTGAGCCTTGTATATGATGGAAAGGCTTCTGGGGGACGGGGGTCAGGATCAGGAAATATTGGGAACCGTTCACTTGCAGCAGCTTTCTCCGCTGGTGGTCTTGCCACCAATCGTTTCCCTCGGTGCCCATGTAGAGAAGGGAACCCCATACCACTGCGCCATAATCGTGGCTCGAACACGTTTCACCAGACGCGACTCCAAACTGATTGGATTAACAGGCTAGGAACAAAAACCACGTGTAATGAGAGCTGTCATCTTTGACAACAGAAGGTTGCTGTCTGCAACAGATGGAAGAATGGAGGGCAGAACAGGACTATTCAAGATAACAGGGTAGAGGAAGACCATCTGGGCAACAGAGAGCCAAGCTCCAAGGATCAACGTTCCAGACAGTTTCCTCCATTGCAGAAAGGGGGATGTATTTGTAAGGAGCAATTTAGTTTTAACTTTTAGTTTTTGTTGATTTAAAAACGCTCAAACATGGCTCAATCATGGATTATTGGCTGAACGTAAGAGAGACCTTACAAAGTAAATCCGCGCAAACCACAGTGGATGCCTTCAACTAGTGGGAAAGTACCTGACGAACGTTCAGAGCTCTGCTGGTGTCACTTTAGGCAACCAGTATGTGCAGTGCAGGAGCAGGTTTGAAGCTCCTTGTGTAGTGTATGTACCCGTCTACCTTTAAGAGAACTATTGTATGTAACCGTTCACCTTTAAGAGAACTATTTTAGGTGTGGCACTACTTTGTTTGGCTTCGGTATACTGTAATACCGACGGTGACCACACCAGTATATAAGTGTTGTGCCAGGAGTTATTGGGCAGATTCGCCCTGACCTTCGAATAGTAAAGTCCTGTTTTAAGTTACTCTTGGAGTCTGTGCATTAATTAACTAAACAACCCACAGACTTTACAGTGGCGACGAGTCCGATCGTACCCTGCGGCAACAATACTTCCGAAGCAGTTAACGAGCGTCGAGAAGAGGCAACCGCCCTCGTCGTTCTGCTGGGAGAAAACTCGAGGCTGCAGCAATAGAAAGGAGGAAGAATTTAGCGACAAAGACTTCCATCAGCAACAGGCACTGACTGTCCCTTCTGCCACAGTGAGGAGTGAGCCGATCAGCACGAGAAGCAAGGCGGCCACGGTGACTGTGAGTAAGGGAAAGTAAAAAGAATAACCGGAGGATAAGGGCGGTGCACTCGACCACGGTCGAGGGGGAAAGGAGCCGGACAGAAGTCGGGTCCAGAGGCGCTGAGACTGGGGCAGCGTGGAGCAAGGAAGCCGCGGTACAGACAGGCTGGGGGACGCAACGGCGTCGTGAGACAGCTAGACCGCGACCGGCGAAAAAGGCCGGGCAGCGACCGAAGCCACGAAGCGCTGCGACCGGGAACGTAGGCGCGGGAAGAGATAAACTCAGCCGCAGCCGGGGAGGGAAGCACCGGACTGCGAGAGGGCTGGGAGGCGCGATTGGGAGCCGAGCGAGCGGGAGAGGCAGAGCCGACCAAGGGAGACTGAGCGAGAGCCAGTCCAGCGGCTGAAACTGTTCTCCGTCAACGGGGTGTACCCAGCGCCGGTAGAGCCGAGCGAGCGGGAGAGAGACAGAGCCCGAGCAAGGGGAACGGAGCGAGAGCCAGCCCAGCGGCTGAAACTATTCGCCGTCAACGGGGTGTACCCAGCGCCGGTTGCCCTGCCGAGAAAAGGGAAAGCACTGAAGCCGATGCGCAGGCTGTGAACCTGAAAGCCAGCGGCCGTCGCCCGTGGGGAAAGTGTACCCTCCCGCTAGGGAAAAAACGCGGGAAGCCGCCATTAGGCGGGGAAGACGACAGAAGCGGGAAACCGCCATTGAAGTGGGCGGGGAGAGAACCGCCATCTTGGAAAAAATAAATAAATAAATAAAAGAAAATTTAAAGAAATAATTCGTGGTGTTATCAGGAAGAGAGGAAGATGCCTAAGCGTGGTAACATCAACGATTTTAATTCCGAGGTAGAAGACTGGGCCACGTATGTGGAACGCATTGAGATCTATTGTGAGGCCAATAAAATAGAAGATGACAAAGTTATAACCTTGCTAAACTCGATGGGCGCGAAGACATACGGGCTCTTGAAGCATCTACTAGCACCAGCTAAACCGGCGGATCAGACTTTCGATGATATTGTGACTGTTCTGAAGGATCACTTGAACCCCACACCGTTGATGTTGGCGGAACGATTCAAATTCTATGCGAGAACGCAACGGAAAGACGAAAGCAACGCAGAATACTTGGTCGAACTGCTTAGACTAGCGAAATACTGCCAGTTTGGAGGGAATCTGACAGAGGCATTGCGAGACAAGTTCGTGTGCGGGTTGGCAAAGGAAGGAACGCAAAAGCGACTACTCGAAGAGAACGACCTTACACTTGACAGGGCTGTCCTTATTGCAGCATCGCACGAAGCCGCAGCAAAGGGAACTGTGGAAATGCAGCTAAAGACAGCAGCACTAAGTGTGGATCAAATTACCTCGACAACAACAAAATGCTATCGTTGTGGGAAGACAACACACGACCAGAACCCAATGCTGGTTTAAGAACCAGGAATGTAGGAAATGTGGCAAACTGGGTCACATAGCTAAGGTATGCCGGTCAGGGAAGAAGACCAACAACCAAAGGACCAACAACCAAAGGAAGCCATCACAGGAAAAGTACAACAAGGTACACAAGGTGGCTGAGAAGAGTTCAGACGAACAGAATTCAGACTCAGACCCAAACGGCCAGGAGCTGGGCAGTCTGAGAATTCACAATGTGAGTAAGGAAGCTGACCTACAAACTATCTGGGTCATGCTAAAAATAGCTGGAATCCAAGTGAAAATGGAGTTGGACACTGGATCAGCCCTATCAGTCATAAATCGAAGGGATTACCACCGGCTATTCTCACATATACCCTTAAGAGATACCAAGTTCGTATTGCAGACATACACGGGGCATAAAGTATACCCCATGGGAAAGATAAGAGTCAAAGTGAGAGATAGGGGTAAAGAACACCCAAGAATGAACTTATACGTACTACATGAGGGAGGACCACCACTTCTAGGACGGGAGTGGATCAAGAAAATAGACATGGAATGGCACTATCTAAAAGCCATAACGAGTGAGGACTCGGTGCAGACAATCAGCTCAGATTCTGACACGGATGACAATAAGACCAACCCAAATATGAAAGACAAGGCTGAAATGGACTTGCCGACGAAGGTTGGAAAAACGAAGGCATGCATAAAGGCTTATGCTCCAGAGAAGAACAAAGTTTCAGAGCAGAATTCCACCGAACAACGACAACCTAGTTTGACAGAAAATTCTGAGCCTGTTCAAGTTACGGACATATCCATGACGGAAGAACACCGAGCTCGGACTCAAACTTATTTCAAATTACGACAACAATTAGAACAATTGAGTTACCGTCTCGTACAAGAGATGAAAACAATGAAAAAGTTCTATGACACCGAATGGGAGAATCTGGAAAGACAACAGAAGCAGCTAGCTCAAGCAGAGAGCGACCATAGAGCCATCGCGACCAATTACCGATCACATCTCCCTTATGCTGTTCAGGAGTTAGAATATTTGCAGGAAGAAGCAAATGAAGAGGAATCTTCAGGAAGCCAGGATTTTATTCCAGTTCTTCTCTATGACTCCTTACAAGCAGAGTGTGAGAAGTTGAAAGAACAGTATGAACAGGCCCAGGCTACAATTCTGGAAGGGGTTAACTCGGCAACCTCCGAAAAGCTAGTTTCAGTGGAAGCATATGAGCAACTGAAGGTTGAACATGAGCAAGAAGTCCAAAGGCTGCAGGAAATTCTTGATGAGCTCAAGGCCAAGACAGACTCATCGGTAGAAGTTCCATCCATAGATGAGAAATTAGAGGTGAAAGACATGGCAGAACATGAAAGACAAGATGTACAAGAACTCATAAAAATATTAAAGGAAACCCAAGACAAATATGGGGCGGCAATGACCGAGATTCAACAACTTGAAGAACAGATTCAACTGGGAATCCATTCAGTGGAAGAAAAGGGAACTGTAAGAAACACAGAGACTGTAAGAATGGCCTCTGAACATGAGCTAGAGAGCATCAAGGCGCAACTTCTCCAAGCGCTGGAAGCCAAAGTACAAGAGGAAAAGAAGGTGAAAGCATTGGAGGAAAAGGTGGATGAAATGGAGAAGACTCTGACCCACAGTGTTCCCGTGGAAGAGTTAACGGTCAGCCAACTCCTTCATATGCTGAAGGACAAGACTCTACAATGGGAACAATCTGAACACGAGCTTCAATCTTCAAAGGGAAGGAGTTCGGAGCTCTCAAAAGTTATGGAAATAGCTGAGGTTGCAACACAGATTTTACAGGGATGCCAAAAGTACGCTGAATCACGTCAATGTGAACAGCAGAAGGTTGAAACAGCTGCTCCAGTAGAAGGATTGAATAGCCTGATCAATCAATCCCCGAGGGAAGGGGAAGTATGGAAATCACAAACGAGGTCATTAGTGAAGGATTTGCAGGAAACCCAGGAAGAGCGGAATGAATATGAACGCATGAAGAAGTTTCTTCAGGAAAGATGTCTAGGGAGGGAACAACAGTCGGCTAACGTCCAGTTGGGTACGGAAGAAGTAGCAGGCCCTCTCGCTAGACTAGCTCAGGACGACACCGAATATTACCATGACCTGTTGAGTGACACGGAATATTACGATGACTTGGTCTGCCCAGCTTGTGATGAAAACTCCCAAAGTGCAGAAATCAGGATGAAGCACTTAAAGTCTAAGGAACATAGGGAGATGGTGGCGCTACAGCTGGCAGCGGATAAGGGAGCCCCGAGAGTCTCCAAGAAGCAGAAAAGAAAAAGACGAAGCAGAAGACGATAACCATCTAAATCATTATCACTTCTATCAGATCATGCACGTGGGCCCTACGAAGGGGGCCAAATCAGTTGGAAAGTAGGAAAAATTACCAAGGCAGTCCAGCTGTTTGTAAAAGTCAGCACTGCTGGTTCAGCAGGACGGAAGTTCAAGCTGTTAAGCCAAGGGAAAGACTATTGGATGAGTCACGCTAGAAATGTGAACCGGCTACACCACAGAGATGTTGTTCGGACCGAGTCAAGACCAGAGACTGAATCTGTGAACTGTTTCCCGCAGAGACTATATCTGTGAATTGTTTTACATGAAGTTGATTATATGTTATGTTTAATGGGGAATAAGTATGTTGTAAGCTAAAAAGGGAGGATTGTAGTGTATGTACCCGTCTACCTTTAAGAGAACTATTGTATGTAACCGTTCACCTTTAAGAGAACTATTTTAGGTGTGGCACTACTTTGTTTGGCTTCTGTATACTGTAATACCGACGGTGACCACACCAGTATATAAGTGTTGTGCCAGGAGTTATTGGGCAGATTCGCCCTGACCTTTGAATAGTAAAGTCCTGTTTTAAGTTACTCTTGGAGTCTGTGTATTAATTAACTAAACAACCCACAGACTTTACACCTTGCTCTCGAGATTATTCCCCAATCCGTTTCCCCCCCCCCCCCCGCCCCCTCAGGAAAAACCACCCAGCACCTTGCCTTCCCACCAGCCAACGCAGCTCAAGAATTGGAGCTCGGGAATTGCTGGCCATTTCCATGGCCACTGTGCCTCAGAAAGATATACGCACACACACGAGCTGGCCGCACTAACCAAGAAACGTTTCCATCGCACACATTCATGCTAAAAGAAAATTAAAAAGACCTGCAGAATTACCGTCCATGTAGCTGTCTCCTTTTAAAGATGGAAAGAAGGGGGTTGAAGTCAGCGTTGGAACAGATGGAAAAGCAGAAAGACGGTCCCCGAAAGGTAGGGAAAGAAAAGCAAAAATAAAAACAGTTCTTCACGTAAACCATGGCTGAGAGTACAATACAAGACTGTGAGACACAGAACGGATTGGTGAAGTCATCGGAAACAAGCAGACTAAGCCTCAAGTTTATAACGCCTCATCTAAACTTCAAGTATATCACTAACAAGTGTATAACTTCTGTGACCTCGGGTGTCAAGCTGTGGCTCAGTGGTAGCACACTTGCCCCAAAAGATTTTTTTTTTTTTGATGCCTTTAAGGGGAAGCTAGATAAGTACATGAGGGCGAAAGGAATAGAAGGATATGCTGATAGGGTGAGATGATGTAGGAAGTGAGGAAGCTGGTGTGGACCATAAACAGTTGGCATGGACCAGTTGGGTTGAACGGCCGTTTCGGTGCTGTAAATTCTAGGTCAGTCAATGTATACGAGCACACTCATTTCAAATTTAAAAAACCCGTATCTCGAGTTCTCTCATTCACGCTAAGTCGCTGCATCATTCCGATGAAGCTCAGAGTTACGGCCGACTGACTATAGACTATTTAACCCGCAGCTTTGCAGCAGGTGACGGGAAACATTTTGCCTTGGGAGGACGTGATTTATGAAAAGGTACTAAAAACTCAAGTCACTTTTTGCTAGTATTTAGAATGGGCGCTTGACGTGGCTGGAAAACAAAAATCAAGCTTGCTCGAGCACTCTAGCCCACGCTAGGATGATCTGATTGCAGCTGCGTCAACTCATAAGAACTAGGAGTCGGCCATTCGGCCCCTCGAGCCTGCTCCGCCATTCAATAAGATCATGACTGATCTTTTACCTCAACTCCAATTTTCCACCTGATCCCCATAAGTCCAAAAATCTATCGATCTCAGCCTTGAATATACTCAACGACTCAGCATCCACAGCCCTCTGGGGTAGAGAGAGTTCCAAAGATTCACAACACTCAGAGTGAGGAAATTTCTACTCATCTCGGTCTTAAATGGTCTACCCCTTATCCTGTGACTATGCCCCCTAGTTCTAAACACTCCAGCCAGGGGAAACAACCTCTCAGCATCTACCCTGTCAATCCCTCTCAGAATCTTATATATCTTTGTACATAGACTTTAGAAGTGGTAAATGTATTTCTTTTTAAAACAAACATGCCAAAAAAAAATGTTTAAAGCGTACGTTAAACAAGAGGGAAAACTACACTAAACAAGAATGCTACATTTAGGTTTTTGTCACCGAGACTGGCTTAAGCATCTCGGGGTCATCCATTTTAGGAACAGGAGGCGGCCATTCAGCTCCTCGAGCCTGATCCACCATTCAACGGGATCATGCTGGATCTGGATCTTAACTGCATTTACCCGCCTTGGTTCTGTAACCTATAATACCCTTGCCTAACCAAAACCTATCAATCTCAGTTTTGACATTTTCAACTGACTCCTGGCCTCCACAGCTTTTTTTGGGGGGGGGGGGGGGGGGGGGGGGAAAAGAGTGTTCCAGGTTTCCACTACCCTTTGTGTGAAGAAGTGCTTCCTGACATCAGCTACTGAGCGGCCTAGCTCTGATTTTAAGGTTATGCCCCCTTTGTTTCACTGTATCAATGCTCCCCGTGTGGTTGAAGAAGAAAGCTGTAGACTGCAGGATGATATCAATGGATTGGTCAGGTGGGCAGAACAGTGGCAAATGGAATTCAATCCGGAGAAGAAGTGTGAGGTAATGCACTGGGGAGGGCTAACAAGGTAAAGGAATACACAATAAATGGTAGGACACTGAAAAGTGCAGAGGATCAAAGGGACCTTGGAGTGCATGTCCACAGATCCCTGAAGGTAGCAGGGCAGGTAGATAAGGTGGTTAAGAATGTATACGGGATACTTGCCTTTATTAGCCGAGGCATAGAATATAAGAGCAGGGAGGTTATGCTTGAACTGTATAAAACACTAGTTAGGCCGCAGCTAGAATATTGCATGTAGTTCTGGTCACCACATTACAGGAAGGATGTGATTGCACTAGAGAGGGTGCAGAGGAGATTTACGAGGATGTTGCCTGGGCTGGGGAATTTTAGCTATGAGGAAAGATTGGATAGGCTGGGGTTCTTTCCTTTGGAGCCTGAGGGGAGACCTAATTGAGGTGTATAAAATTATGAGGGGTCCAGATAGAGTGGATAGGAAGGACCTATTTCCTTTAGCAGAGAGGTCAATAACCAGGGGGCAGAGATTTAAAGTAATTGGTCAGAGGCTTAGAGGGGATGCGAGGAGAATTTTTTTCACCCGGAGAGTGGTGGGGGTCTGGAACTCACTGCCTGAAAGGGTGGTAGAGGCAGAAACCCTCATCACATTTAAAAAGTACTTGGATGTGCGCCTGAAGTGCCGTAACCTCCAGGGCTACAGACCAAGAGTTGGAAAGTGGGATTAGGCTGGATAGCTCTTTGTTGGCCGGCACAGACAAGATGGGCTGAATGATTCTATGATTGAACTAGAACCGTCAGTAGTTTTCAGCAAGGGTGCTCTGGTCATACAGTGCAGTCACTTTGGCAAAGGATAATTCTGATCCCATTGGCATTAAAAGCTGAAATTCTTGCACAGGGCATTACTGAAAGTAGTGCTACACAGCCAATGAAAATCTAAGAGAGACACACGTACAGACAGACGGAGACAATCTACTTACTCTGCAACAAACTCCAGGCCACTGCCAGGCACAGTTAAGGCAAGGGGGAGCATGAGGCACAGAATGGTTGGTGGTGATTCGTGAAAAACAAAACGATGGAGTAAAGAAAAAGAAAAATGACATACATAAAAAAGTGAATAAGCGAGCAAAATCAAATATTCTTGTAATGCAAAAATGCTTGGAAGAGAAAAATGCAAAAGGCTTGGGGAGGAGGGCTGCAACACACACACACATATATATATATGCATATGAAATTCCAAACTTCTGTGCATCATACTTCGGTTCATGCCATGTCAAATCTTGGAATCTGACCGCCTGCATCTGTTACTTCAGGCCTGAGTAACTCCAATTACAAGGGCGGGCATTGGTCAAATCAGAGATGTTTCGCTAGGAAACTGTAATTTGGTGCGTAGTTGGCCAAACATGAATGGTTTCCATCTTAACATGCAGTACCCCCATTGTGAATCTCTGCCCTGTACAACGTGTACGCTGTGTGGTTGGCACAACAAATGCCGTAACTGTAACATCGATTGCAAATTAGTTGACGAGAGAGGACAAAAAACAAAGGGCAAGGGTAAATGGGCATTGCTTGGATTGGAGAAGGGTTGGAAGTGGTGTAACCCCTGGGCTCAGTGATGTGCCCCATCTTTATTTTACATAGATAGAGAGGACTTGGAAATAGAGAGCACAATGTCGAAAGGCAAGGGTTTGGTAAATAATGAGGACGACCGTTAAAGACTTTAGGAGGACAAGCGAGGTTAGCTGAATGGGCAGACAGGTGGCAGATGCAATTTAATATGGAGAGGAAGTACAAGGTAATGCATTTTGGGACAAAAAAAACAAGGAATGAGACTATATACTCAATGGAAAGGGTACAGATAATGAAAACTGAGTGTTCAAATACACAAGTCCCCAAAGGTGAACATGCAGGTACATAAAACCAGAAAACAAGCTAGTAGCAACTTGGGTTGTAAGAATGTAAGAGATTTTAGGATGATGATAGAATGAGTAGGAAGGGACTGTTTCTTCCAGTTGGAAAGTCAATGACAAGGGGTCATTGATTTAAAATGGTGACTAAAAGCGGTTAGGAGAACTTTCTTTATGCAGGGGTTGTCGGACAATGGAATGCGTTGCCACAGGGTGTCGCCAAGGAAGAGACCATTGCATCTTTTAAGGGAAAAGTAGACAAATATTTGAAAGATGAAAATGCAGGGTGAAGGAGAGAGAGCAGGGCAGTGGGATTATTTTTGGATTATTCTGACAAAGAGTCAGCACAGTGACGATGGGCTGAATGGCCTGTGTGTGCTGTAAACATCGATGGTTTCACTAGCACTGGAAAATCTCAGGAGGCCTTTTTGGGGGCAGATCTGGGCCAGGCCAGACATTCTACCTGCCCCATGAATGCCCACCCAACCCCAACCCATACCTTGGCATCAGGGGCATTAACATGTAGGTGGGCACCTGTGACATTTACATTACCCACCTCAGGTGGGGACAGGAAAGGGGCAGGAGGAAACCCAATAGATCTGAAAAGATGTTTTATTTTATTTTTATTTTTCCAACTTTTAGCCAATTTCACAAAAACTTAACAGAATGCCTGACTAGCAGAAAAAGGGGTGGATACCTAAATGCCTGGACTACGATCAGAAACTTAACTTAACTTACGGGAATCCCTGGTGCCTAATATGCCTCCAGGGCACAGCCACGGGGAGTTCCAAACGAAACAAAATTTAAAAAGAGTTGCGATGAAATGAGAAATGGCGAGATGAGGAGTGGAGATGATGGGAGGAGGTCAGGTCAATGGGAAATAACAACAGAAAATGCTGGAAAAACTCAGCAGGTCAGGCAACATCTGTGGAGGGAAATTTGAGTTGACGTTTCGGGTCGAACCCTTCTTCAAAACTGGAAAAAGAAAATAGATCGAAGGCAGGGCTGCGATCGGACAAAAGAAGTGAAAGAAACAAAAGAAGTGAAAGAAACAAAAGAAGTAAAGAGACAATAAAAGGTATTAGAAGCTAGACGAGATGGTAATAGGCTGAGATTAGGTGTAAAGTGTACTGGCAGGGCAAGAGATAGCTGCCAGGTGCGAGACATCTTTATGCATGGCTTTCCAATGAACAGCGACACATCCAGAACTGCAGACTTCTGAATTCCAGTCAGGAGACACTACTCACCTGGTTTTGTATTTCAAGCCAGGAAGCACTACAGTACTTACAAAGAGATACTACTTGCTTTCTGAATTAAATGTACGCTGCACTTTCACCAGGGGGTTGGGGGGGGTAATAGTGGGTTTAAGACAGACATTGTTTTAACTGCAGCTTCTAGATCAATGGTAAAACCGTGAACCTGAAACAAAAACAGCTGGAAGTGGACAACAGGGCTGAAATAATCTGTAATGAGGAAAGATAGATTACCATTTCAGGGAGAGATTCTCGGACCAGGAACCATTTCGCACAAGGAGTCTTCCCCTGAAAGATTAGTCTGGCTTTTCTCTTTACAGAATTTGATGAACCTGCTGTGTAATTCCAGCATTTGATGCTTTTTTTCCACCCCCTCTTTATCTCTGGATTACTTTAGTTAACGAGCATTTTTATCAGGAGTTCAGAACACAACTCGTATCCTGCTTTAATGATCTTCAGGGGAGTCTGGATTGGGCGTTGGTAGACTGGACATTCTTTTAACTGTGTTCCTGCTACGGGATAACAAGAGACAAGGATGGGAACGGAACGGAAGAACACACTCTCGAGTAAGTCAAAGGGATTAAAGTGCAACAAATGCAATAGACAAGGTCTATGCTCCGACAGCTTCATAAACTGCACAAGCTGCCTTTTGCATCCATTTTATGGTTAACTTGACAAAACAGACGCTTGGGAAACGAAGATTCATTTTCCTCGGTTTGAGGAGGACAAAGTCTTAATTACGGAGGTTACACAAACTCTTAAGGAAACTATACTAAATAGAGACTCCAAGAACTTTTGTTTTTTTCTGTTGCCCCATTTCGCTCTTTCTACGGTCGGCAGTAGAAAGCTCTTATTTCTTGGACATGTAGCATGAAAGTGTTCAAATGGCTACGAAAAATGTTTATACTTAATCATAAAATACTGCGTGTTCCAGTAACTTTCTAAATTTACAGCCGTCGTTTATCTAGTCATGATTTACACTCGAGCTATTTTAAAGAGGAGCTTGGTTCGAAACAACTTTAAGACAAGTCTTTGGCCCCCCCAAAAAGTTTCTCATCGGGCGATTTCTTTTTGGTGTATAAAAATTGGAGTCTAAAAAGATCCTGAAGAGTTGGGCATTAATCCAAAGCCTCCAACTGTCGTGCAGGAAAGACCCAGCTCTTCTACAAATGATGAATCTTCACCTTATTATGCAACACAAGCATTTGTCCATCAGTGAAGCACAAAAAAAAAAATTATGCAGGCAAGTTCTGACAGAACGCACACATCACTGGGCAGTGACGTCATCCTGTCATGCCCAGTGCTTTTCCAACTTGACCAGCATAGAGACAAGCCATAACAGACAGACAGACAGACGCAACACTTTGTATGGAGTCACTCCTTGCATGGCAACCACACATGCAAATTATTGACAAATCATGAGTCACCAGGCGGCAGTCATGTGGACACTAACTTGGCCAGGATCTGTCCCTAAAAAGAAGAGATCAAGTTTCATCAGTAAACACACATTTTTTTTTTCATCTTGTATTTTGTCCCTCCAAGCCTCACAAAAGGAAATGGGTGCTGGATGAGTGGGGTACACTCCTTGGGACCAGTGAAGCATAACCGGCCCAATAAAAAGATTCGCTTTGGAATAAAAAGGTGAAATGACCTTGCCTTTGGGTTGGCTTGAGGTTCGGATCAACATTATCTCGCTAACTCAGCAAGCAGCAGACACAGCTTCGTGCAAGGGTCGCCTTGTTACCGGGACAGATTAAGGGGCAATTAAAATTAGATCAATCCCCCGCCGCAAAAATCGAATCAAAACAGACTTTCTTTTTTTTAAATATAAAAGTACATTAGCCAAGCAGCTTCACACAACATGTCACACAAACAAAGGTGGTTTTTTAACCATTTACTCAAGAAATAGGAGCAGGAGGTTCGAGTCTGCTCCGCCTTTCTTGAAAGATCGCCACTGAATAACTATACACGACAGGGGTGAAACCGTAAACGTGTATTTACGTAGCGAGAGAGCGTAAAGGAAATTTTTTCCGGCCTGGGAAGTAGAAGCCATTTCCGCCCTGTACCATGCTTATCTCACAACCAATGTTCCCCCTAAGGTGCGTGGCCACATGGATCAATCGGGAGGTCCCGCGCAGACTGCTCACAAGCGGTTACCACTGGAAAAGATAGTGTATGCGCAAAATAACAACAGAAAATGCTGGAAAAACTCAGCAGGTCAGGCAACATCCGTGGAGAGAAATTTGAGTTGACGTTTCGGGTCGAACCCTTCTTCAAAACTGGAAAGAAAAGAAAATAGATCGAAGGCAGGGCTGTGATCGGACAAAAGAATTAAAAGAAACAAAAGAAGTAAAAGAGACAATAAAAGGTATTCGAAGCTAGACGAGATGGTAATAGGCTGAGATTAGGTGTGAAGTGTACTGGCAGGGCAAGAGATAGCTGCCAGGTGTGAGAGAGAAACAAAAGGAAAGGGGGGGGGGAAAGGAGTGGAAAAATTACAAGAAAAATGTAACAGGGGCCGAGGTTATGATCTGAAATTGTTGTATGCGCGGCCGCGCAGCAAGTTTAAAGGGACCGCACGCACGGGAGAAGAAAAAAAATTAGAGGGAACATTGCTCACAACCGATAGGGCATTGGCCCCCTTCCAGGTTTAACAGTTTAACCTCAGCTCACTTTGGACTTAAGGAAAGGTTTTTCTTCCTATAAAGCCATTAGTTTATCTGCATGTTTAGTTTAGATTCTGAAAGCAGGTCAAAAAACTTACAGCCAAGTTAGCAGGTATAACATATGCAGATAGAATGACCCCAGTCCGACTATATATAGGGATCGAGGCAGTTACTCCAGCGCTAACGTTTCACCAGCATCAAGTTCGCCCTTTGCTAAGCAGATTTTTATTTTTTACTGCACGGAACAAACATCTGAGAACAAGATGTGAAACTCTTCCCAAAAAAAAAAATGCATTTCTTTTCTCCGTGAAATTTTCATTGTGGGACAGTTTTTAAAAAATGACTAGATTCCTAGCCTTTAACTGAAGAACTGGAGGGAAAGAAAACTGTTCAGTATCAAATTGTTTTTGTGCAACTTTAAAGTAGGTCAAATTATCCTCAAAAAAGAAAATGACTTTTTGAATGCTCCCTGACCAAAAAGATTCTGCGCGTGGTTCCAAGTTTGCTTCAAGGGTCAATACACGGGAGGTCTGGCACAAGCAGACGCATTCAAACAAACAGGACATGGCGGGGGCGTTCTGCAACTTCCATGTACTTAAAAAGGACACGACCCGCTTTTACCCACAGGCTTTCGTCCCACCGCAGGAAGGCGAGTGAACTAGTACGATAGCAAAATACTGCAGATGTTGGAAATCCGAAATAACAACAGAAAATGCTGGAAAAACTCAGCAGGTCAGGCAACATCCGCAGAGAGAAATTTGAGTTGACGTTTCGGGTCGAACCCTTCTTCAAAACTTTTTGAAGAAGGGTTCAACCCGAAACGTCAACTCAAATTTCTCTCTGCGGATGTTGCCTGACCTGCTGAGTTTTTCCAGCATTTTCTGTTATTAGGTGAGTGAACTAGTCGGAGCAGCAAAATGATAGAATCATTTACAGCACAGGAGGCCGTGTGCACACGGCCCATCGTGCCTGTGCCAGCTCTTTGAAAGAGCGCTCCAATTTAGTCCCACTCCCCCCCCCACCCCCTGCTCTCTTTCCCCGTAGCCCTACAAATCTTTCCTGTTCAAGCCATTCCCAAATGATGGGGTAACTTCAAAAGCGGAAAACTCTTGTGTGCATATAAAAAAACAAACTGTTAGACGCATCAGGAGTAATGAATCCCAGGCAAATTCTGGGGCATATTCAGATGGGATAACCTGCGAGATACAAAGTGGTTCAACGCTTGGCTAGCTGAAATAAATCAATACTTTCAACATATTGCTGCAATATGTTACGGTAAATATTTTTTTTTAAAAATCACCCCTGCTTGTGTGACAGTAAGAAACCAAATACCAGGACCGTGGAGGCACCTCAACTAATGTCTCGTCGCAGCAGTAACCAGATCAGCTGGTCACCTCTCTTGGAATGTGAATGGAACTCTCCTTGGCAGGCCACCCGAGAGTGACGCGCGTCTGCTGCTCGTTTCCCAGTCCGTTCTGGAAGGTGCGGAGGAAAGCCACCTACCCATTCTGCTGCTTGGCGTCACCCTGCCCCTCTCTCAGTCCTCGCTTCTGTCCCTCGGCCACCTCGTGGGCATTGTCAGAGGAGTAGAGGTTTATGGGCGTGTTGTACACCTTGGGCTGCCGTGGGACATTAACGGACGAGGTTACGGTCGGCTTAGCGGCGGTTACCGGCAGCGTGCGTCCGCTGGCGTCAGCTCTGGCACCGGCATGCATGTGCGACAGAGACGCGGCGGGCACTGGTGGGGGAGCAGCGGAATTATGGAGAGTGGGTGCCGGTGATGGAGGCAGAGGCGGCGTGAGGGGTGATGAAGCAGGGGTAAAGGGTGCAGGCTGGGGTGGTGCAGCGGTAGGCGTGACTTTTGGAGACGTCGAAGCTCCAAAAGGCCGAGCGGTCTTATTGTAGGCCGAGCTGGATGCAGATGGGATCTTTGGAGCCATGGGGGCAATGGATGCAACAGGCACAGTATGCGTTACCTCCCTGGACTCATCCTGAGCAAGGGGGGAAAAAACACAAGTTACACACACACACAAAACACATGCAAACAAAAGAGAAACTCGTGCTTCCTGGTCGTCCTTTGCAAGTGTTCCTGAAAAGTCCATGCTGGTTAAAGCAAGTCTTAAAACTCCTAATTGTAACGCTTTGCTGCCTCAGAACATCAACAACGCAGAAGAATTTGGGTCGAAATTGAAAAGTTGCCCATAGATTTTTTTTCTAGTGAACTACCTCTAGAAGAGGTCACGAGCGCAGAGAAATTAGCAGACAGGCCTCCCAATTTTTGGTTCTGTATATCTGTAGACTAACCTCCTTCACAGGTTAGTCAACAGTTATCACACAAAGGGTGGTGGAAATCTGGAAAACACTTCCTCCAAAAAGCGGTTACGGTTGGGGGTCAATTAAAAATTTCTCAAAAGCGGAGATTGGTAGATTTTTGGTTGGGTCAGGGTATTAATGGATATGGAACCAAGGCGGGTGAATGGCGTCAAGATACAGATCAGCCATGATCTAATTGAATGGCTGAACCGGCTCGAGGGGCTGAATGGCCCACTCCTGTCCCTATCGAGAGAGGCGAGAATGCTGCATTTATTCTGGTTAATGGAGTATCTTTACTGCTGCTGTAAATACAGCTCCCTCCCCCGAACATTAGATAAAGGCCTTTAAAAATGTATAGGCTACTGCACTGCTCCCACAGTACCAGGCTTCGACCAAAGCAAAAAGGGTGATGGGAAAGTGGGCAGGAAAGAGAATCTGATTTTATAAATGATTTAATTGGTAAAAAGACAGACTTGAATTTAGATAACATCTTTCACAATCTCAGGACGTCCCAAAGTGCTTTACAGCCAATGAAGTACTTTTTGAAGTGTGGTCACTGTTGTAATGTAGGAAATGCGGCAGCCAATTTGCGCACAGCAAGGTCCCACAAACAGCAATGTGATAATGAGCAGATAATGTTTTTTTTTTTTTTTTTTATAAAAGTGATGTTGGTTGAGGGATAAATATTGGCCAGGACAGCGGGGAGAACTCCCCCTGCTCTTCTTCTGAATAGTGGCCATGCGCTCTTTCACGCCCACCTTGAGCGCAGACGGGCTTAACGTCTCATCCGAAAGACGGCACCTCAGACAGTGCAGCACTCCCTCAGTACTGCACTGGAGGCTCAGTGTAGATTTTTGTGCTCAAGTCTCCGGAGTGGGACTTGAACCCACAACCTTCTGACTTGGAGGCGAGGGTGCTACCCACTGAGCTGACAAAGCAAAAAGGGTGATGGGGAGTGGGAGAGAGAGAGAGAGAGAGAGAGAGAGAGAGAGAGAGAGAGAGAGAGAGAGAGAGTGTCTGATTTTATAAATGATTTAATTGGTATTAAAATATGCTCGATAATAAACCCTATATGCTTCACGTAATTCTGCAGCTAAACGTTTCGTTTACTTTTACAGCAGCACCTGTTCTGGATTCAGGAGCCTGGCAAGGTTAAAGGCCTCTAGTCGTCAATGGTTCAATCCAGATTAAAGCGCACAGTTTGAAGTGGAACCGTAGAATGTTGGAAATAATTAGCAGCACACGAATCAACGACCTGCGTAGGCTTTTCAGGGAACACGCAAAAGACCACAGGATGCCCGGCCGAAACACATTTCATTCCTGTAGCAATACATGCAAGAAAGTTAACCCGCCGCGTTCACAGTCTGCACTGCAGGAGTGGTATCCAGCACTGGTGCCATATTGGCACAGCACATCGAATCTTTTAAACAGGTTACAAATGAAACCTTACTGATGGCAGCGAGATAAATGACCTGGAAACGCCTGCAAGAACAATAATTCAACACACGCCACGACATGTGGGCACAGTTTCAGAAGAAGAAGTTACGTGGGGAGGGGGGGAAGGGGATGGAGAAGACAAGTAGAGCCTGACAGCAGCAAGTTTTTTTTTGTAATCTGGATAGATCACTGGAATCTCTCAACGTCCAATTAAAATCAACAACTACACATAGGAGAAAAGACTTGCATTTATATAGCGCCTTTCATGACCTCAGGACGTCCCAAAGCGCTTTACAGCCAAGGAAGTGTCGTCACTGTTGTAATGTAGGAAACGCGGCATTAGCGCACAGCAAGCTCCCAGAAACAGCAATGAGTTAATGACCAGATCATCTGTTTTTAGCGATGTTGATTGAGGGATAAATACTGGCCCCAGGGAGAACTCCCCCCTGCTCTTCTTCGAAAAAGTGGCCGTGGGATCTTTTACGTCCAACCCAAGAGAGCAGATGGGGGGCCTCGGTTTAACGTCTCATCCGAAAGACGGCACCTCCGACAGTGCAGCACTCCCTCAGCACCGCACTGGGAGTGTCAGCCTGGGTTCAAGTCTCTGGGGTGGGACTTGGCCCCACAACCTTCACACTCATGCGGCGAGTGCGCTCCCCACTGAGCCATGGCGAATACATTAGGCACAGCGCACTGGTTGTCCAAAATGCTGCAGGGAGCCAGTGCTGGGTCCAGACCCACTCTCAAACCAGCACTGCAATGCTGCATTTGCCCAGTAGTATTTTCTCAATGTACAGAACACTCAGCCCTGCTAAAGACTAAATATACCATACACGAAGTCCATTAAATAAAAACACAAATTAGATCAAATTTTCACCAATAGCTTGTTAGGTTAGGAAAAAACAACAAGATCAGGAGACGACTGCTTAATCCGATGCATCGAGCCTCAAATGGAATCCCATTCCCAATGAACAAGGAAAAAGGAACAATTGTGGCACAAATTCCACAAAATAATTCCGGGTGTTGGTTGAAATATGTTTTGCATCAAATCCGGGACCTTACTGAGAACTAAGGTATGAACAGGTGCATGAGCTTCAGCTCATGAAATGTTGAACTGCAGCCCAGTTTGGAATATACTCAGACTCTCAGCTGGTGGACAGGTACACAATAATTAAAAAAGGCGAATGGAATGTTGGCCTCTCTCGCTCTCTATATAGAGGGCTGGAATATAAAGGGGTGGATGTTATGTTACACAGTTAGATGACCCCATTTAGAGTGACTGCATTCAGTTCTAGGCACCGCACCTCAGGAAGAGCGCAGTGTAGATTCACCAGAATGATACCAAGGCTTTGAAAGGGTTCAATTATGACAGCTGGCTGCATAGACTAGGCTTGTACTCACTCGAGTAGAGAAAGTTAAGGGGTGATCTAATGAATAAATAAAAGGAGTTGATGGGGTAGAGAGAAATTATTCCCCCTGGTGGGGGGAGTCACCTTAAAATTAGAGCCAGGCCGTTCAGGGGTGATGTCAGGAAGCACTTCTTCACACAAAGGGCGGTGGAAATCTGGAACACTCCCCCCCCCCCCCCAAATAGCTGTTGAGGTGGGGGGGTCATTTGAAAATGTAAAAACGGAGATTGATGGGTTTTTGTTGGGCGAGGGTATCAAGGGTTATGGAATCAAGGTGGGTAGATAGGACAGAAATACAGATCGGCCATGATCTGACTGAACGGCGGAACAGGCTCGAGGGGCTGAATGGCCTCCTCCTGTTGCTACGTTCCCACTTTACAGAAAGCTGTTTTTTTCTTTTTTTTTTTAAAAAATGCGGATGTATATTTCTTTTCGATGTACAATATTTACAATATATACTGGATGGGCAGCATTAAACCAAACTTCAGTATGCAATCATTACAGCTAGCATTCGATCCATGATGATTAAAATATTGCATTGCTACTCTCAGACTCGCTGGAGATTACTGAGATGCACATAATCTGTAAAAAAATCCTGAGAGAGAGAGAGACAGACAGACAGAGGGAGGCAGGGAGAGAGAGGGAGGGAGACAGGGAGAGAGACAGACAGACGGGCAAGAGGGGGGGGGAGGAGAGGGGGGGGGGGGGAGAGGGGGGGGGGGAGAGGGAGAGGGGGGGGGGGGGGGAAGAGGGCCATTGCCCCAGGGAAGAAAATCAAACTTGCTTCTTTTTTTTTATAAAAAAAGTGTACACCTGTAACTGGTTTCCGTCAACTTTATGTAAACCCCTGGAATTCTTTTTTAAATTGAAATTTGGAAGCAGACTAAAGATATTGTTGCAGACTTGTTGGCTTAACTCCCCACATCTATTGGGAAACAAGCCGACTGTCAAAATAATTTTGCTCCAAGAGCATTGCTGTGCAGAATGTTCTCATTACAATCCAATTTTCCCAGATACGGATCACTTGACATTCTGCTTTGCACAATGAAACATCCATCAGCCGCATATTGGTTCTCAAATTATACATATAAAAAAAACGTCAATCAATCAAGACCGTTTCCAGGGCTCCGGTCACTTTTCCTATTAAAAGCAGGATGCTGAATAGGGCAGTGGGCAGGTGACTTGTTACCAAAACATTCGCACTTTCGCACCCTCAGTGGTGCGGCTCAGTGGGGTAGCACTCTCGCCTCTGGGTCAGGAGATCGTGGGTTCAAGTCCCACTCCAGAGATCTGAGCACAAAATCCAGGCCGACACTTCCAGTGCAGTGCTGGGGTGGGGAGTGCTGCACTGTCTGAGGTGCCGTCTTTCAGATGAGATGTTAAACCGAGGCCCCCGTCTGCCCCTCTGAGGTGGATGTAAAAGATCCCATGGCGCTATTTCACAAGGAAGAGCAGGGGAGATCTACCCGGTGTCCTGGCCAATATTTATCACTCATTACTTTAAAAAAAAAAACAGATTATCTGGTCATTATCACATTGGAGCAAGCTCCCACAAACAGCAATGAGAGCACAGCAAGAGCGAGCTACATTTCTGCAGCGTCTTTCGCAACCTCAGGACGTCCCAAATCGCTTTACAGCCAATTACGTACTTTTTTGAAGTGTAGTCACTGTTGTAATGTAGGAAACGCAGCAGTCAATTTGCACACAGCAAGCTCCCACAAACAGCAATGTGATAATGACCAGATCATCTGTTTTAGTGATGTTGATTGAAGGATAAATATTGGCCAGGACACAGGGGAGAACTCACTCCCCTGCTCGTCTTCGAAATAGTGGCCGTGGGATCTTTTATGTCCAGCTGAGAGAGAGAGAGCAGACGGGGCCTCGGTTTAGCGTCTCATCCGAAAGACAGCACCTCCGACAGTGCAGCACTCCCTCAGTACTGCACTGGGAGTGTCAGCCTGCGTTTTGTGCTCAAGTCTCTTGGAGTGGGACTTGAACCCACGACCTTCTAACTCAGGAGGGGAGGAGTGCTACCCACCGAGCCACGGCTGACACACTCGGGCACAAAAAGGCTAATGAAATGTTGGCCTTTAATCTCAAGGGGAGTTGGAGTACAAAATGTGAGGGAGAGATGCTTCAGTTGTACAGAGCATTGGTCAGATGCCAT
The DNA here is from genome assembly GCF_052327205.1 of Somniosus microcephalus. Taxonomy (NCBI): domain Eukaryota; kingdom Metazoa; phylum Chordata; class Chondrichthyes; order Squaliformes; family Somniosidae; genus Somniosus; species Somniosus microcephalus. The sequence goes on from NC_140988.1 coordinate 11,200,343, forward strand.
CTGGAGCACTGCATTCAGCTTTGGGCACTGCAACTCCTGAAAGGCTTATCGGCCTTGGAGGGGGAGCAGCGCAGTTTCACCAGAATGATACCAGGGCTAAAGGGGTTAAATTTAGACGGTGGGAATATAAAAATGTATGTAACCTATGAGTTTGGAAGGCTCAGGGGAAATCCAAGTCCCGTTCACCCATCACCCCTGTGCTCACTGACCTACATTGTCTCCCGGTTAAACAACGCCGCAATTTAAAAATTCTCTCAAATCCCTCCGTGGCCTCGCCCCTCGCCAACTTTCTAATCTCCTCCAGCCCCACAACATTCCAAGATATCTGCGCTCCTCTAATTCGGACACCTTGAGCATCCCTGATTTTAAATCGCTCCAACGTCAGTGGCCGTGCCTTCAGCTGCCTGGGCTCTAAGCTCTGGAATTCCCTCCCTAAACCTCTCCGCCTCGCTACCTCCCTCTCCTCCTTTAAGACGCTCCTTAAAACCTACCTCTTTGACCAAGCGTTTGGTCACCTGCCCCAATATCTCCTTTTGTGGCTCGGTGTCAAATTTTGTCTGATAATCGCTCCTGTGAAACGCCTTGGGACGTTTTACTACGTTTAAAAAGGTGCAATATAATTGCAAGCTGCTGTTGTTGTTGTTGAAAATGAAATTGGGTTTCACTAGGGTCGATACAGAGAAACTATTTCCTCCTGTGAGGGAGTCCAGAACAAGGGAGCTCAGTCTTAAAATTGGAGCCAGGCCAGTGAAGTCAGGAAGCACCTTATCACATGAAGGGTAGTAGAAATGTGGAACTCGCCCACAGAATGCTGTGGATCAATTGGAATTATCAAGATTGAGATCAACAGATTTTTGTTGGACAAGGGTATTAAGCAATATGGAGCAACGGCATGTAAATGGAGTTAAGGCACAGATCAACCATGTTCTAATTGAATGGTGGAACAGGATCAAGGGGATGAATGGCCTCCTCCTGTTCCAATGTAGATGTCATTTTCCATACATTTATTATGGAGGGGGTTTATTCAAGTCTGTTTCTGTGCCAGCATCAACACCAATGACAGCTAAGGGTGCGCTCTCGCTCCTTGATAGACGAGAGCATTCAAAAATAATTAGGTCACGATCATTAAATTCAGGCTTAAGCTGCAATTGATTTTTTGGAAAGTTTTATGTCTAGTGTACATTGCAAAAAGATTAATGATGTAACCCAACCCTGGCTTACACAATGGAATATTGGCTTGCCGTCAAGCTCTCGACTTCTGCCTTTGTGCAGACACATATGGAGACCCATTATTACTTCTGGTAAACTTAACCTGTGGATTCCTGTGTGGCCGGGACAATACTTGGAAGGTGCAGTGCGAGCACATGCTTTACGACTCCATAAGACAAATACAAGAGAAACACGGGACTTCGGATTGCAACAGGCATGACACCAAACAAGGGTTTGTAGGCATTCCGTATTGTTGAGGAGGGGGGAGGGCGGGTCGTCCCGAGTGGGCCAGAAACGCATAAGTTTTGCATCTGCTGCTCTGCGTGGGCAAGTTGACCGTTGGTGGGTCAGGGGTGGTGGCTTATGCTGCTGTTTGCATTGCTGCCCCGGCTTGGCTGTTGAGCCAGGGAAAGACCCCCCCCCCCCCCACCCCCCCTTTTTGGAGGTAGCACTTCACAATCAAAGTGCCACCAGAACCACCTCAGTCACCTTACTGTGCTGCCAACAAAACTGGAGATGCCAAGATTGGCAGCAACAAGGTGCATTTAGATAGCGCCTTCAACGTGGTAAAACATCCCAAGGCGCTGCACAGGAGCACGAGACCAGACAAAATCCGACACCCAGCCAAAAGGAGGAGATATCAGGGCAGGTGACCATAAGCTTGGTCAAAGAAGTAGGTTTTGAGCAGTGTCTTAAAAGAGAGAGCGGTCACTATTAGGAAGAAGAGCAGGGGAGTTCTCCCCGGTATCCTGGGGCCAATATTTATCCCTCAATCAACATCACTAAAACAGGTTACAGGAAATTTTGATTTATCCGGAGGTTGTATGTCCGGAAACCTCGATCCAATGGCAGAAATCAGCCGCCGTTTTGGTTAGGTTTTTTTTTCCTTCTCCTAGCAATTTTTTTTTTTTTTTTTATAAAAGAAACAGTCAGGCTCTGGAAAGCATCTCTGTAGCTTAGCAACAACTTCAGAGACGCTTCCAAGGTACGGGCCGAGTGTTTACAAGCTGTTGCTAAGCAACAGTGTTTGTTGTCAGATACGGAGATGAAAACCTCCGTATCCTTCAACATTAGCGCTGCACCCCCCCCGCAAAATCGGAATGTGTTCCTGGCTCATTTGCCCTAACAACCGCTTCTGTGCAATCACATTCCTGCTGTCACAGCAGCCTCAGTGAAAACACACAACAGGCATCGTAACGCCAAGCCCATTACTCCTGGAAAATAAATGAGGAGGAATTCAAAAAAGTTTCCACAATTTAATTAGAATCAGAAAATGCTGGAAACACTCAGCAGGTCGGGCAGCATCTTTGGAGAGAGAAACAGAGTTAACGTTTCAGGTCGATGACCTTTCGTCAGAACTGGAAAAAGTTGGAGATGTAATAGATTTTAAGCAGGTGCAGGTGCAGGGGAGGGGAGGAAAGAACAAAAGGGAAGGTCTGTGATAGGGTGGAAGGCAGGAGAGATTAAATGACAGAAGGGATGATGGTGCGAAGCAAGAGGGGATGGTAATGGGACAAGTAAAGAAACAAAAGATGGGTCTAGAAGGTGTAAATGCGAATGGCAGAATCAACAACAGCTGCCGTCTGAAAAAATGGGGGCGGAGGTTATGGTCTGAAATTGTTGAACTCTGTCGAGTCCAGAAGGCTGTAAGGTGCCTCATCGAAAGAGGAGGTGCTGTTCCTCGAGCTTATGTTGAGCTTCGTTGGAACAGTGCAAAAGGCCGAGGACAGAGCAGTCAGAGTGGGAGTGAAGCAGGAATTAAAGTGACAGATGACCGGAAACTTCAAGGCAAGCGCCACAATTTAATTACTGTTTCGCTGCATAAATTCGGAGACTGAACGTCCCAAATCTCAAGGCCCAAATAATAGTGACAAAACTTAGCACTTCCTTATCTCATTCCTCCAAACACATTAAATATTAAAAAAAATTAATCTCTTTCCTACAGATGTATTCTCTTCACATTATATTTGGGTCCATCACATCTAACACATTTTGTAATGGTTCTGCTAGCCCTTTCACGTTGCATGAATGACATGGTTAATGCTCATTATATACAAAAGGGGGTTCTGATAAGCACCATAGACAATTATAGATAAATTCAGCATGGCCCAGGCAGTTTGTGGCCTGTTAGCTTTTATTACAAAAGGACTGGAGTAAAAGAGTAAAGAAGTCTTACTGCAATGATGTAGGACCTTAGTGAGGCCACACCTGGATTATTGTTTACTGTTTTGGTCTCCTTACCTAAGGAAGGATATACTTGCCATAGAGGGAGTGCAACTGATTCCGTAGATGGGGGGAATTGTCCTATGAGGAGACTAGGCCTATATTCCCTAGAATTTAGATGAAGAGGAGGTGATCTCATTGAAACATACAAGATTCTGAGGGGGGATTGACAGGGTAGGTGCGGAGAGGTTGTTTCCCCCTGGCTGGAGAGTCTAGAACTAGGGGGCATAGTCTCAGGATAAGGGGTCGAACATTTAGGACTGAGACGAGGAGGAATTTCTTCACTCAGAGGGTTGTGAATCTTTGCAATTCTCCACCCCAAAGGGCTGTGGATGCTGAGTCGTTGAGTATATTCAAGGCTGAGATCAATAGATTTTTTGGACTCTAGGGGAATCAAGGGATATGGGGATTGGTCAGGAAAGTGGAGTTGAGGTCGAAGATCAGCCATGATCTTATTGAATGGCGGAGCAGGCTCGAATTGAATGGCAGAGCAGGCTCGAGGGGCCGTATGGTCGACTCCTGCTTCTAGTTCTGATGTTTGTTGGTGAAGCAGATTGATCCACGGTTCATTTAAAGGTGTATTGATTTGCACTGGACTAGAGTCTGAAAATGCAAGAGGGGAAAAAACCTTCGACGAACATTCTGCAGTTCTACATTTTTTTCCTATTCCCTTAATCTTACATAGGAACAGGTGAAGGCCATTCAGCTCTTCGAGCCTGTTCCGCCATTCAGTTAGAGCATGGCTGATGAAGGGAACTGAAGGAAATGGAGCAAGGATTAATGGAGTTAAGGCAGAGAGCAGCCACGGTAACAGTGGAACCTTTGGTGCCTTTTACAATCTGCCCCCATCGCACCAAAAAAAATTTACTTATCCATTCTGGAGATGGAAGCAAGTTTTGCTAATTCACTGGTTGGAAAACAGGTTTTAAAACCCAAAATGTAAAGCTCGAGAGGGCTGCTCCGTAGATGGGACCAGGACAATCGCTGACCCATCTTAAATCCAGAAGGGCCACTGGTGGTAAGAATCCTCAGTAGCAGGTAGCAACAACCCAGCGAGTGAATTAATCAGGGGCGCTCGGAGGGCCGAGTCTCGTCTGGCAGAGACAAATGTATAAATACACAGCCGCAATCATTACAGAACTCGAGTCAGAAGGTTGGCGGAATTCAACAACTGCGGCCGATTTAGTACATCTTACAGACTTATTTCGGTCAGTGCCTAGTTTGCACGGGAAGCTGTGCCCCAACGTATACAAATCCAGCAAATCGCAGATTCTTACAGCACAGGAGGCCATTCGGCCCATCGTGCCTGTGCCAGCTCTTTGAAGCGAGCGATCCAATTAGTCCCACTCCGCCACCACCCCCCCCCCCCCACTGCTCTTTCCCCAGGGCCCTGCAACTTTTTTTTTTCCCCCCTTGTAAATAAAACACGAGCGCAACTTAATGCAACACGTGCAGCAGGCGATTGGTTTTGCCAATAGCTCCCAATTCATTGGTCAGAACAATATTCACTGCCATCAGTAAAATTATATATATTTTATATCCACATTTTTCATTTTGTAGAAAAAGGATACAACAGTAACCTTAGCAAAGGCCGAGGTATATTATTACAGTACTGCGCACTCCAGAAATAACTCATTCTAACCCCGATTAGAATGACCTATTTTCGTGCATTTTCTCCCGTCCTTCGAACAGTCGGAGCCTTTGAGCTGGTGTGAAGGCAGACCCGTGAGGCGATCGTTCGTCGAGAATGGTTATTTGTTGGTAGCAAGAATGGAAAAACAGGCACCAGCGTGACTACCGAGGTGATCTCAGTCACCGCGTCACCTACCTTTTGAATAGTTGTCGCTGTAACCTTGGGAGCGGGAGAGGCCCTGAAAAACACCAAGAAAAGTCACGATCGTGAATTATTGGCGATATATTAGCTGCACAAGCAAAAGTGAGACAACATAAAGCCAGGGGAGTTCTCCCCGGTGTCCTGGTCCAATATTTATCCCTCAACCAACACCTAAAAAGAGATGATCTGGTCGTTATCTCTTTGCTGTTTGTGGGAGCTTGCTGTGCTCAAATTGGTTGCCGCGTTTCCCACATTACAACAGTGACTACGCTTCAAAAGTACTTGATTGGTTGTAAAGCGCTTTGGGACATCCTGAGGTCGTGAAATATAAATGCAAGTCTTTATTTATTTATTTATTTTTACACAAACTCAAAACGGGAATAAATTTGTGCTGTACCTCTAACTTGAAGCCGCCCCTCGCCGAACAAGCATTGTTGGAGGATACGCGAATAGTCAGGGGCGTGGCCAGTTTTATGGGCAGGGATTCGTTCGGACGGAGGGTTTGATGGATGGATGGACAGACGGACGTCAGAGATCGAGGAGACTTGGGGCGTACTGTAGAGACGCGGGTAACCCGCTCACTCCCAAAATGCCGCCATCTTTTAAGCCTCGTAGTTGGTTTGCGTCCAGATTTCCGGGGGGCATCTGGCGCAACTGCGGAGGGAACTCCAGGCCAAGGCTCCCATTCAACGCCTATGGAATTGAGATCATTTGCCTTCTGCGCAGTGCAATTGTTTTCAAGTGAAGCACAAGTAAACTTCTCATTCTGGGTGCGTCTGTGGGCCCATCAGCAGCAATATCCAGAGGATGCACAGTAACAGGACACCAAACAGCATTTCTGTCCTTCGCACAGACACATTAAAGAGGGCTTAAACTCAAAAGGAATTCTGTCGGGCAGCTCAGTCACAAATATGCAGCGATTAAGCTGTATAAGTCATGGATGAGTCACCACTTCCATCAACTGAACACCGGGGAAGACTGAAGTCATCGTTTTGGGTCCTTGCCATAAACTCTAGTTCCCGTGTCCCTGAATCCACACCCTTTCCCAACCACTCACTCAGGCTAAACTAGCTGGTGCAAACTCCTGGCATCCTGTTCGAGCCAGAGCTTGGCTTCCTACCCCACAATGAACCCAGTAACAAGGCAACTTCCTTCTACAACTTTGCCCGCCTCTGCTCCCAAAACTGTTCTTCATGCTTTTGTCTACTCTTTTGACTTGATTGGCCCTCCTTGCAAGCCTCCCATGCTGCACCATCCAGTGTTCAGTTGATGGAAGTGGTGACTCATCCATGTCTTATACAGCTTAATCGCTGCATATTTGTGACTGAGCTGCCCAACAGAATTCCTTTCGAGTTTAAGCCCTCCTTAATGTGTCTGTGCGAAGGACAGATATGCTGTTCGGTGTCCTGTTACTGTGCATCCTCTGGACATTGCTACTGATGGGCCCACAGACGCACCCAGAATGACAAGTTTGCTTGTGCTTCACGTGAAAACAATTGCAAAAACTCTCAACTTCTCCCACCCTCGCCGCCGAGTCAGAAGGTGGTGGGCTCTAGACCCACCCCCGGGCCTTGAGCACAAAAATCTGGGCTGACACTCCAGTGCAGTGCTGAGGGAGTGCTGCCCTGTCGGATGAGATGTCAAACCGGGGTCCCCGTCTGCTCTCTCAGGTGGACGTAAAAGATCGCACGGCACTATTTCAAAGAAGAGCAGGGGGAGTTATCCCCGGCATCCTGGCCAATATTTATCCCTCAATCAACGTCACTAAAAACAGATTACCTGGTCATTATCACGTTGCTGTTTGTGGGATCTTGCTGTGCGTAAATTGGCTGCCACGTTTCCTACATTACAACAGTGACAACACTCCAAAAAATGCTTCTTTGGCCGTAAAGCGCTTTGGGGTGTCCGTTGGGTCGTGAAAGGCGCTATAGAAATGCAAGTCTTTCTTTTCTTTTCCCCTTTCACATCTCGTCCTGCACGAAGGCCCACTTGCTCATTACCCCCATCTTGACCGACAACTGCTCCCCAAGTATTAAAATTTTAAATCCTCATCCTAAATTTTTAAAAAACCCTTCAAGTCTCACGCCATCCCGTCTTAAACCACCTCCAGGAGAGGAGAATGTGCATCTTGAAGATGGAATCCTACTGGAATTTAAACTTGAGCTTTCAACGAGGACACCATCACGTGTGAAGTAACCCGCACCTCCTGGGAGTCACCGTCCGTTAGAATAAGTATAAAGAACATAGGGGCAAGAGTAGGCCATTCGAGCCTGCTCCGCCATTCAATGAGATCATGGCTGATCTTCTGCCTCAACTCCATTCACCGACCCTATCGCCATATCCCTTGATGCCCTTACTAGTCAGAAATCTATCGACTTCTGTATTGAATATACCCAATGACTGAGCCTCCACAGCCCTCTGGGGTAGAGAATTCCAAAGATTCACCTCCCTCTGAAGAAATTTCTTCTCATCTCAGTCCTGAATGGCCTACCCTTTATCTTGAGGCTGTGGCCCCTGGTTCTAGACTCCCCAGCCAAGGAAAACATTCTCCCAGCATCCACCCTATCAAGCCCTGTAATAATTTTGTATGCTTCAATGAGATCCCCTCTCATTCTTCTGAATTCAGGAGAATACAGTCCTAGTTTACTCAATCTCTTCTCATACAAAAGTCCCGCCATCCCAGGAATCAATCTCGTGAACCTTCGTTGCACTCCCTCTATGGTAAGTATATCCTTCCTTAGGTCACAGAAAAAAGAAAATAAGCATTTATACAACGCCTTTCACGACCTCAGGACGTTTTTCAAGCGCTTCACAGCCAATGAAGTACAGGAAACTCTTTGGTATCCGGCACAAATGGGACCGGCGTGTTGCCGGTTGATCAAAAATTTCCAGATGACTGAGAGGGTTATCTACCGAGGCTATTTTTAACAAGAAAAATTTTTAAAAATCAAGAAATGTGCAGTATACAGTAATTGGGTACTCACCTACAGAATGTTGTGTTAATTGGATGGTGGAAGATGCTTGATTAAGTACAGTACTGCCAGTTGAGGGTAATGCAATGCAATGACTACCAGCAGCGTGGGAGACACACAGTGCCCCTGTAAAATGGCGGATCAGAAGAGACTACCAGCAGCGCGGGAGAGTCAGACTCCTGTTACAGGGGTATCGAGGTGTTCCGACTTCCGACAGCGCCAAGAAGCCGAGTAGTGGCAGTTTGGAGAACTACTCCCACTGACTAACTCGGCCACCGCGAGAGACTCGGACTCGGCAACACTGCCGGTTATTGAGGTGTTGTTTTCGGAGTGAGAATTTTGCCGGTTAATAGAGAACTCCGAATATTTAGGTGCTGTTTAAACGAGAGTTTCCTGTGCTTTCTAAACCTAGTCACTGTTGGAATGCAGGAAACGCGGCAGCTGGTTTGTTTGCGGGAGCTTGCTGTGCGCAATGTGATAATGACCAGACAATTAGTTTGTGAATGCTGATTGAGGGTCAATATTACTCTGTGAATGGCGTAGAAATAACTTAGTGAAGCTGAAAGAAAAAGGACTTTCATTTATACAGTTCCTTTCATGTGCCTAAAGTGCGACACAGCCAATTCATTTTTTTTTGAAGTGTAGTCACTATGATTTTTGCAGGCAAACACAGCGGCCAATTTGCGCACAGCAAGAGAGCTAGGGATAGTAGCAGATTTGGCTCTTAAAATATCCGATCATGAGGGAGCAGAAAAGTGGAGAAATAGAGTTTTGATCTATTTCGCCAAAACGGTAGGTTACAAGTCAGGGGAAAACGATGCTTCAACTGTATGGCGGGCTGGTCAGACCACATCTGGAGTATTGTGTCCAGATGTGGTCACGGACACGAGAGAGACATTCCAGCTCTGGAGGGGGTTGAAGACAAAAGCCGCAACACTCATCTCCACCATCAGAATCTTGAGTCATGGGGAAAGATGAGAGAAACTTGGAACAAGGCAACTGGAGAGGGGGACTCAGAGGTACAAGATAATAAAGTATAATTAAAACCATGACTGTAGGACAATGGGGCACAAGTTCAAACTGGCCACACGGCAAGTTCAGGACTGATGTCAAGGTGGTCTTTGCAAAAGAACGACCGGCAAGTGGAATAGACTCTCAGTTGGGATAGTAGAGGCAAAGAAACTCCGGGATGGTCTTAAGGAACAGCTGGATTCCGTGACGGGAGGTCTTGTGGTTTTACTGGATGGATGAGGCAGGATTGAAGGCTCCTTTCATCCACATCTTGACAACGGAGAAGGGGAAAAAACCAGCCTGCATTTATACAGCACCTTTAACATCTCAAGGCACGTCACAAGAGCATAATCAAACAAAAAAATTGACACCAATCCAAATAAGGAGATAGTAGGACAGGTGAGGGGGGTTTTAAAGGAGCATCTTAAAAAGGAGGAGGTGGAGGCGGAGGGGTTTAGGGAGGGAATTCCAGAGCTTAGGGCCCAGGCAGCTGACAGCACAGCCGCCAATGGTGGAGCGATGAAAATCGGGGATGCGCAAGAGGCCAGAATTGGAGGAGCGCTGAGATCTCGGAGGGTTGTAGTAGGACTGGAGGAGGTTAGAGAGATGTGGTGGGGCGAGGCCGTGGGGGTGGGGGGGAGGTTAGAGAGATGCGGTGGGGCGAGGCCGTGGGGGTGGGGGTGAGGTTAGAGAGATGCGGTGGGGCGAGGCCGTGGGGGTGGGGGGTGGGGAGAAAAAGAGAGACAATGCTTTCCGCACAGCACATCACGTGAACCGTAAAAATAAAGCACGGGTGTGTTATGGAAGGAAGAGGGTAAATGGGAGTGTTCAGAATGAGCATACGGGTCGCCTGAAGATTCAGACAACCCACACGAGACAGCCTTGCGATGTCAACTTGAATCTTTTAATGATCCCACACCCTTTTCCATTCACTGACTCTTTAATTGTACGGGGTAGAGCCACAGTATTGGGAATTATAGTTACTCCCCAACCGCCAAGAGTTGAAGCACTAGCTGAGAAAAAAATTACAGTTCCACGTCAGAAGCGATTAACTAGCCACTCATTTTAAGCGTTACAAAAAGACTACGGAATCTCAGAAAATGACATAGAATTACGTCGAATTTACAGCACAGAAACAGGCCTTTCGGCCCAACAGGTCTGTGCTGACATTTATAGAAACAGAAGATTGGAGCAGGAGTAGGCCATTCGGCCCCTCGAGCCTGCTCTGCCATTCAATGCGATCATGGCTGATCATCCAAACTCAGTACCCTGTCCCTGCCTTCTCCCCATATCCCTTGATCCCTTTAGCCTCGAAATATATCTAACTCCTTCTTGAATATATTTATGAATTGGCTTCTACTGCCTTCTGTGGTAGAGAATTCCAGAGGTTCACCACTCTCTGGGTGAAGAAATTCCTCATTTCTGTCCTAAATGGCTTACAGTCCTTAGACTGTGACCCCTGGTTTTGGACTCCCCAACCATCGGGAACATCCTTCTTGCATCTAGTCTGTCCAGTCCTGTCAGAATTCTATAAGTTTCAATGAGATCCCCTCTCATTCTTCTAAACTCCAGCAAGTATAAGCCTAATCGACCCAATCTCATCCTCATACGTCATTCCTGCCATCCCAGGTATCAGCCTGGTGTATCTTCGCTGAACTCCTTCCATGGCAAGAACGTCCTTCCTCAGATAAGGCGACCAAAACTGCACACAATACTCAAGGTGTGGTCTCACCAAGGCCCTGTACAACTGCAGCAAGACATCCTTGTTCCTGTACTCGAACCCTCTTGCTATGAAGGCCAACATACCATTTGCCTTCTTAACCGCCTGCTGCACCTGCATGCTTACCTTCAGCGACTGGTGCACAAGGACACCCAGGTCTCGTTGCACTTCCCCTTCTCCCAATCTATTGCCATTCAGATAATAATCTGCCTTCCTGTTTTTGACACCAAAGTGGATAACCTCACATTTATCCACGTTATATTGCATCTGCCATGCTTCTGCCCAATCACCCAACCTGTCCAAATCATCCTGGAGTTGCTCAGCATCCTCCTCACAGCACACACGCCCACCCAGCTTTATGCTCCACACCAGCCTCCTCCCCACCTCACCCCATCAACAAATCCTTCTATTCCTTTCTCCCTCATGTACTTATCTAGCTTCCCCTTAAATTGACGCTTTTTTTTTTTAAAACCAACTGACCGCAGATTGAAAATCTGCAGGAGGTGCCAATTGAGGCTTTACTGTGGTCGAAAGGCTCAAAAAAAAAGTGCCTGTGTTGAATCATTTCACAGATGTTTAAGCCTTTCAGTAAACAGTGCTAGGACAGTTGGCCCTTCATCGACAGCGGGACACGCTCCTGGCAGAGGTTCGAGAGGCCATAAGGCAGGGAATCCGCAAATATGCCTTTCAAGAAAATAATTTTTTTTTTTTTTTTTTTAAAAAAGGTGGGAACAGACTCGTTGAGTATCTTTGGTTCTCGTCTGGCACAGGGAGGCATTTCAAAAATTCTTTCGACAAACATGGTCAACCACATCGGGATTTCATGAGGATTTAGTTGCAGACAGTTGAACATCATTTTTTGGGTGAAAACGCCTTGCATTCTTTTAACAAAAGCTTGATCATACGGTGGCATAGTGGTTAGCACTGTTGCCTCACAGCGCCAGGGACTCGGGTTCGAATCTCGGCCTCGGGTGACTGTCTGTGTGGAGTTTGCACATCCTCCCCGTGTTTGCGTGGGTTTTCTCCGGGTGCTCCGGTTTCCTCCCACAGTCCAAAGATGTGCGGGTTAGGTTGATTGGCCATGATAAAATTGACCCTTAGTGTTAGGGGGATTAAATACGTGGGGTTAGGGGGATTAAATACGTGGGGTTACAGGGATAGGGTGGGATATGTGTTGGTGCTGGGGTTACAGGGATCGGGTGGGATGTGTGTCGGTGCAGGCTCGATGGGCCGAAATGGCCTCTATCTGCACTGTGGGGTTTCTGTGATAAACTGCGTGTCACAGGATTTCGAATTACAGTACATTAAAATTTCGAACTGTGGTCAGAATTCATTATTTACCAACTCTAGGCCTTTTAAATAGCCTTACGTCTCGACTTTTTGGATTACCAGTTCACAGAATCATAGAATGATGCAACACAAGGAGGCCATTCGGCCCATCGTGCCTGTGCCGGCTCTTTGAACGCGCTCTCAAATTAGTCCAACTCCCCCCTGCTCTTTCCCCATTAGCCCTGTAAATATTTCCCTTCAAGAATTTATCCAATTCCCTTTTGAAAGTTACTATTGAATCTGCTTCCACCGCCCTTTCAGGCAGCGCGTTCCAGATCACAGCAACTCGCTGCGTAAAGAAATGTTTCCTCATGTCGCCTTTGGTTCTTCTGCCAATCACCTTAAATCTGTGAGCTCTGGTTACTGACCCTCCTGACACTGGAAACGGTTACTTCTAAATTTAATCTATCAAAACTGTTAATGATTTTGAACGCCTCTATTAAATTTCCTCTTAACCTTCTCTGTTCGAAGGAGAACAGCCCCAGCTTCTCCAGTCTCTCCACATAACTGAAGTCCCTCATCCCCGGTACCATTCTGGTAAATCTCTTCTGTGCCAGCTCCAAGGCCTTGACATCCTTCCTAAAGTGCGGTGTCCAGAATTGAACCCAATACTCCAGCTGAGGCCTAAACAGTGTTTTATACAGGTTCATCATAACTTCCTTGCTTTTGTACTTTATGCCTCTATTAATGAAGCCCAGGATCCCGTATGCTTTTTCAACAGCCTTCTCAACTTATCCTGCCGCCTTCAAAGATTTGTGTACATGCACCCCACAGGCTCCTGCACCGCCGTTAAAATTGAATCATTTCGTTCATACCGCCTCTCCTCATTTTCCTACCAAAATGCATCACTTTACACTTCTCTGCGTTAAATTTCATCTGTCTGCCCATTTCACCAGTCTGTCGGGCCCGCAGTTTCTGGGGCCTATGACCTCGTACGTGCCCCGCAAGTTCCGGGTTTACGCAATGGATGCGCAAGCGCGAAAACCCGGCACTTGCGATCCGTCAAGATTCTGCTCAACAGATCGTACCCGTCCGCGGGAAACGGACATTCGCTGGCGCAGGGTTGGGCGTAAGGCCTTCTATTACCAGCGTAAGGGTTTAAATAAATTAGAATAATTTTTTTTGAATGATTTAACCTTACAAGAACCGTTAAAAATTAGTTTAGGTTATTTTTGACCCCTTGAAAAATGTTTACATTTATTTTTCAAAAAGTTAAATTTTGATTTAAAATGTTTAATTAAATTTTGACCCTGCAATGATTTATTTTTATTTCAGTGCTGTGAAAGTGCATTTTTTTTTTTTTTAAGGGGATTTCCATGCTGCTCATGGGGATTCTGTAGGTAAACGGAATCTTCATAAAGCACAGTGGGGATCCCCCTTTGTGATTGGTCGGGTCAGGCCAGCCCATGCGATCCCAAGGACGCTCGCGAACCGCCTGCGCCCCCGGGATACGCGGGCCTTTACGCAGGCGTGCGCCCCGCAGGCCCAAGCGTGCGAGTCTCCGGAGGCACCAGGCAGGCGGGGAGTTTACTTGCGGTTCGCCCTGCGGCAAGTCTTCCGACCGCAACTCCGATCCCAATGTGTCCTCCTGAAGTCTGTTACTGTCGCCCTCGTTCTTCACTGCGAGAGAGTGTTTTGTGTTGTCTGCAAACTTTGAAATTATGCCCAGTGTACCCAGGTGCAGGTCACAAACATACATCAAAATGTTGTTCAAGACGTGGCCATAAGATGGTGCTACAGCGCCCGAGGAACAGCAGCATTTCCTTCACAAAGGTGAAAATACTGAAAATAGCACCAAGAATATAAAATTACTCCCCCCCCGCCCCCCCCCCCCCCGGTGTTCCTACTCTGGCCCGGATATTCCGATCCCTACGCGCTGTGTACCCACCCGTAAGGGCATCGGAAATGCCGGTTTCAGGCATGCGATGCGCATGCGCTGAAAACCGGCATTTCCGATCTGTCAGGAATGCTCTTGACAGATCGGACGCCTGCCCTGGAGAAGGGCCTCTGCAGGCGGATAGTTCCGCTTTCTGGAGCCCCTCCGCCCACAGAAAGCCTTTAGAATTCTTATGCCTAGTAAAAGCAGGCGTAAGGCCTGCTTTTACCAGGATGAGAGCTGTAAAAAAATAAATTTCAGTCATTTATCATTTAAAAATACTTTAAAAAAGTTTATTTTTAGCCCAGTAAAAAACTCTACTTTTTTCAAAAAATTAAATTTGTTTGAGATATTTATTGTAATTTCAACTAATTTTTAAAATGTGATGCTTTTGTAAAATGTATTTAATGTTTTGACATGTTTTTGGGGTGATCTCCATTCATATATTTGACAGGTCTATCTGTCAAGTGTGTGAAGGGAGGTTCCCTTCTTTGATTGGCTCCCCATGGCCCACGTGATCCCAGGGACGCTCGCGAACCGCCTGCACCTCTGGGATACGTTGGCCCTCTGCACAGAGTTCGAGGCGCCCAGCATCGGAACTATACGCACCTCGGGAGCCCTCAGGTTAAGTGCGTAGATTTTTTCCACGCGGGAAGCCTCCGATCGGAAAATACGGCCCTCTATATTTAAAAGGCATCTCTAACGCCTTCTGGATTCCAACCAAGAGAGAATATTGAAACATACAAGATTCTGAGGGGGATTGACAGGGTGAATGCTGAGGGTGTTTCCCCTCGTGGGGGAATCTAGAACCAGGGGGCATAGTTTCAGAATAAGGGGTCGCCCATTTAAGACGGAGATGAGGAGGAATTTCTTCTCTCAGGAGGGTCGTGAATCTTTGGAATTCTCTACCCCAGAGAGCTGTGGAGGCAGAGTCATTAAATATATTCAAGGCGGAGATAGACAAATATTTGAACTACAAGGGAGTCAAGGGTTATGGGGAGAGAGCGGGAAAGTGGAGTTGAGGCCAAGATTGGATCAGCCACGATCTTATTGAACGGCGGAGCAGGCTCAAGGGGCCGATTGGCCTACTCCTGCTTCTTATATTCTTATTAATTGATAAGACCTGCCTGAAAGGACGGTGGGAGAACATTCAATAGTCACTTTCAAAAGGGAATTGGATAAATATTTGAAAAAGGAGAAAAATGTTGCAGGGTTGTGGGGGGGGGGGGGGGGGGGGTGGAGAAAGAGAGATCAAAGGGGTGCGGGGGAGGAGTGGGACTAACTGGGCAGCTCCCTCAAAGAGCCGGCACGGGCAGGACGGGCCGAACGGCCTCCTCCTGCGCAGAGAGATGCTACAAAAACAGGGCCGATTGCAACCAACTTCCTCAGGCACCAGCAGGGCAATACAAAGAACGAGTGTCATCTATCTTTCTGCGGGTGGCTGTCTTTCCAAGGTTAACGCATTGCTAAAATATAAATTTTGCTCCCGTGTTCCCACATATTAAACCCAAGAAAAACAGCAGTGTTGTTTCTCTTGGCAAGTGTGACATCGGCCAAGATCCAATTTCTCATCCTTTTTTCTGAGAGTTTACTCAATTCCGCAAATTACAGGGGGTCGGGCTTTCTGTATCTTGGCGGCCAGTTCCTCCTCTGCTCAAAGGGAGGACTGGATCACATCGAGACACCCCAACATCGAGGGCAGAATCTAGTCTTCAAAATGAAGGGGGTTCGGGGCAGAATAGTTCAGTTTCCACAATTACAATTCAGTTCAACTAGCTCCAAACTGTCAATTTCTGTAGAATGCTGCCTATTTCACAGACTTGGTATTGGTGACACGCTCTCACTCCCTCCCACGCTCGCACTCATCCCCCCTACACTCACTCTCCACCCCACCTCGCACTCCCCCCGCCCTCGCATGCCCACCCCCCTCCTGCGCCCCACTTGCACTCCACACCCCCTCGCTCGCACTCCCCACCCTAGCTCACACTTCTCCCCCCCCACCCCACGCTCGCCCTCCCCCCTCCTGCTCACACTCTTCCCCCCCCCCCATGCCCGCACTCCCCCCATCTACCCTCACACTTAACCCCCCTTTGCTCGCCCTCTTTCCACTCCCCCCCCCCCCCCCCAACCCTCGCACTTCCCCTCGCGTGCTCGCACACGCTAAGGCATGCAGTATAGGAGACCACAGCTTCAACCCGATCTCAGTGATGAGACACAACACACACGGCAGTTTTCACTCGCAATGCATCATTCAGTAAACCAGAGAGCAAAACACACCCTTGTTCTCCTCTCCCACGCTGTTCTGCCACACGGAGATCAGAATGAGCTGTGCACCCTTTTGTTGAACATTATCCCAACTCTTACTTTCAATTGCCATCAACTAATGGGTACAGAAGGCAGTACAAATCGAGAAAGGAGGAGCAATTATAACTGAACACTCCAATATTCTGCCAGTAACAAACCCAATTCTACTGCTGAGATGACTATTGGAATCAAAGATTGAAGAACAGCCCTGTAAACACCACCATGCGACGTTATCCTAGGTCAAAATTCCACACATTAGGAAACAAGACGACCAATGGCAGTGCGCTCGTCTTAAACCACAGAGGAAGTCTCTTCCGCAAATGGCAGTTGATGCTGGGTCAATTGTTAATTTTAAATGGATACGGGGCAAAGGCGGGTAGATGGAGTTAGGTCGCAGATCAGCCATGATCTCACTGAATGGCGGAACAGGCTCCAGGGGCTAAATGGCCTCCTCCTGTTCCTATGTTTTTGAAAAAAATTGAGCAAGAAATCAAACAAGTCTGGACTTCCTATTCATGTTAATTACGACCCAATTCTCCATCAATTCAGAGAGTCCCAAGCAAGGTTTCCTGTAATATTATTTTCGTGCGCGGCCCCTTTAAATTTTCCACGCATGCGCGGTTTCTCCCAGACTGCTGTGCGGTCGCGCAGGCTAAGGGAACGTTGGTCCCAAGTCATCAGTAGCACAAAATGGAGGGGCTGGGATAAAGTACTTCACGTTCAAAGGATTTCCTCTGCAAGATTGTTAAAAAAAGATGGTTCACTCGATTTGATAAGAAGTGTACAAGATTATGACTGGTTTGGATAGGCTAGACGGGGAAAGGCTGTTCCTACTAGTTGATGGTACAAGGACTAGGGGACACAGGTTTAAGGTTTTGGGCAAGAGATACAGGGGGGATGTGAGGAAAAACTTTTTTACGTAGCGAGTGGTGAGGACCTGGAACTCGCTGCCAACGGAAGTGGTGGAAGCGGAGGCTCAATGTTTTCACGGGGAGACTGGATAGGCACTTGAGGGAAATAAACTTGCAGGGCTACGGGGATAGAGCGGGGGAAGGGGACTGACTGGATTGCTCTACAGAGCCGGCACGGACTCGATGGGCCGAATGGCCTCCTTCGTGTCGTTATGACTACATGTCCTTCCCACAATTTTTTTTTTTTTTTTTTTTTAAAAACCAACAACTCATGAAGGCCTTCACTGCTTGCTCTGCAGGCCCGAAATGAACTTGCTCAGCCGTATTTCACCTCTGACCGGCTGATGGGAGCTTAAATGGGATTGCCATCCTTCCTGATCCTGGATCCAGCAACCCAGCCCACAAAAGACACGATGTCAACCGTGGCTCAGCTGGGCAGCACGCCAGTCAGAAGCTCTTGGGTTCGAGTCCCACTCAGGAGATCTGGCACACAAAATCTAGGCTGACCAGTGCGGTGCTGAGGCAGCGCTGCACTGTTGGAGGTGCCGTCTCTCGGATGAGCCGTTAAACAGAGGCCCCGTCTGCTCTCAGCTGGACGTAAAAGATCCCATGGCACTATTTTGAAGAGGAACAGGGGAGTTATCCCTGGTGTCCTGGCCAATATTTATCCCTCAACCAACAGAACAAAAACAGATTATCCGCTCATTATCACATTGCTGTTCGTGGGAGCTTGCTGTGCGCAAATTGGCTGCCGCGTTTCCGACATTACAACAGTGACTACACTTCAAAAAGTACTTCATTGGCTGTAAAGCGCTTTGGGATGTCACGAGTTCGTGAAAGGCGCTATATAAATGCAAGTCTTTCTTTCCCAGGCTCAGTACTGGCGGTTCATTATCCAATATTCCTAAAAGGTGTATTTGTCGGTCGACATCCATAATCCTTCTGCCAATTCCTTGGGAGTAACAATGTTATTTGCAACTTTCAAATGGCAAAAACCTCCATCACCAGCACAATGATGTAAAATTTCGACAAATCAGAAACAAATAGCCACTAAACATCTAGGCACAAGTTACAATATATTTCACCTTAGTCCACAGTTCAAAGCATCAGTTAAATTAATAAAAAGGAGGCTCAAGGCACATGGCTTGGTCTTAATTGGAAATAATCCAAAATGTATTTAAAATCTGTTTTAAAGAATATAGAGCTACAAACTAAAAAGGCCTAGGCTTGAGTTTTGTTACTTTTAGCCTCTGGGCTGACATTGATGTGGTAAAAAGATAAATTAAGGTTCTACTGTATGGAAACCAGGCAACGTTCTCAACCAAACAGTGTGAAACAAGAGGTTGTTGTACCCCGCCCCACCCCCACCCCCCTCAGGCAGTTCCCAGACGACACAGGGCACCAGTGCACAGGACTAGACCGGCACACTGGCACTGCGGTCCATCAACGCTTCGACATGACAGAAGAGCTTAAGAGGAACATCGAGCACTTTAGGTCTGGCATTTAAAGTGCTCGGAATGGGCGCATGGCTGCTGAAAGTATGCACCAGTTCCAGGTACCTTGTAGTACATGGCAGGGAAAAAAAAACACTACTGCATTAGTGTTCCGTCGAGTTCTCAGAATCTGTAAAATTTACACTAGATAAGAAAAGGACTGAGCTCGGTGATTAACACTCCTGTTTGTTTCAGTCGCGCCTGATCCCTGTGGAATTTAAACGTTTCAAGATCTCGTAGCCACTAAATTCCTCCTTCGGTGGTCATTCAGAATCCGTGCTCGTTGATCCCAATTTAGGTTAAGGAAAAAAAAAACGTAACTGGCCACACAGTAGCTGATGATTAGAGTCGGGTAAAGTGCATTAGCCGAGGCTTTTAGAAGGATGTCAGTGCATTCTGTTTAATTAATGGAACTGCTGAAAAACTGGACGGACTTAACCCTGAGGGAGTGCACTTTGCAAGCTTGCTTCCGGTCCGCCAGATAAGTGCAGGACGATAGGATCGCCCCCTCGCAGCAGCAACTGCCCAGCTTAGAATTACTGAAAGTAATTTTGTTTAGAAGAATGAGAGGGGATCTCATTGAAACTTATAAAATTCTAACAGGACTAGACAGACTAGATGCAGGAAGGATGTTCCTGATGGCGGGGCAGTCCAGAACCAGGGGTCACAGTCTAAGGATAAGGAGTAAGCCATTTAGGACAGAGATGAGGAGGAATTTCTTCACCCAGAGAGTGGTGAACCTGTGGAATCCTCTACCACAGAAGGCAGTGGAGGCCAATTCATTAAATATATTCAAGAAGGAGTTAGATATATTTCTTAAGGCTAAAGGGATCAAGGGATATGGGAAGAAGGCAGGGACAGGGTACTGAGCTTGGATGATCAGCCATGACCTCACTGAATGGTGGAGCAGGCTCGAGGGGTCGAATGGCCTACTCCTGCTCCTATCTTCTATGTTTCTATGTATTTTTTTTTAATGTATTCATTGATGGGATGTGGGCGTCGCTGGCTAGGCCTGCATTTAGTGCCCATCCCTAATTGCCCTTGAGAAGATGGTGGTGAGCCGCCTTCTTGAACCGCTGCAGTCCATATGGTGTAGGTACACCCACAATGCTGTTAGGAAGGGAGTTCCAGGATTTTGGCCCAGCGACAGTGAAGGAACGGCGATACAGGTCCAAGTCAGGATGGTGTGTGGCTTGGAGGGGAACTTGTAGGTGGTGATGTTCCCATGCGTCTGCTGCCCTTGTCCTTCTAAGTGGTAGAGGTCGCGGGTTTGGAAGGTGCTGTTGAAGGAGCTTTGGTGAGTTGCTGCAGTGCATCTTGTAGATGGTACACACTGCAGCCACAGTGCGTCGGTGGTGGATGGAGTGCCAATCAAGCGGGCTGCTTTATCCTGAATGGTGTCGAGCTTCTTGAGTGTTGTTGGAGCTGCACTCATCCAGGCAAGTGGAGAGTGTTCCATCACACTCCTGACTTGTGCCTTGTAGATGGTGGAAAGGCTTTGGGGAGTCAGGAGGTGAGACACTCGCCGCAGAATTCCCAGCCTCTGGCCTGCTCTTGTAGCCACAGTATTTATATGGCTGGTCCAGTTCAGTTTCTGATCAATGGTAACCCCCAGGATGTTGATAGTGGGGGATTCAGTGATGGTAATGTCATTGAATGTCAAGGGGAGATGGTTAGAGTCTCGCTTGTTGGAGATGGTCATTGCCTGGCACTTGTGTGGTGCGAATGTTACTTGCCACTTGTTAGCCCAAGTCTGAATGTTGTCCAGGTCTTGCTGCATATGGACACGGACTGCGTCAGTATCTGACGAGTCTCGAATGGTGCTGAACAGTGTGCAATCATCAGCGAACATCCCCACTTCTGACCTTATGATGGAGGGAAGGTCATTGATGAAACAGCTGAAGATGGTTGGGCCTAGGACACTGCCCGGAGGAACTCCTGCAGTGATGTCATGTGATTGAGATGAATGACCTCCAACAACCGCAGCCAACTTCCTTTGTGCTAGGTATGATTCCAACCAATGGAGAGTTTTCCCCTCGATTCCCATTGACTTCAGTTTTGCTAGGGCTCCTTGATGCCACACTCGATCAAATGCTGCCTTGATGTCAAGGGCAGTCACTCTCACCTCACCTCTTGAGTTCAGCTCTTTTGTCCATGTTTGGACCAAGGCTGTAATGAGGTCAGGAGCGGCGTGGCCCTGGCAATTGTCGCATACAAACTTACCCTGCTCCGCTGGGGCTCAGTGGGGGGGGGGGGGGGGGCACACTCTCGCCTCAGAGTCAGGAGGTTATGGGTTCGAGCCCCCACTCCAGAGACTTGAGCATAAAATCTAGGCTGACGTTTCAGTGCAGTGCTGAGGGAGGGCTGCGCTGTCGGAGGTGCCGTCTTTCGGATGAGATGATAAGCCGAGGCCCCCCAGTCTGCCACCTCGGATGGATGTACAAGATCCCGTGGCTATATTTGGAAAAGCTGGGGCGTTTTTCCCGGAGGCCTGGACAATATTTAACCCTCGTCCAACACCACCAAAACAAAACAAATCTGGTCATCATCACATTGCTGTTTGTGGGAGCTTGCTGTGCGCAAATTGGCTGCCGCGTTTCCTTCATTGCAACAGTGACTACACCTCAATGTACGGCATTGGCTGTAAAGCGCTTTGGGACGTCCCGAGGTTGTGAAAGGCGCTATACAAAGCACAAGTTCGTTCTTTACCGCTCCCTGTATTTGGGCAGTGCTTACTTTTTAAAATTCGGTCCAAATTTTAGTTCCAACACCTCTTCCAGTTTGAAACAAATGCCATTCAAATTTACTAAAGCCCAGTGCAACAGAACAGGAGGAGCATGTCTGAAAATGGAGACTTTGTTAAGGACCCATCTTCACTCTCGCACACGCACGGTTTGAACATGTACCAACAGGTCAGATTTCTCTCAAACTAATCGTTCCAATAATGAAGGTAGGGTCCATTAAGCTTCTCACGTTTCAGCGTAATGCTCACAAAATTAAGTTCCTGTGCAATACTCTGTAGGATTATTGCCGTCAACTTAGAGCCTGCATCAAGCCAAAAATCAGCATCTCAACTCAATAAAATCGCTAAGTCTGCTCTAATGAGTTTTTCTTTTCTACAATGAAGAGGATAATGGCAGCGGAATATTCGGTAGTGAGTGGCGCCTGTGGGCTGACACATTACCACCCTGAAGTTAAACTGGAACAGCAATTTGGTCTTGCTTAAAGGTTACCAAGCGACACCACATTCCGAGCCTTTTAAAGTACCTTATTAGGGAACGCCACTGTGTGCCGACAAGCCAATCATTCAATGGGAAGGGGACGGGAGAGGGGGGATGCAAAGAAGATCCAAATATTTTTCTTGCAATTACTGTGGATTGACCACATCCTCTACATTTCTGTTGCCATTTCGAAATACAGCTGTTCACAGGAGTCAAACAATGGCACACACAGAGCAGTGGTGTGTACGTAGACTCGACTATTCCAACGCTCTTCTGACCGGCCCCCCACCTTGCACCCTCCTTAAGCTTGAGCTCATCCAAAACTCGGCTGCCCGTGTCCTAACTCGCACCGAGTCCCATTGACCCATCACCCCCGTGTTCAGACCTACACTGGCTCCCGGGTTAAGCAACGCTTCGATTTAAAAATTCTCATCTTCGTTTTCAAATCCTTCCGTGGTCTCGCCCCCCCCTCCCCCATCTCTGTAACCTCCTCCAGCCCCACAACCCTAGAGATCTCTGCGCTCCTCCAATTCCGGCCTCTTGTGAATCCCCAATTTTCATCGCCCCACCGTTGGCGGCCATGCCTTCAGCTGCCTGGGGCCCCGAGCTCTGGAATTCCCTCCCGAAACCTCTCTTTCCTCCTTCAAGCCGCTCCTTGAAACGCTTTGGGACGTCCCAAGGTCGTGAAAGGCGCTATATAAATGCAAGTCATTCCTTTCCCATCTTTATTGCAGTCCAGGGGGCGAGCGGTACCTGCTTTTTCCAGGCACAAAACAGGCGCGACGAGGCTCAATTTCAGGGACTGACTTCCTGCGTCCCAAGGACCCCAGAAAACCGTCCGAGCCGAAATTGGGCCGGGCCATTTTTCAGGCGCCCCTGGCGGCCACCTAAAATAGGCATCCGGTCCCTTACATGCGTCAATGCGGGGACTGTTTTAGGCCCCCTTACAGAAATCGGTCCTCAATTAGCAGGGCAGGGTTTCGGGCCAGTCCGCCTCAGGATTCTTCAACAGCTACCAACAAAGGGTTCGTTTTTTTTTTTTAAAAAGCTAACTGCATCGTTACCATGGAGCCAGGAGGAGCAGGAGTGTCCCCCCTTCCCTGACGACATCGCCACAGTTTTCGCCATCGCCCCCTACAACCCCCCTCAGTTGCCGTCGGCGAGGCAAGCGGCTTTACGTCGCTGCGGGTAAAAAGGGTGAGCGGCACGGCCAGAGACGGCAGCTCGGCCCAAACTAAGCAACCGAGGCTCAAAGGCTCGGTCCCCAATCCGGGGGGCTGGGGGGGGGGCAACGTGGAAAACAGGCCGTCAACCAACTTCAAGCCCCAAATGACAGGAATGACGCTTAAGGCAATTTGAGGTCGTCTGGATTCAGAGATTGTGTTGCAGCTTTGTAATAATAAATAATAATAATGGTAAAAAAGGCTCACGGTCTGTAGATGCCAGGAAGGGCCAGTCACACAGGAATCTATTTTTATTGGCAAGTTAGTGAAAAAACAACCACTTTATTCAAACGGTTTCAACTGAGGTGGTCAGTTTTTAACCATTACTAGCTATCTGTACTCTGGCTGACCTGCAGATTGCTCATTAATCATCCAGCAACAAAAATGAGAGACAGACAGAATGCATCTAGATGATGGATGAACAGGAGCAATTATCAGGATGGACAATCTGACAGCCCGGCCTGAACCCTTGAGGCTCACCAAGGCCACTGAATTCCAAGGTCATTGGGTCTTTGAATCCCAGAAAAGGTCAGGAATCCCATCCAAGAGCCAATTAAACTCAATCGAGAAGAACTTGTGTTTATAAAGCGCCTTGCAAAACCTCGGGACATTGCCAAAGTACTTTGCAGCCGATGAAGTATTTTTGAAGGGTAGTCACTGTTTTAACTTGGGGGATGATGCAGCCAACTTGTGCACAGCAAGCTCCCACAAACAGCAATGAGATCGATGACCAAATGGTCTCTTTTTTTTTTAAAGAAGTGATGTTGGTTGAGTTATGAATGTTGGTCAAGATACTGGGAGAACATTCCAGTTCTTTGAACACGGTCATAGGCAATGTTCCCTCTAATTTTTTTTAAATTATAGTTGCACAGTCCCTTTAACTGGCTGCGCGGCCCATTCAAATTTTCGAGCATGTGCGCTTTCTTCATGGAAAAGCCGGTGAGCTGCCTGCGCGGGACCGCCAGACGGCCACGCAACTTAGCGGGAACATTGGTCGTGGGATCATGGGCCTTGGTTTAATGCTTCATCCAAAAGACGGCATCTCCAACAGGGCAGCACTCCCTCAGCACTGCACTGGGAGTGTCAGCCTAGGTTCTGTGCTCAAGTCCCTGGAGTGGGTCTGAAGATCCCTTCTTGACAGCTAGCCACTGGATACCATTGATTGATACTATGAACATCACGCCATAAACTATTTTGCTCTCCCATTTGAAACAAGCACTAAAAAAGGTGGAGAATCAATCTCTCAAAAAGGGGGAATAATACTAATGTAAAGAGAAGTGAATATACATTATACACTGACTTTTTTTTAAAATCGATGAAGAGACTTGCATTCATATCGGGCCTTTCATGACTTCAAGATGCCCCAAAGCGCTTTACAGCCAATTAAGTACTTTTTGAAGTGTAGTCACTGTTGTAATGTAGGAAACGCAGCAGCCAATTTGTGCACAGCAAGCTCCCACAAACAGCAATGTGATAATAACCAGATAATCTGTTTTTAGTGATGTTGATTTGAGGGATAAATATTGACCAGAACACCGGGGAGAACTCCCCCTGCTCTCCTTCGAAATAGTGCCCTGGGATCACTTACGTCCACCCGAGAGAGGAGACGGGGCCTTGGTTTAAAGTCTCATCTGAAAGACGGCACCTCAGACAGTGCAGCGCTCCCGCAGCACTGCACTGGAGTGTCAACCTAGATTTTTGTGCTCAAGTCTCTGGAGTGGGACTTGAACCCACGACCTTCTGACTCTCAGGAGTGAGTGCTGCTAACTGAGCCACAGAAAAAACCAACACGTCGGGTTGACCTCATTAGTACAGTGTCGGACCTCTTCCCTGGCATTTTGGTGTTAAGCCATTGCACTACAGCTAGGTAAAGAATTTAAGTCTCTGTTCTATTCTATATTAAAAGTATCTTCACACTTTAGAATTTGAGATTCCTCATTTCCCCCCAACCCCACAAATGTAACACGACATCTGTCCAGTTTTTAAAGAGTTACAACTCTCATATTCTAGTTAAGGGAACCCCAAGTAAAATTAATTTCCAAACTTCCTCTTTCCATTCCAAGTTCGCACGCACACAAAATGTAACAGAAGCCATCATTACAAGTGGAAGGAACACAAGGTTAAACTAATTTTAGTAATTCCATAGTATAACTGCAAAATTAAACATACATGTAGCAGGAAATATTAATGTCACTCGTACTGTATATCAATAGGAAGCGCTTGCAGTTTCAAAGTGCTGGTACTTTTAACCCACTGCTATTGTATACTTCAGTCAGCAAGCTGTCAAACATAGCCCCATTATGGAGAGGAGCCAGCCCTCCTACTCAAGCTAATTGGAAACTAATTGCCATTCTAGTAGTGGGCACTCAAAACTATTCCCAAGGACCAGTGTCTGAAATAAAGCAGGGTCCTGAGAATTAGCTCCAAGCAGATCCGATACTGTGGGAACCCAACTACAGCCTTCAAAGTGTGCGCGTTCCTCAAGACCACCCGCCGCCCCCCTGCGCGGTCAAATAGGCAAGCAGTTGGTCTGTTCTTCACCATGGGCCTGAGTACAGGAAACACTTTTTTTATCCAGCACCGACGGGACCGGCGTGGTGCCGGTTTATCAAAAAGTCCGGATTACAGAGAGGTATAGTGAAAGGTACGAGAGCTCCGTACACAGCAACAAATCCAGGCTTCCCTGTTGCTTAGCAACAGGTGCAGGAACCCCGACCACAAGATCCAGGCGTCCCTGTTGCTTAGCAACAGGTGCAGGAACCCCAGTTACACGGCCACAGATCCAGGAACGGCCACTAATATGAAGTAAAACTTTCCCGAACCTACTCCTGAATTTTGCCGGTTAACAGAGATTTCTGGTTATTTAGGTGCCGGTAAATCGAGAGTTTCCTGCAGTTGGTTGAACTGCTCACTGGAAGGTTTGCCACAGTAAAACCAACACTGGCTCGTTCTCAGACTTTGAAGCGCGAAATTAACGTCACGAATTGCTGGCAATTCAGAACCTAGATCAGCTGGCACCGAAAGACGGTGATGCTGTTGAACCTCCCTCCCATGTTAAGAGAAGGGTCGGGTTTGGCTCGGCACGGCATTATTGGCACCGAGGCGAAATGCGACCACGTGAGGCACATCTGGAGCGCGTGCTCTCCTCGATTACATGCCGGCGGATGGAAGCAGTTGCAATTTCCACCCCCCACATGATCAAAACTCAATCCTTGCACACTCGCTGCTTTAATGATCCTTCAAAGAACAGGGTATGCATCATGAAACCTGGCCCCCTCGGGTCCTTAACAGAAATAAAATCGACCGCTGCCCCCATGTGTTACACTAAATACATACTCACATGCATATGGACCCTGCCTACCCCCACACACCTACCTTGCACACATACACCCACGCTTACATGAGCACGCACACAAACAGCCTCGCACAAATCAAACAAATGATTACAGGAGGTTTTCTTTTCATCATTTGACAGAATCTCGCTCATTTCAAAGCAGTATTTTGAATTCGTTTCAGGCCAGTATCCCAGATTGCAACTAACCAACAATGTGTGTGTTGTATGAAAGGTAACATTCACATCGTGGAGTCACTCTTTCACAACACTCCAGCGAGATTTGAAGGAGCGTCCTTCCTAAACAGCCAAGAAATGCAAGGCAAGGTTTCTGATATAACAACAGAAAATGCTGGAAACACTCAGCAGGCCAGGCAGCACCCCTGGAGAGAGAAACAGAGTTAACGTTTCAGGTCTGGGACCCTTCATCAGAACTGGAAAAGCTGGAGATGTAACAGATATTAAGCAGGTGCAGAGACGGGGGGGTGGGGGGGGGGGGGGGTTAGGAGGGGAGGAAGGAATTGAAAGAACATACTGTACATTTGTAAGAGACAGGAAAGATAAAATGTTGCAAATGGGAATGGCAAAAATCATACAGCATGAAAAATGGGGGCAGGGATAATTGTCTGAAATTGTTGAACTCAGTGTCGAGTCCGGAAGGCTGTAAAGTGCCTAATCGAAAGATGAGGTGCTGTTCCTCGAGCTTATGTTGAGCTTCATTGGAACAATGCAATAGCCCGAGGACAGAGAGATCAGAGTGGGAGTGAAGCGGAGAATTAAAGTGACAGGCGACCGGAAGCTCAGGCCCGCCCTTACGGACTGAACGGAGGTGTTTCGCAAAGCGGTCACCCAATCTGCGTTTAGTCTCCCCAATGTAGAGGAGACCACATCGTGAGCAGCGAATACAGTATACTAGATTGCAAGAAGTACAGGAAACTTCTCGAGCCACCGGCAAAAATCAGGAGCCGTTTCGTTAGGTTTTTTTTCTTTTCGTTGCTTTTTTTTCCCCCCACCAGTCAGGCTCTGCAAGGTCGCGCTGAAGCTGTTGCTAAGCTACAGAGACGCTTGCAAGGTACGGCCGACTGTTTAGAAGCTGTTGCTAAGCAACAGGGTTTGTTGCCAGATACGGAGCTCAAAATCTCCGTATGTTTCAACATTAGCGCTGGTTTGTCCGGCAGTTTTGATGGGACGGCAACAGCTCGGTCCCATCGGTGCCGGATAGCACAAAGTTTCCTGTACAAGTAAATCGCTGTTTCGCCTGGAAGGGGTGTTGGAGGCCCTGGACAGTGGGAAGGGAGGAGGTATAAGGGCATGTGTTGCATCCCCTGCGCTTGCACAGGAAGGTGCCAGGCGAAGGAGAAGGGCTGTTAGAGGCGATTGAGGAGTGGACCAGGGTGTTGTTTTGCGCTATGAAACATTCGAACGTCTAGTCATTTAAAAATCAAATTGTTGTAAAATGCTGGATTTAAACAACTAAACCGACCCAGTACAATGAAACCACAAATATAAACTGGCCACTGACTGTGACAGGTCTTCACCCTGAACTTCGAGTTTTAAAAAGCAGAAATATTTCACTATTTGCCTTTCAGAACACTGCATCTCGAGAAGGGAGGGGACAAAAATTAAAAAATGTTGATCGAAATAAATAATGGCGTTGACATAGTTACAGTGAGATTCTTACAGCAAACTTGGGATCAAAGCAATTATGGCTTTGCTTGGCTGAATGTGAACTGGAAGGGCGGAGGGGGAAGCCTGTGGTTGGTGCAGTCGCAGCAGACGCCTGGAAACAGGTCCGCAACCTGTCAGCTGATTGCATGTTGCCAGGGCAACCCGCAACGGAGTGATCATTAAGCTACGATCAAACTACCAGGGTGCGTACCTGCTCAGGGGCATAAGAAACAGGAGCAGGAGCAGGCCATTCGACCCTCGAGCCTGCTCCGCCATTCAATAAGATCATGGCTGATCCAATCTTGGCCTCAACTCCACTTTCCCGCTCTCTCCCCACACCCCTCGATTCCCCTGTAGTTCAAATGTCTGTCAATCTCCGCCTTGAATATATTCAGTGACTCCGCCTCCACAGCTCTCTGGGGTAGAGAATTCCACAGATTCACGACCCTCAGAGAAGAAATTCCTCCTCATCTCCGTCTTAAATGGGCGACCCCTTATTCTGAAATTATGCCCCCTAGTTCTAGATTCCCCCACGAGGGGGGAACATCCTCCCTGCATCTACCCTGTCAAGCCCCCTCAGAATCTTATATGTTTCAATAAGATCCCCTCTCATTCTTCTAAACCCCAATGAGTATAGGCCCAACCTGCTCAACCTTTCGTCATAAGTCAACCCCTTCATCCCAGGAATCAACCTAGTGAACCTTCTCTGCACTGCCTCCAATGCAAGTATATCCCTCCTTAAATATGGAGACCAAAACTGTACGCAGTACTCCAGGTGCGGTCTCACCAGCGCCCTGTAAAGTTGCATCAAAACTTCCCTACTTTTATACTCCATCCCCCTTGCAATAAAACAAACAAACGCACCATTACAAAAAGAGACAATGGCCAGTTCAAAGGTCACAAAACCCATCCCCCATTTCATTTGGCCAGCGACAGGTTTTCCAACTCTTGCGAAATGTGTGCGGTATTGGTGGGTACAAAGTGAAAGCATTTCCAAATCAAAATGCAACGATCTGAATCGGCTTGCATAATGGGCAGATAACACGCTGTTGGCACAAGAGAGAAAGGACTTGCATTTATATAGCGCCTTTCACGACCTCAGGATGTCCCAAAGCGCTTTACAGCCAATGGAGTGCTTTTTTGAAGTGTTGTAATGTAGGAAATACGGCAGCCAGTTTGCGCACAGCAAGGTCCCACAAACAGCAATGATATAAATGGCCAGATAATCTGTTTTAGGTGTTGGTTGAGGGATAAATGTTGGCCAGGACATTGGGGGTGAACTCGCCTGCGCTTCTTCAAAATAGTGTCATGGTATCTTTTACATCCACCTGAACGGGGCAGACGGGGCCTCGGTTTAACGTCTCATCCGAAAGACGGCACCTCCGACAGCGCAGCACTCCCTCAGCACTGCACTGGGTGGGTCAGCCTGGGTATTCGTGCTCAAGTCTCTGGAGTGGGGCTTGAACCCACGACCTTCTGACTCGAGGCGAGAGTGCTACCCACTGAGCCCTGGCTGACCCGCTGAATGCATTATCCAAATGTAAGCCCTCTTAAATCTACAGTCAACGGATAATACGTATAGCGGTAATTCAAAAGGGTCCCCGCATCATTTCACTCTTAAAAGATCTTGAAATATGGCTGGATATCAATTCTCAAAGCCTTTTGGAAAATCCCTGCTGGGAAAAATTGCTCCACTTGTCACAGCAGAAGTGCGAATACCTCACCCAAGAAAGATTCATGGATTGGCTTCGCAAACTGGCGCATACAGAGGTTCTCAGTGCAGCAAACAGCTGGTCCTTCCTGTACACCGCGTGTCCATCCAGCATGTTAAGACGTCTCAAACTATTAACTGCTAGCAACAGAACAAAAGCATTCCCCTCCGAATTATTACATTTGTAGCAGAAAAAAGAACCGCCTCTCTCTCTCATCACAAAATGGAAACCTTATTTTCAAAGTCTTCCGTTTACATCGAGTACAGGAACAGGTCGTTCGGCCCAACTGGTCCACGCTGGGGTTTACGCACGACACGAGCCTCCTCGCACCCCCCTCTTCATCAAACTCTTAGTGCCTTCAGTGCTCAACCGCTTTACTTTTATTAATTTATTACATCTACATTGGCTCCCGGCAACTGCAATGCCTCGATTTTAAATTTCTCATCCTTGTTTTCAACTCCCTCCATGGCCTCGTTCCCCTGCCCATCTCGGTCACCTCCTCCAGCCCTACAACCCTCCGAGATCTCTGCGCTCCTCCAATTCTGGCCTCTTGCGCATCCCTGATTGGCGGCCGTGCCTTCTGCTGGCCAGGCCTGAAGCTCTGGAATTCCCTCCCTAAACCTCTCCGCCTCTCTCTTCTTATAAGATGCTCCTTAAAACCTCCCTCTTTGACCCAGCTTTTGGTCACCTGTCCTAATATCTCACGTGACTGTCATATTTTGTTTGATAATCGCTCCTGTGAAGCACCTTGGGACATTTTACTACGTTAAAGGCGCTATATAAATACAAGTTGTTGTTGGGTGCCAAAAAGTGGAACTCTTTTCCCCCAGCACTGACAACCCTCAACTTGAAGATAAAGATTTCTTTGTTGGGGGGGAGGGAAGAGAAAAAGAGCAGGGAAAAACAAAGTAGGATTGGTTAAAATGGAAAAGTAGTGTATAATTATTTATGGGGATACGGGGCATAGGAGGGTTATGTGGACCAAAGTCACAGATCAGCAATCAATAGTGGAACAGGCTTGAGGGGCTAAATGGCCTAATCCTGTTCCTTTACATAGTAACTCAAAGTAACTCCCTCCTCCACCACTGGCGTACCGTGGCTGCAGTGTGTACCATCTACAAGATGCACTGCAGCAACTCGCCAAGGCTTCTTCGGCAGCACCTCCCAAACCCGCGACTCGACCTCCTAGAAGGACAAGGGCAGCAGACACATGGGCACACCACCACCTCCAAATTCCCCTCCAAGTCACACACCATCCTGACTTGGAAATATATTGCCAATCCTTCATCGTCGCTGGGTCAAAATCCTGGAACTCCCTCCCCAACAGCACTGTGGGAGTACCTTCACCACATGGACTGCAGCGGTTCAAGGCGGCGGCTCACCACCACCTTCTCAAGGGCAATTAGGGATGGCCAATAAATGCCGGCCTTGTCCCATGAGCGAATTAAAAAAAACCAGCAGGCACAATATTTAAAGTCGAGCTTGGAGAAACCAATGTGTTTCCATATGTGAAGCAAAAGGAAACTGCAATTAACCGGTTTAATTATTGGTCAAGATGACAAATGATAGTGAACCTATTATTACCGAGGCATGTGCAGGCACTTGTCAATTGCTTGTCCAAAAAGGCAACGTACTCCAGGCGCCCCCTTTCGTGTCAAAGAAGGGCATGCGGGGAGAATAGGGGTTCTCTGATCTTGCTCTGCTGATTCGAGAGCCTTAAACAACTACTGCCACCCTGAAACCAAGATTGGGTGGGGGTGGGGGGGGGGGGGGAAGAATATGTAACTGCACTCCAAAGAAAGCTACGCTGCTGTTTGAGACAACAAGCACAGACAGCTCACTCAAAACCAGACTGTCCACTCGCAAATCAGATTAAAAGGTGGCTGCAAAAAGTACCAGACACTGAAGCCGGGCTCTCGGTCTTGGAAAACGGCACAACGCAGTCGACGTTAGAGGCAATGAAAACCCCAATTTAAACCTGGAGCTGGGCAAGGCCAGGCCATCCCAGACATCCTCAGAGCACACACCGCCCCCACACCCCTCCAGGCGTCAAGTAAGAAATGCTTCACAAAAGTGTGTGTGAAATGTGTCACCTCAGACACAATGCCCACACTGCAGTTCTCAAAATCATAGAAACATAGAAGATAGGAGCAGGAGTAGGCCATTCGGCCCCTCAAGCCTGTTCCATCATTTAATGCAATCATGGCTGATCATCCAAATTCAGTACCCTGTCCCTGCTTTCTCCCCATATCCCTTGATCCCATTAGCCTTAAGAAATATATCCAACTCCTTCTTGAATATATTTAATAAGCTGGCCTCAACTGCCTTCTGTGGTAGAGAATTCCACAGGTTCACCACTCTCTGGGTGAAGAAATTCCTCCTCATCTCAGTCCTAAATGGCTTACCCCTTATCCTTAGTCTGTGACCCCCTGGTTCTGGACTCCCCGGCCATCGGGAACATCCTTCCTGCATCTAGTCTGTCTAGTCCTGTTAGAATTTTAAGTTTCAAAATCGCTACAGTGCTCCCTCTAATAATGCACCATTCATGTCCCCTACTTTAACCCTTTTATAACTAAAACGGCTGTTAATTTTCAATGTACACGTTCTGTACTGGGGAGTATCACGCACGGACATGTATTGTACTAAAGAAAGAACGAACTTGCATTTCTATAGCGCCTTTCACAGCCTCAGGATGTCCCAAAGTGCTTTACAGCCAATGAAGTACTTTTTGAAGTGTAGTCACGGTTGTAATGTAGGAAACGCGGCAGCCAGTTTGCACACAGCAAGCTCCCACAAGCAGCAATGTGATAATGACCAGATCATCTGGTTTCTGTGATGTCGATTGAGGGATAAATATTGGCCCAGGACACTGGGGAGAACTCCCCTGATCTTCTTTGAAATAGTGCCATGGGATCTTTTACGCCCATCCGAGGAGGACAGACGGGGCCTCGGTTTAAATTCTCATCTGAAAGGCGGCACCTCCAACAGTGCAGCGCTCCCTCAGTACGGCCCTGGAGTGTCGGCCTAGATTTTGTGCTCAAGTCTCGGGACTTGACCCCAAGACTGTCTGACTCGGAGCCGGGAGTGCTGCCCACTGAGCCTAAAGGTTTAATGTTGGACAAGTCAAAATACACAACAATACAAAGTTAGCCAAATTTATCCAGCGCTTGGCAAAAGCAGAAAGCTGCCAGTGAGCGACTCTTACTGTGCAAGGGTCTATTTCAGCAAAACCCATCTTCAGAATACAATATTATTCTGAGCTTTTTAGAACATTTGACAGATTGGGAAGATTTAGATCACACAGTGAAGCACATCCCGAGAGCGCGAGAGAGAGAGCGCGAGAGAGAGAGAGAGCGAGAGAGCGCGAGCGAGAGAGCGCGAGCGAGAGAGCGCGAGCGAGAGAGCGCGAGCGAGAGAGAGAGAGAGCGCGAGAGAGAGAGAGCGCGCGAGAGAGAGAGCGCGAGAGAGAGAGAGCGAGAGAGAGAGAGCGAGAGAGCGAGAGCGAGAGATTCTCTAAGACCAAGTAAAAGTAACCACTCTAATTAGCTGAATTTCTGGGAAGCACATTTTAACAGCGATTACGTACTTGGTGCAAAGTGACCCCTCCGATAGGCAGCTGACTATGCAGGAAATTCACACTTGGGATTTGCTGAGTGTTGACAGCTCTGATGAGCGCAATGCACGGAATAGAATCGCGTATCCGAATACTTCAAGGTTTAATAACGTCACACAATACCCTGTTGTGACGAAGGGTCCCAGACCTGAAACGTTGACTCTGTTTCTCTCTCTCCACGGATGCTGCCTGGCCTGCTGAGTGTTCCCAGCATTTCTGTTATTTATAATAACGTCACATTAACCAGAGAGCAGCCGGGGCCTTGACTCCACGCCCGTTACACTGATCATCTGAAATGGCACCAAGGTCTCTACAGGTCAACTGGGCTCAAAGGGAACAGAATGTTTGATATTTATAAAGATCCAGAGGCACTAGCATAATTTTTCACTTGCGTGGCCTGGTGTAAACGGCACCAAAACGGGGTTAGAGGGAGGGGGGGGGGGGGGGGGGGGGGGGAAAGAGAGTGAGAGAGAGCGGCCCGAGGAGGCGGGGCGGGGGGGAGGGAGAGCGGCCCGAGGGGGCGGGGGGGGGGAGGGAGAGCGGCCCGAGGGGGGGGGGGGGGGAAGAGACAGAGAGGAGGAGGAGAAGAGGCCCGTGGTGGGGGGGGACAGACGGGGCCTCTGGTTCAGTTTTTGGCTGCCCGTTGGATATGGGTCACTCGCGCCAGACTCCACGTCTTAACGGCAGGTAGATACTTCCAGCACCACAAGGATAACTTTCAATTCAAGATTTCTCCAAAGAAACAACTATGGGAACAGATGCAGGATATTTTTCTATGACGTGGATGACCATTATGTAATTAATAAAGTCATGGATCACCCATCAGGAAATTAAGAAATCAGCACCAACCCTCAAAAACAACAACTTGTATTTATATAGCGCCTTTAATGTAGTAAAACGTCCCACGGCGCTTCACAGGAGTGTTAGAAGACAAAGAATTTGACACCAGTCACGTAAGGAGAAATTAGGGCAGATGGCCAAAAGCTTGGTCAAAGAGGCAGGTTTTAAGGAGCGACTTAAAAGGAGGCAAGAGAGGTAGAGGCGGAGAGGCTTAAAGAGGGAATTCCAGAGCTTAGGGAGCTGAAGGCATGGCTGCTAATGGTTGAGGAACAAGACAAAGTACACCTGAACCTTGCTGCTTTGAACAGACCTGGTCCAGGTTCGAGATTCAGTTTAACATGCCTGCTAAGTTTGAACCCAACTGTAGGATCGATGGAGTACAGCGGTAGATCTGAAACCAGATTTGCCGTGTTCATTTAGACACCCTTTACACAAAACGTTAGAGTGCGCGCGGATGAACTTGCCTTGGGCTTAGCTGCCTACGTTCAGCTTAGCTCTTAATCCCCATTTACCCAAAAACAGTAGTAGTGGCTGCAAAATTCCTGGCAGTAATCAGGAGCTGTACCACCATCAGTAAATCCGCAATTAACGCACACAGGTGCTAACTAAACATACCAGCAAATGATGTTCTTCGCCCCTCTCTTCCCCCCCCCCCCGTACCCCCCAACCTCACTGTATCCAGTAACTACATTGACTGGTGCGCATATTGATGAGCGTAGGGTTGAGCCCAGCTGCAATCATGACTCAACAGACTGCCAACACCCACACTTGAACAATGACCAACCTGCAGGCAGAATCTTATCAGCACCAATTTTGACCTTCAGGAGAGGCGAGGAGGAAAGAAAAAAACACAAGTATCACCGCTCCTTTCTAAGGTATGTTGGTATGCAAACTAAATAAAAATGGTACAAGTCTGTGTTGTAATCCTACTCTGCGAGTGAGAGATGGTAGGACAGAGCGGTGCAGCAATACCGGCACAGAGGCGTCACCTCTAAGCGGGTTACTCGTTCCGCGCTACCGACCGGAAACAAAACCGGTGTCGCTGCAGCAATGGAGGCGGCGCGCCGACCGCTTTTCCTGCCAGCCCTCGCGCACCAGACGTGCCGCTTCATCAGCTTATGCAGAACGACCCGCGGCTTCCCCAGCGCACCCGTTCAACATAAGCTGCTGCTGATGCCAGTGCTTGGGAGTTACAACTGGGCCGTGGCTCAGCGGGCAGCACCCTCGCCTCCGAATCAGAAGGTTTGGTGATCTCAAGCCCCACTCCAGAGACTGGAGTACAAAAAAAATCTAGGCCGACACTCCCAGTGCAGTAGTGAGGGAGTGCTGCACTGCCGGAGGTGCCGCCTTTCAGTTGAACTTTGAGACAACTGCGGTACCAGGAACGCCTTGCTTGGTTACCCATCATTTCCATGATAACTTGCCAGTATTTCAAACCATGACAGCCCTGTGCGTAGTATTTGGAAGGGCGGTTTGGGGGGGGGGGGGGGGATTTACAGAAAGATTGAGTTCCTGCTGTCCGCAGATTTGCTTTCCTGAGCCCAACTCCAAAAATAAAGGATTATCGTAAGCTACCGACCAAAGACCTATTACACGGGTTGGGCTGGTCGTTTAGTGGAAAAACAACAGGTGCAACAGTGCTAAAAACAAAACAAGATTAACGCTTTGACGAAAAATATTTGGCCTAGCCCGAATCAGTGGTTGATACTCTCTGCCTTTCCTTGGCATCTACAAGCTTCTTGCAGTTACAGGGTAAGGCAGCCCACTTTAGCCTGGCCTTTTAATCTATTTCATTTCCTGTGCTTTTGCAGTCTTGACAAAGGGTTTGACCCGAAACGTTGACTCTTTTTTCTCTCCACGAATGTTGCCTGGCCTGCTGAGTTTTTCCAGCATTTTCAGTTGTTATTTCGGCCCACTTTAATGTTTAGTACCTCAAAATGTCTCCAGTTTGTCCAATGCTTGTCCGCTGAAGTTCATACTTCTCTAGATTATATATTTTTGCCCACAGCAGAACAGATTGAGGCTTTAGGGAGCCCGAACAGAGATGTGCATTAACTTCACGAGACAGAAGGGGGAAGCCCCATGGTTGGTTAAGAAAAACAGAAGCAAATTAGGGAAGCACACAATAGGTAGCAGGAATGATAGTTAGCACTGCTAGTGTAACTAACCGAGATTGGTAAACTCACGGTGCAAAAAAAGTGTGTTTGGCTTCACTGGTAGAGAGAGTATAACATTTCCCAGCCTGTCCTCTCCAGACATTTGCAGTCTAACTGCTAGCAAGGGAGGCGAGCGATATCGACAAACAACTTGCATTAGTACAACGTCTTTAACATAGCAGACCTCCCGAAGTGCCTCGGAGGCACGTAAATCAGACACAAATTGACACCGAGCCAAAAGGAGCCATCGGGACTAATAGCTTGGTCAAAGAGGTAGGTTTTAAGGAGGGTCGGAAAAGGAGGAGAGGGGTTGCGGAGAGGTTTCGGGAGGGAATTCCAGAGTGTGGGGGACGAGGCAGCTGAAGGCACGGCCGCCAGTAGTAGAGTGAAGCATGAAAAGCCAGCGCCGGACCACGCCAAGCTTTCACCATGTTATTGAGCACAGCTGGGGCCAGGCAGGATAAGCGAGGTCTGCCTGACTGAAACCAACACTGCAAGAAAAAAAAGAGGCACAGAACAATAGCGGCAGTATAAATGCACCGTCAAGTGTGAAAATACACTAATTAGAGGGGCTAGCATCTATTTATGGCACTAATGAGCAAAGTTAAAACCAGGTCATCGCATTACATCTCACCACTTGTGTGCCCAAAAAACCAGGTGACAGGACTTTCCTTTCAACGGGACCTGGCGTCAGTTGTTGTGCTAACAATTGGTTGTGACTAAAATTGGGAGAAAATTAAGTTTTACCTCAAGTGCGCCCAAAAATAAGTTTGCGATAGTGCGTTATAGCGTGCCAAGTTAGTACAGCACAACTGCAACAAACTCAATGACTCACAATGTTGCTATGTCGCTATTCATGGCGCTAGGATGTTCTTAACTGGAAAAGAAACTGGATTGTCCCCCTGCAGCAGTGTCTATTCTCAACCCACGAGGGTCGAGAGGACAACTGAATTTGGCAAAGTTCGATCCCACACCGCAGACCGCTTGAAATCGAGCTGCTTTAAAAGAAAAACTTGCGTTGATAGAGCGCCTTCACGACCTCAACTTCCGAAAGCACTTCACAGCCAATGAAGTACTTTTGAAGTGTAGTCATGTAGGGAAATGCAGCAGCCAATTTGCACACAGCAAGCTCCCACAAACAGCAACATGATAATGACCAGGTCATCTGTTTTCAGGTGATGTTGGTTAGGGATAAATATTGGCCCCAGGACACCAGGAAGAACTCCCCTGCTCTTCTTCAAAATAGTGCCATGGGATCTTTTACGTCCACCCAAGAGCGCAGACGGGGCCTCGGTTTAACGTCTCATCCAAAGGACGGCACCTCCGACAGTGCAGCACTCTCTCAGTACTGACACTGGGAGTGTCAGCCTAGATTTTTGTGCTCTAGTCTCTGGAGTGGGATTTGAACCCACAACCTTCTGACTCGGAGGCAAGAGTGCTGCCCACTGAGCCACGACTCTCACCTTAGCATCATGGGAGGTAAGCACACTATCGTAAAATGGCAGGGAAGTTATTTCGAAGAGCAAGGCGGCAGAGAGCGCGCAGACTGGAGCAGCGGCGACAGCAAGGAGGTGGAGAACCGCCATCGAAAACTGCAAAACAGCTAAAGTGATGTCACAAACAGGGAAGGAGCTGATTGGTGAGTAGCTGGTAAGTGTTTCTAGTTAATAGTCTATTAAGTAAAGGCATGGCGGGGCAGCTCAGTCCCATGGAATGCACATCCAGTGCCATGTGGGGACTACAGGACACGGGAAAGACAACCACATGTGCAGGAATTGTCGTCAGCTGGGGGAGCTCGAGCTCCGGGTTTTGGAGCTTGAGCAGCAGCTGGCGTCACTGCGGTGCATCCGCGAGGCTGAGAGCTTCGTGGATAGCACGTTTCAGGTGGTGGTCACCCTGCAGATGAAGAGTGTGCAGGCAGAAAGGGAATGGGTGACCACCAGGCAGAAGAGGAGGACCAGGCAGGTTGTGCAGGAGTCCCAAGTGCATCTCGCTCTCCAACCAGTATTGGATTCTGAGTACTGGGGCGATGGTTCCTCTGGGGAGTACAGCCAGAGCCAAGTCTGCAGCACCACGGGTGGCTCAGCTGTATAGGGGGGAGGAAGAAGAGTGGGAAAGCAATAGTGGTAGGGGATGCGATAGTTAGGGGAGCAGACACGTGTTTCTGCAGCCACAGATATGACTCCAGGATGGTATGTTGCCTCCCCGGTGCCAGGGTCAAGGATGTCACCGAGCTGCTGCAGGACATTCTGAGGCGGGAGGGTGAACAGCCAGAGGTCGTGGTCCATATCAGTACCAACGACGTAGGTAGAAAGAGGGATGAGGTCCTGCAGGTAGATTTTATGGAGCTAAGAAAGAGATTAAAAAGCAGGACCTCAAAAGGTAGTAATCTCCAGATTACTCCCAGTGCCATGCGCTAGTGAGTATAGAAATAGGAGGATAGCGTAGATGAATGCGTGGCTGGAGAGATGGTGCAGGAGAGAGGGCTTCAGATTCCTGGGGCATTGAGACTGGTTCTGGGGAAGGTGGGACCTGTACAGGCCAGACGGGTTGCACCTCAATAGGGCCAGAACCAATATCCTCACGGGGAGGTTTGGTAGTGCGGTTGGGGAAGGTTTAAACTAATTTGGCAGGGGGGTGGGTACTAGGATGCAACATTAGAAGGGGGAAATAAAGTGCTCAAAGGATTGGGAGAGGCAGAGAACACTAACGTAAGAAATAGTAAAAGGTATTGGGGGCGGGGGTCAAACTAGGAGAGAATACAAGATGGTCTAAGATAGGTTTACAGTGCAAGTATGTGAACACACTAAGCATAGTAAACAAGGTAAGTGAAGTGCAAGCACTAATAGCCACATGGGGATATGATGTGGCAATAACTGAGACTTGGCTCAAAAAAGGGCAGGATTGAGTATTAAATATTCCTGGATATAAAGGTGTTCAGGAAAGATAGGGAAGGAAAGATAGGAGGTGGTGTGGCAGTATTGGTCAAGGAGAATGTTAGTGTGCTGGGGGCGGGGGGGGGGAGAGATGTCCTGGAGGGGTCAAGGACAGAATCTATATGGCTAGAGTTATAATAGCGGTGCCATTACACTACTAGGTGTATTCTATAGACCACCAAATAGTGGGAAATATATGGAGGAGCAAATTTGCAGAGAAGTTAGAGGTGCAATCACGATAGAGTCGTAGTAATGGGGGACTTCAACTATCCTAATATAGACTGGGATTGCAATAGTGTAAAAGGACAGAGAAAGGGAAGAATTTCTGAAGTATGTTCAGCAGAATTTTCTTGATCAGTATGTTTCTGGCCTGACGAGGGAGGAGGCATTGCTGGATCTGGTTCTGGGGAATGAGGTGGAGCAAGTGTCAGTAGGGGAACATTTAGGGAACAGTGATCATAGTATCGTAAACTTTTGATTAGCTATGCAAAAGGACAGGGAGCAATCTAGAGTAAAAATGTTTAATTGGATGATAAGAGATAGAGAATGTGATGAAGCAGAAAGAGTGCCTATGACAGATGTCAGGTTGCAAATGCATCCGAGAATCAGGCTATATATAGAAAGGTCAGAGGAGAAGTGAAAAAGAAAATAAGTGGGGCGAAGAGAGGGTAAGAGAATAGAACGGCAACCAACATAAAAGGTCATCCAAAAGGCTTCTATAGGCATATAAATAGTAAAAGGGTAGTAAGAGGAGGGGTGGGGCCGATTAGGAACCAAAAAGGAGACCTACGCATGGAGGCAGAGGGTATGGCTGAGGTACTAAATGAGTACTTTGCATCTGTCTTCACCAAGGAAGAGGATGTTGCCATAGACATAGTAAAAGGAGGAGGTAGTGGAGATACTTGATAGGATCATAAAAATTGATAAAGCTGTACTTAAAAATAGCTAAGTCACCAGGAGCAGATGGGATGCATCCTAGGATGCTGAGGGAATTGAGGGAGGATATCGCGGAGGTACTGGCCATAATATTCCAATCCTCCATAGATACGGGGTGGTGCCAGAGGAGTGGAGAATTGCAAATGTTACACCATTGTTCATAAACCCAGTCAGTTTGACCTCGGTAGTGGGGAAGCTTTTAGAAACAGTAATCAGGGACAAAATTAACAGTCACTTGGACAAGTGTGGATTAATTAAGGAAAGCCAGCACGGATTTGTTAACATAGAAGATAGGAGCAGGAGTAGGCCATTCGGCCCTTCGAGCCTGCTCCGCCATTCAATGAGATCATGGCTGATCATCCAAATTCAGTACCCTGTCCCTGCCTTCTCCCCATATCCCTTGATCCCTTTAGCCTTAAGAAATATATCCAACTCCTTCTTGAATATATTTAATGAACTGGCCTCCACCGCCCTCTGTGGCAGAGAATTCCACAGGTTCACCACTCTCTGGGTGAAGAAATTCCTCCTCATTTCAGTCCTAAATGGCTTACCCCTTATCCTTAGACTATGACCCCTGGTTCTGGACTCCCCGGCCATCAGAAACATCCTTCCTGCATCTAGTCTGTCCAGACCTGACAGAATTTTATAGGTTTCGATGAGATCCCCTCTCAATCTTCTAAACTCCAGTGAGTATAAGCCTAATCGACACAATCTCTCCTCATATGTCATTCCTGCCATCCCAGGTATCAGCCTGGTGAATCTTCGCTGCACTCCCTCCATGGCAAGAGCGTCCTTCCTCAGGCAAGGTGACCAAAACTGCACACAATACTCAAGGTGCGGTCTCACCAAGGCCCTGTACAACTGTAGCAAGACATCCTTGTTCCTGTACTCAAACCCTCTTGCTACGAAGGCCAACATACCACCTGCCCTCCTAACCGCCTGCCGCACCTGCATGCTTACCTTCAGCGACTGGTGCACAATAACACCCAGGTCTCTTTGCACTTCCCCTTCTCCCAATCTATTGCCATTCAAATAATAATCTGCCTTCCTGTTTTTGCCACCAAAGTGGATAACCTCACATTTATCCACATTATAGTGCATTTGCCATGTTTTTGCCCAATCACCCAACCTGTCCAAATCGTACTGCATTTTCATGACATCCTCCTCACAGCTTACCCTCCCACCCAGCTTTGTGTCGTCTGCAAATTTGGAGATGTTACATCCAATTCCCTCGTCCAGATCATTAATATATATTGTGAACAGCTGGGGTCCTAGGACCGATCCTTGCGGTACCCCACTAGTCACTGCCTGCCACTCGGAAAACGACCAGTTTATTCCAACTCTTTGCTTCCTGTCCGCCAACCAGTTCTCTATCCAAGTCAATACCTTGCCCCCTCTCATACCCTATTTTCCCCCTCTTAATTAATCCCTTTGTCCTCCTTTGTTGACTCCTAAACTGCTCCCAATCCTCAGGATTATTGCTTTTTCTAGCCAATTTATATGTCCTCTCCTTGGATCTTATGCTATCCCTAATTGGGTTTAACTAACTTGATTGAGTTCTTTGATGAGGTAACAGAGAGGGTTGATGAGGGTAATGCGGTTGGCGTGGTGTACATGGATTTCCAAAAGGCTTTTGACAAAGTGCCACATAATAGGCTTGCAAGCAAAGTTGAAGCCCATGGAATAGGGACAGTGGTAACATGGATACAGAATTGGCCAAGTGACAGGAAACAGAGAGTAGTGGTGAACGGTTGTTTTTCGGACTGGAGGAAGGTATACAGTGGTGTTCCCCAGGGGTCGGTTCTAGGACCACTGCTCGGTTCTAGGACCACTGCTTTTCTTGATATATATTAATGACTTGGACGTGGGTGTACAGGGCACAATTTCAAAATTTGCAGATGACACAAAACTTGGAAGTATAGTGAACAGTGAGGAGGAGAGTGATAGACTTCAAGAGGGCATAGACAGGCTGGTGGAATGGGCGGACACGTGGCAGATTAAATTTAACGCAGAAAAGTGATACATTTTGGTAGAAAGAATGAGGCGG
This sequence comes from Somniosus microcephalus, assembly GCF_052327205.1. Lineage (NCBI taxonomy): Eukaryota > Metazoa > Chordata > Chondrichthyes > Squaliformes > Somniosidae > Somniosus > Somniosus microcephalus. Next base: position 11,242,908 of record NC_140988.1, read on the forward strand.
CGGCAATATAAACTAAATGGTACAATCCTGAAGGGGGTGCATGAACAGAGAGACCTGGGGGTATGTGTGCACAAATCGTTGAAGGCGGCAGGGCAGGTTGAGAAAGTAGTTAAAAAGGCTTACGGGATCCTGGGCTTCATGAATAGAAGTAGAGTATTAAAAAAGTGTGGAAATGATGATGAACCTGTATAAAACACTGGTCTGGCTCCAACTGGAGTAGTGTGTCCAATTCTGGGCACCACATTTTAGAAAGGATGTGAAGGCCTTAGAGAGGGTGCAGAAAAGATTTACGAGAATGATTCCAGGAATGATGGGACTACAGTTATGTGGATAGACTGGAAAAGCTGGGGATGTTTGCCTTGGAGCAGAGAAGGTTGAGAGGAGATTTGATGAGGTATTCAAAATCATGATGGTCTGGACAGAGTAGATAGAGAGAAACTGTTCCCATTGGCAGAAGGGTCGAGAACCAGAGGACACAGATTCAAGGTGATTGGCAAAAGAACCAAAAACTTTTTTTTTTTTTTTTTAATTAAACGCAGTGAGTGGTTAGGATCTGGAATGCGCTGCCCGAGAGGGTGGTGGAGGCAGATTCAATCACGGCTTTCAAAAGGGAGTTCGACAAGTATCTGAAGGAAAGAAATTTGCAGGGTTACAGGGAAAGGACAGGGGGAGTGGGACTAGCGGAAGTGCTTTTGCAGAGAGCCGGCACGGGCTCGATGGGCCGAATGGCCCCCTTCCGTGCTGTAACCATTCTATGATTCTAAGCTGCTCTTGGAGCACAGAGTTGTGAGTAGCAACCAAAATGCTACGTCAGAACGCCCCAAAAGCACCTCACAGCCAATAAAGGACCTTTTTTCCCCCCCAAGTGTAGTCACTGCTGTAATGTAGGAAACGCGGCAGCCAATGTGGGCGCAGCATGCTCCCACGCACACAGCAATACCATAATGACCAGATATTCTGAGCAGATCCATATTTAACAAAAAACAGCAACCCAAGAGGACTGATTGTGTGCCAACTCTTAGAGGCGGCCAAATATAGAGCAATAACCTTATACCACCACACTGGCTCCAAGCGAATATAAAAAGGAATTAGGACAGAAGACAGGCATGGTCATCTCCACGGCTGCTGTGGGTTTGGTACCATGACAAATTTTCTGGCACAAATATTATTCCCCCCTCCCCCCCAAAACAGACAATGCGAAAGGCAGCTTCCAACCATGGAACGCTGCACACAACAGGCTACTCCGATCTCCTGAGTAAACTGACAGGCGAGTTACACAAAAAGCTAAAATATATTAATTGACGATCTTCCAAAAAGTAATTCATCTGGCAACAAGAGTTGGAGATTGGGAGCGAGAAATTACAGAGCGCCCGCAGGATTTAGACTGGCTTGACAGAACGGTGGGGGGGGGGGGTGGGGAACAGGAAGGTACGACAGTCACCTCCATTCTTTCAGGCGTGTCAACCTGCTCTCTGGCCCACCTCTAACCCAGCCGGTCCCACCTCAGAAGAGGACGACAGGATAGGCCGCGGATCGTGGCCGCCTGCGGACATTACCGCCGCGTTACTATACGGAATAACTCCTCCCCATTAAGTGTCTGTAAACTAATTTATTCTCGCAATGATGATCTGTGCTCAAGCCAGGTTGCAACAGATTCAGATGCCAAGTGTGGGGAGGGGAAGGAGGGGGGGGCGGTGGCGGTAGCTGGCCAAAATGAAAACTTTAAAAATAATTATTTTCTTTGGAATGTATATTCTGTACTTGGCAGGTTCATAAATAGCTCAGAGTTCAACCACACTTGCAAACAGCCAATTGCATCAAAACACTTTGCGCTATTTCTTAAATAAGCTTCCATACAGTTTCAAAGAGTCCACTTTGCCAACCTCCCCCCGCCCCCCAGACTGTGCACAGGAAACGGTTTGGACCTACACAGGAACATTTTGGTCGAGGGCCCTTCGGAGCCAGGGAGTCTGGCTTGTACCAAACCCGTCACAAACAACAGAAGCGCCAGATGTTGATGCGTGGGAAAATCCATAAATGGTTGCTTGTGGTTGTGACTCTGCCGATTTTGCCACGGCTCGGTGGTAGCACCACGCTGAGGCAGAAGGCTGCGGGCTCAAGTCCCACTCAAGAGACTGGACTCGCACTCCCAGTGCAGTGCTGCACCGCCGGAGGTGCCGTCTTTCGGATGAGACATTAAAACCGAGGCCCCGGCTGGGCGGGCGTAAAAGATCCCACGGCACTATTTTGAAGAGGAGCAGGGGAGTTAGAAACATAGAAGATAGGAGTAGGCCATTCGGCCCCTCGAGCCTGCTCCGCCATTTAATGAGATCACGGCTGATCATCCAAATTCAGTACCCTGTCCCTGCTTTCTCCCCATATCCCTTGATCCCTTTAGCCTTAAGAAATATATCTATATTGAATATTCTTGAATATATTTAATGAATTGGCCTCAACTGCCTTCTGTGGCAGAGAATTCCACAGGTTCCCCACTCTCGGTGAAGAAATTCCTCCTCATCTCAGTCCTAAATGGCTTACCCCTTATCCTTGGACTGTGACCCCTGGTTCGGGACTCCCCGCCATCGGGAACATCCTTCCTGCATCTAGTCTGCCTAGTCCTGTTAGAATTTTCTAAGTTTCAATGAGATCCCCTCTCATTCTTCTAAACTCTAGCGAATAGAAGCCTAATCGACCCAATCTCTCCTCATACGTCATTCTTGCCATCCCAGGTATCAGTCTGGTGAATCGTCGCTGCACTCCCTCCATGGCAAGAACATCCTTCCTCAGATAAGCCGACCAAAACTGCACACAATACTCAAGGTGTGGTCTCACCAAGGCCCTGTGCAACTGCAGCAAGACATCCTTGCTCCTGTACTCAAATCCTCTCGCTATGGAGGCCAACATACCATTTGCCACCTTAACCGCCTGCTGCACCTGCATGCTTACCTTCAGCGACTGGTGCACAAGGACACCCAGGTCTCGTTGCACTTCCCCTTTTCCCAATCTATTGCCGTTCAGATAATAATCTGCCTTCCTGTTTTTGCCACCAAAGTGGATAACCTCGCATTTATCCACATTATACTGCATCTGCCCAATCACCCAACCTGTCCAAATCATACTGGAGTTTCTCTGCATCCTCCTCACAGCACACACGCCCACCCAGCTTTGTGTCATCTGCAAACTTGGAGATATTACATCTAGTTCCCTCGTCTAGATCATTAATATACATTGTGAATAACTGGGGCCCTTGGACCAATCCCTGCGTTACCCCACGAGTCACTGCCTGCCACTCGGAAAAAGACCAGTTTATTCCAACTCTTTGCTTCCAGTCTGCCAACCAGTTCTCTATCCAAGTCAGTACCTTGCCCCCAATCCCAAGTGCCTTAACTTTACACGCTAATCTTATGCGGGACCTTATCAAAAGCCTTCTGAAAGTCCAAATACACCACATCCACTGGTTCTCCCTTATCTATTCTACCAGTTACATCCTCAAAAAATTCCAGTAGATTAGTCAAGCACGATTTACCTTTTGTAAATCCATGTTGACTTTGTCCGATCCTGTCACTGTTTTCCAAGTGCTCTGCTATTACATCTTTTATAATGGACTCTAGCATTTTTCCCACTACCGATGTCAGGCTTACCGGTCTATAATTCCCCGTTTTCTGTCTACCACCTTTTTTGAACAGTGGGGTAACATTAGCTACCCTCCAATCCATGGGTACTGTTCCAGAGTCTATAGAATTTTGGAAGATGACCAGCAATGCATCTATTATTTCTAGGGCCACTTCCTTAAGTACCCTAGGATGTAGATTAGCAGGCCCTGGGGATTTATCGGCCTTCAATCCCATCAATTTCCCTAACACCATTTCCCTACAAAACTGTTTTCATTCAGTTCCTCCCTTTCTTTAGACCCTATGTTCCCCGGCATCTCTGGGAGGTTATTTGTGTCCTCCTTTGTGAAGACAGAACCAAAGTATGTATTTAGTTGGTCTGCCATTTCTTTGTTCCCCATTATAAATTCCCCTGATTCTGACTGCAAGGGACCTACACTTGACTTCACCAATCTTTTTCTCTTCACATATCTATAAAAGCTTTTACAGTCAGTTTTTATGTTCCTGCAAGCTTACTCTCGTACCCTATTTTCCCCCTCTTAATTAATCTCTTTGTCCGCCTTTGCTGAATCCTAAACTGCTCCCAATCCTCAGGTTTACTGCTTTTTCTGGCCAAATTATGTGTCCTCTCCTTGGATCTTATGCTATCCCTAATTTCCCTCGTTAGCCAATGTTGTGTCACCTTTTCTGCTTTATTTTTATGCCAAACTGGGATGAACAAATTCTGTAGTTCATCCATGCGATCTTTGAATGTTTGCCATTGCCTATCCACCGTCAACCCTTTGGGGAATGTTCCCCAATCAATCGTACTCAACTCGCGCCTCATGCCGTAATAGTTTCCTTTATTTAAATTCAGGATCCTAGTCTGAGTCAACTACTTCACTCTCCATCTTAATGAAGAATTCGATCATATTATGATCACTCCACCCCCAAGGGGCCTCGCACAACAAGATTGCTAATTAATCCACTCTCATTACATAATACCCAGTCTAAGATGGTCTGATCTCTAGTTGGTTCCTCGACATATTGGTCCAGGAAACCATCCCATATACACTCCAGGATTTTCAGCTTTTTCCAGTTCTGATGAAGGGTCTCAGACCTGAAACGTTAACTCTGTTTCTCTCTCCATGGATGCTGCCTGGCCTGCTGAGTGTTTCCAGCATTTTCTGTTATTTCAGATTTTGCTATTATATTAATTTTTTTTTTTTTTTTTACTGGATTGTCGTAAAAAACCGATCTGGTTCACCAACGTCCTTTAGGGAAAGAAATCTGCCGTTCTTATCCGGTCTGGCCTACATGTGACTCCAGACCCACAGCAATGTGGTTGACTCTCAACTGCCCTCTGCGGTTCACCACCACCTTCGAGGGCAATTAGGGATGGACAATAAATGCCGTCCTTGCCAGCAACAATCACATCGCATGAACGAATTAAAAAAAAAACACCCAGCCAATTGAAGAAATAAAACAAGGTTGTTTGACGCAAGAAGGAATTCCAAGAGCTTGAAAGTTACAGACTTCCTTGTGGTAGTTAGGTATCTTGAGCTGTCGATCTTCATTTATTAGAGGGAATTAAAACTGGCATGTTCATGCTGCATCGTGCTATTTTTACCACACTGGCAATAACTCAGCTATTTTAAACTTTGGGACACACCGATCAACAGCGAGGGGGCAATTTTGCCGGCGCTCAGGGGTTGGGTTTGGAGGCGGGGCTGCTGGCAAAATCAAGAAAGATTGGCAGCAGGTCTCGAACCCACTTCCAATCAATCTTCCCAGGCGTCGGGCCCCGATTTGCGCAGGGTCCCAACTCCTAGCGGTGGGAAAAGGATTATAGCCACTTAACTGCCTGTTAACAGGCAGTTAAGAGGGTTTTTCCAATTTTGACACTTCTACTGCAGGCTTCCAGACGTCAGGAAACCCCACCAGGGTAAGTGTTGCGTGCTGTAGGTCTACTGTAATGTCTGTGGATAGAGGACAGCTGCAGAAGTGGTGTGATGGTAGACTGGTGAGTTGCAGAGGTAAGAAAATGTTGGGAAAGTCATTTTTGTGATTAGAATTTTCTGTATGTGACAAGCTTTGAAGTGTTTGTGTAGTCCCACCTCATTGGGAGAACCTCTCTCACCAGTGACAGATCGCTTCTGTAACAACAGATAGCTCCGATCCCTGCAGTACCCCACTAGTCACTGCCTGCCACTCATTGAAACTTATAAAATTCTAACAGGGCTAGACAGACTAGATGCAGGAAGGATGTTCCCGATGGCAGGGGAGACCAGAACCAGGGATCACAGTCTAAGGATAAGGGGTAAGCCATTTAGGACTGAGATGAGGAGGAATTTCTTCACCCAGAGAGTGGTGAACCTGTGGAATTCTCTACCACAGAAGACAGTTGAGGCCAATTCATTAAATATATTCAAGAAGGAGTTGGATATATTTCTTGAGGCTAAAGGGATCAAGGGATATGGGGAGAAAGCAGGGACAGGGTACTGAATTTGGATGGTCGCCATGATCTCATTAAATGGCAGAGCGGGCTCGAGGGGCCGAATGGCCTACCCCTGCTCCTATCTTCTATGTTTCTATGTTAACCTCACATGCAGCTGCCATCTGTTTTAGCCTAAGGAGAGAGTCACTGGAGAGCCTGGGTGAAAGGGCTCACCTTGATTGCAGCACCTCAATGCTGTCAAACACTGAAAAAAATCATGTCAAAATGATGGTGGCCCCTTTAAGAAAACTGGCAGATGACGCATCAAATTACATCATCTGACACCGGCTTTCTCTTAATAGGCCAGCTAGCCCGCAGGGCAGGGCTTAACAAGGTCAATTGACACAAAATAACGTTTGTGCGTCGGACGTCGCTGGGGACGGGACTAGAACCCGAAAGGCAGCAGTCCCGCCCCCAACTCGCCTCTTCAGGTAAGATCCCGGCCTGAGTGTTTAAGACTTCAGCGTATCAATGTGTTCAAAGCAGCCAGACCGTAAACTTCATTCTAGCAATCAGCTTCTTCTTTCGTACAGTAGTAGTAGTAAAGCAAATCAAAATGTCAATATCTAAGAACATAAGAAATAGGAGCAGGAGTAGGCCAATCGGCCCCTCGAGCCTGCTCCACCATTCAATAAGATCATGGCTGATCTGATCCTAACCTCAAATCTTCTATCACTGTGCATCCACCCGAACCCATGTGATCTCCCGGGAGAGGCGAAAAACCAGATAAAGACCCAATGGCCAATTTGGGAGAAAAAAAATCTGGGAAATTCCTCTCCGACCCATCTAGGCGATCGAAATTCTTCCAGGAGATCACTCTGTCCCTATATTTTCTACAGTACTTACCTTCTGTAAAGGCGATCTCTACCCCAGCCAGGAACAGGAATAAAACCATCTCCTGAAATCTAACACAGAATTAGAACACAAGAAGTAGGAGCAGAACCACGCTACACGGCCCCTGGGCCCACTCCACTACCCACAGGGCCATGACCATTCCGAACCTAGACTCATGTCCAATTTCCTGCCCGCTCCCCGTAACCCTTAATTCCCTTTACTTCTAGGAAACTATCTATTTCTGTTTTAAATTTATTTAATGATGTAGCTTCCACAGCTTTCTGGGGCAGCAAATTCCACAAACCTACCACCCTCTGAGTGAAGAAGTTTCTCCTCATCTCAGTTTTGAAAGAGCAGCCCCTTATTCTAAGATTATGCCCCCTAGTTCTAGTTTTACCCATCATTGGGAACATCCTCACCGCATCCACCCGATCAAGCCCCTTCACAATCTTATATGTTTCAATAAGATCGCCTCGCATTCTTCTGAACTCCAATGAGTAGAGTCCCAATCTACTCAACCTCTCCTCATATGACCACCCCCTCATCCCCGGGATTAACCGAGTGAACCTTCTTTGTACTGACTCGAGAGTCGACTATCCAGGCCAAAGCGTCGCCAGCAATGGAAGGGTGCAATAGCTGAGGCACTGCAGCATGGCGTTGGGATGGCGGAAGGATAGAGGAGGGGGTGTTGTGGTGTTGCAACTGATAGCGCTGATCTCTGAGCCAAAGTATGTGCGCAGTTCCTAATGACACCAGATAAACTAGAGCCAGGCTTGCATTGTTTCACAGCAGATACGGGATGCTCAGGAACAAAAGCATGGCTAAAAATAGAGAGCGAGTTCAAGAGCCTGGGGGAGGACAGCAGGATTAACTACACGCGGTTGTGGAGAAGGATTCTTGGTCGAAGAGGAAAAAATGACTAAAAAAAAATTTGCAGCAGCCAGACAATAGACTTTGCCAGCAGATCCACAAAGAGATCAGGTGGCTCCGGTTCCATGTGCGACAGAACAGGAGGCTCAAACTTTACCGGGACTCAGCATTTCGTACAGTATGGCCATTTCATTTTCAGAAGGGGGGGGAAAGAGAGTTGAGGTCGAAGATCAGCCATGATTGAATGGCGGAGCAGGCTTGAGTCGTCGTACGATGACTCCTGCTCCTAATTCTCGTGTTCTTATAATACATGGGCACAACTTTACAGACGTTGAGGAAATGGGCTGCATTTTTTTTCTTTTTAAAAAAAAAAGAGCAATCACAAAAAACATTTTATCCCACAAAACAAAGCAAGCTCTAGAGGAGCCCGACTGCATGACGTGTTTTGATGCACCGGTTAAGATTGAACTCATGACCCCCCCACCCCTAAATCTAGTGAGCCCCTAAATTCTGGCCTCGGCACTGCAGAAGATGGGAGCTCAGTGGAGCTCTTGCCACGCCTGGTTAAGGGAAACAGAAAAAGGGGGTGGAATCAGGTCTCTCGTGTACACCCCCCCCCCCCAATTTGGCAATGCGGCGTGGCTGTTTGTGGGAGCTTGCTGTATGCAAACTGGCTGCTGCCTTTCCTACATTACACAGTGACTATACTTCAAAACAAGGAGGAGGCAAAAATCAACTTCTATCCAGCCTGCCAACTGATCGTTTGAAGCCCCTGCAGTAATCTTTTCTTTTCTCATCTATCCAAAAATTCCACTCCCAATTTCCCAGCTGAAATGTGGAGACAGATGGATGTGTGTTTTTTGGACACACTCCCCGAGCAATGAACTAGGGCCGAGAACACCAGGCCCGGTTCGAAAGTTGACAGTTCCCACAAAAAAAATAATAAAATCGCCGCACGCTGTCCAAATAAAAGACGGAAATGGCAGAGTCACTAGTTCCTCAGCAAAAACATCTTAACTGTCTGTAATGCGACACTGGAAACGTGCTTGTAGCAAGACTTCGCCTTCCTGCGATCCCCCAATTTTTGGCACATTGCTCAACGGATTTACCCCAGGTCGGATCAAAATGGTCAGTTTACATAGTTTGCAGACTCCTCCAGTTACTCACATTAGGTACAGTACTGGCAAACCCATACAGTGTCAGTCGTGGCTCAGTGGGTAGCACACTTGCCCCCGAATCAGAAGGTTGTGGGTTCACAGTCCCACTCCAGAGATTTGAGCACAAAAATCTAGGCTGACACTCCCTGTGCAGTACTGAGGGAGTGCTGAACTGTCGGAGGTGCCGTCTTTCAGATTAAAACGTTAAACCGAGGTCGCGTCTGCCCTCTCCGGTGGACGTAAAAGATCCCATGGCACTATTTTGAAGAGCAGGGGGGGGGGTTATCCCTGGTGTCCTGGCCAATTAATCCCTCAATCAACATCACTAAAATACATTATCTGGTCATTATCACATTGCTGTTTGTGGAAGCTTGCTGTGCGCAAATTGGCTGCCGCCTTTCCTACATTACAACAGTGACTACACTTCAAAAAGCACTTCATTGGCTGTAAAACGCTTCGGGACGTCCCGAGGTCGTGAAAGGCGCTATAGAAATTCAAGTCTTTCTTTCATTTAAACAGATTCGACTTTTGCTTTTTACGCCATATAGTGAACAGGCAGATGTTTGAAAGGACGTCTGCAATTCGATACCTGAACCTTCCATTTTAGCAAAAGATATAAAGGATGCCTCGCCAGAGTGATTCAGTACATTTTTGTGATCCTCGAGAATGGCAAAACGTTTAAAACAGACCACAGCTCAATTTACCACGCTTGACAAAGATCAGAGATGCCCACTACTGGAAAAGTCAAGAGTTCACTAAGACCCTAACAAAAAAATATAAAATGTCATTCCCTCTGGCGAGTGGGTCTAGAACCAGTGGTCATAGATTTAAAATCATTAGAAAAAGATCGAGAGGGGAGACGAGGAGGTCGAGAGGGGAGACGAGGAGGTCGAGAGGGGAGACGAGGAGGTCGAGAGGGGAGACGAGGAGGTCGAGAGGGGAGACGAGGAGGTCGAGAGGGGAGACGAGGAGGTCGAGAGGGGAGACGAGGAGGTCGAGAGGGGAGACGAGGAGGTCGAGAGGGGAGACGAGGAGGTCGAGAGGGGAGACGAGGAGGTCGAGAGGGGAGACGAGGAGAGATTTTTTTCCACTCGAGTGTGGTTGGGATCTGGAACGCTCGACCTGAAAAAGGTGGAGGAAGCCGATTCCATCAATTTTTAAAAGGGAGTTAGTTGGGTACTCGAGGGTGAGGAACTGACAGGGTTACGGACAAACATAGAAACATAGTAAAAAAATAGGAGCAGGAGTAGGCCATTCGGCCCTTTGAGCCTGCTCCGCCATTCAATATGATCATGGCTGATCCTCTATCTCAATACCATATTCCCGCTCTCTCCCCATACACCTTGATGCCTTTTGTGTGTCTAGAAATCTATCTATCGCCTTCGTAAATATATTCAGTGACTTGGCCTCCACAGCCTTCTGTGGTAGAGAATTCCACAGGTTCGCCACCCTCTGAGTGAAGACAAAAAGCGGGGATGTGGGACTGAACACGACTGCTCTTTCAAAGAGCCGGCACAAGCACGGAGGGCCGAATGGCCTCCTTCTGTGCTGTAAAGTTTCCACGCAGCAATGTCAACGAGACTATAAACCAAGTCCTCGGCATTCTTGCGAATGGACTCCAGACAGAAGTCTGAAAGCGCAGTCCCACACGTATACTAGAGAGGAAGGAACCAGGGAGGTGCGGAGTGAGTGAGAATGTTCCGCTCACACAACACCATGTCTATCAAACTGGCCAGTCAGCACACCATTTGTTGCAGTACCACGGATTTGAAACCATCAAACTGAACTGCCGGAAAACGAAACAAAACAGAAATGCCATAGCATGTAAAAAAAAATATGCTGGAAATACACAGCATTTCAGGGCAAGACAAGATGGGTTAACATTTCAAGTAGAGACCCGACATCAAGACTGGAAAGGGATGGGTAGGGGAGCTTTTCTAATGCAACCGATCAAACTACAGAGGGGAGGAGACATCAACAGGTAAAGGTTGGTGGTCAAATACGCTAAATACCAATACAGAGGAGGCGTTAATGGGCTAAATAATCTGGGAATGACTGGAACTCCGGCTCCGGATTCTGGGCTTACATCCAGTGGGATACTCTCATCCGGTGGGTTTGGGTGTCCTCATGGTACGGGTCGTGGGAGCCCCTAAAACCCTCCCGCCCCATTGGAGTAACCCCTCCCAAAAAAAAAATCGGCCGGCACAAAGATCGGCATGGCCGTGGAAGGAGAGTTCACGCCGCGGATTTTCAAACATCAGCCCGCGGGCGACTCCTTCCTCTACAAATCGCACTGCTCTCCAAGGGGAGGGCGCGAAGGTACGAAAACAGCAACAGCCTGGGACCAGGTTGCTCGAAACAACCCGAGGAGCCGGATGATGAACAACAAGTTTAATCAAAAAAACAAAAATACTGCGGAAACTGAAATAAAAACAAACAGAAAAATGCCAGAAATGCTCAGCAGGTCAGGCAGCATCTGTGGAGAGAGAATCAGAGTTAACGTTTCAGGTCAATGACCTTCCTTCAGAACTGGAAAAAGTTAGAGATGTAACAGGTTTTTAAGCAGGTGCAGAGGCCGGGAACGCAGGGAGGAAAGAACAAACGGGAAGGTCTGTGAAAGGGCGGAAGGTAGGAGAGATTAAATGACAAAAGGGATGATGGTGCAAGGCAAAAGGAGATAGTAATGGAAACAAAAGATGGGTCTGGAGGAGGTGTAAATGGGAATAGCAGAATCATCAACAGCTGCCATCCGAAAGAATGGGGGCAGAGGTTAGGAACTGAAATTTTTCAACTCCATGTCAAGTCCGGAAGTGTTCAGTCAGGCTGTGGAAAGGGATAAGAAATACAACAGAGTACAACAACTCCAAAATGAAAATGGAAACTGAGTGGGAGGAACATCCAGGAAATTGCAGAGATAGCGCCACGGTCTGAAGCTGGGAAAGCCAGCAGTCATCGTTTCCCCTTTCTGCACATCCTAGTCTGCAGATTTTCCGCCCGAACAGCACAGACCAGAGATGGCAGAAGTGGCGAGTCCCGGCCAGCATTTAGACCAGAGAGCGAGGCGCAGAGTGCAGAGGAGGAAGCCAAGAGATTGCTCCTCAAGTCTGCGACAAACACAAACACAAACACACTTTTTTCCAGGAGGGGGTGGCTCAATAGCATTCAAAGCAGGAATCACAGGTGATTTTATTCACAAGACAAGAGATGGTGAGCTCAAATCTGGCCACTCAGCACAGATCAGGGCTCAAACTGGGAATTTTCTCAGTCGAAGAGGACGAGGAGCTTACAGGGTTACGGAGAAAAAGCAGGGGGGCTGCAGGACTAAGCACGAGCGCTCTTTCACAGAGCCGGCACAGGCACGACGGGCCGAATGGCCGCCTCCCGGGCTGCAAGTTCCTAGCATTCTATGAAGTAGAAAAATACATCAACAGAAAGTGGACACTTAAAAATGGCGTTCGGGACTCAAACTTTTATAACTTATATTGCAAGCAGAAACAAAAAAGGGCCAGGCATCAAAAGGGTGAAAAAACACAAGTGAATGCTAAATAAAATCTGAACTGAATATTTTTTCTAAGGCGGCTCAGGAAAAGAGTGGCGGTGATATTGAGTAGAAGGGATGACAAAACACTCAAAACTGCGTGTTCCTGGGAGGTACATTTTTCAGTCATGTTTGCACCAAGAATTCAAACAACTAAACAAAAACATTTTCTTTCCCAGTCAGAAAGTAAACAATTATCGTTCAGGAAGTTCTGACGAAGGGTCCTCGACCTGAAACGTTAACTCTTTCTCTCTCTCCACGGATGCTGCCTGGCCTGCTGAGTGTTTCCAGCATTTTCTGTTGTCATTATAGTTTAGGAAGGTTCAGCAGTAAAATTGAAAGTGTTTAAAAAAAAATATATAATCTAGTTTTGGCTCGGAGGCGATTTCTTTAAATCCAGCCACAATGCATCAGGAGGAAGAGTTTTCCTGGAGTTCTCCCAATCTCCCGCGGTAACCTCAGCGCGAGCGGCCATTTTCTAAAGCTTATCTGCACCTTTCCGCCCCCCCGCGAGTTCCAGAGACCTCTGCTGAAGTTAGGGTGGGAAATCGGGGAGAACGATGGGATCATTTAGGATTAGAAGAACAGAGATGTGCACGTGCAGCATAAAAGTATAAAGTCAGAGCATTCCCCCCCCCCCCATTACCATTTGAAAGTTAGAATCTGTGGGACAGTCAGAAGTCCACAGCCAAGCAGGCAGCTTAAGGAAAGACTTGCATTTCTATAGCGCCTTTCACAACCTCGGAGGTCCCAAAGCGCTTTACAGCTAATAAAGTACTTTTGAAGTGTAGTCACTGTTGTAATGTGGGAAATGCAGCAGCCAATCTGCACACAGCAAGCTCCCACAAACAGCAATGTGAGAATGAGATCATCTATTTTAATGATGTTGATTGAGGGATAAATATTGGCCCCAGGACACCGGGGAGAACTCTCCTGCTCTTCTTCGAATGGGATCTTTCACATCCACCAGAGAGCGCAAGCGGAGCCTCGCTTTAAGGTCTCATCCGAAAGACGGCATCTCTGACCGTGCAGCACTCCCTCAGTACTGCACAGGGAGTGTCAGCCTAGACTTTGTGCTCAAGTCTCTGGAGTGCGAGACTACACATATTTCATAGCCCATACCTGATGGATCCAAGGTGGTAAGTACGGAAAAAAATCACGGGGGAGAGCCTACATACAACCACTCTAACATATTGCAGTTGCGAGGCTGTCGGTGGACTGAAAAAGGTATGTGTTTTGTTTGTTTTAAAAAATAAATCACAGATATTCGTGGCTTAGCAAGTCTAGCAGCAAATGGAGTTTCCACCACAAAGGCATGGACGCACATTCCTTGCCACTTCCAATCAAGTGAGTCACTAAATGTCAGAGAGATGATGTTATGTTACTGACAATACTGCAAGCCCTCCTACGCAAGTACTTCCAAGTCTTTTAAAAGCAGCAAGTATTTCACACACTAAATTCAAACCAAAAAAAGACAAGGTAACTTTCGTCAATGGGACAGTTACACTTTTGTTTTTCCACCTCGAATTACATAGAATGCACAGCACAGGAACAGGCCGTTCAGCCCCAATGGTCCAGGCCGGTGTTTATGCTCCACACCAGCCTCCTCCCACCCTTCTTCATCTCACCCTATCAGCATGTCCTTCTATCCCCTTCTCCCTCAAGTGCTTATCTAGCTTCCCGTTAAATGCGTCTATAACTATTCACCTCAACCACTCCCTGTGGTAGCGAGTTCCACATTCTCACCACTCTCTGGATAAAGAAGTTTCTCCTGAATTCCTTCTTGGATTTATTAGTGACCGTCTTATATTGATGGCCCCTAGTTTTGGTCTCCCTCACAAGTGGAGACATCTTCTCTAGGTCTACCTCGTCAAACCCTTTACCTTTTCTTTATACATTTTTAAAACTCTTAGTTTCTTTATCGACTTCAGGTTACATAGGTGAGCCAGAGCTCCCCATGTCCCAGAGGGTATCTACACTTGCCCAGATATCTGTTAAATTGTAGTGTGCCCAGATATCTGTTAATTCGTAGTGTGCCAGGGATCAAAATCGGGAACCTTTCTACAATTTATTTCAGCTACTGGTTTGATCCAATGATCTTCCTCAATGGCTTGGGCCCCTCCCAATCTCAGGCAAACCAATTAATTCGGCAACAACTGGATCAAGTTAAGCTGAAACACATCTACTGCGAGCGAGATTGATTCTTTTTTTTTTTTAAAAACCTCCTTATGCACCGTGACCAATGTTCCGGTTAAGCTGCGCGGCCGTGCAAGCCGCTCACCGGCTTTTAAAATGGAAAAACCGCGCATGCACGGAAATTTGAATGGGGCCGCGCAGCCCATTAAAGGAAGTCGCGCACCCAAAATAATATGATTAGCAGGAACGTTGACTGTGACGGTATTAAAGAAACCAGCACTGTGCCACATCTTAGATTAAGAGGTCCAAAAGCTGCAACTGAAACCAACACCTTGCAAACATGCTGGGACAGAAAATTTATTTGTGCAAATAGGAAGCTTAAAAAGTGGTCCAGTTGGAAACCAAGTAGTCCAAAATTGGTCATCATAAAATTATTATTTTTTAAAAGCCTGTGTAAAACTACACTGCACGGAGGGGGTTGGGGGAAGAGAGAAAGAATTTACTTATTTCCAGAAAGGAGGGATAACTGGGTGAGGACAGATCCCTCCCTGCACCACTCTCAACCCTCCCGGCCAAGTCAACCATGAAAAAGTGTAGGACTGCTGCTCACCATCATCTGCAGGCTCTTGGATTCAATTTGTGTGATGATCTGAACCTCATGTTCATGACAGTCTTAACAAAAACAACTTGTATTTATATCGCGCCTTTAACATAGTAAAACATCCCAAGGCGCTTCACAGGAGCGATTATCAAACAAAATTTGACACAGAGCCACATAAGGAGATATTAGGACAGGTGACCAAAAGTTTGGTCATAGAGGTAGGCTTTAAGGAGCGTCTTAAAAGGAGAGAGGTGGAGAGGCGCAGAGGTTTAGGGAGGGAATTCCAGAGCTTAGGGGCCAGGCAGCTGAAGGCACGGCCACCAATGGTGGAGCCAGTAAAATCAGGGGTGCTCAAGAGGCCAGAATTAGAAGAGCGCAGAGATCTCGTTGGGGGAGAGGGTTGGTTGTGGGGCTGGCTGGAGAAGATTACAGAGATAGCCGGGGTGGCGGGGTTGCAAGGCCACAGAGGGATTATAAATCTGAACTTTATTGTGCTATCTCTGTCGGATTTCAATAACTGCTGCAGTTTGTACAGATCTTTCAAAGCCAGTGACCAATTCTCACAGACCAAGGGTCTGGTTTCCTCGCAGTCTTCCAGTTGCAGAGCAGTGCGCGAGGTGCAGTACTTCCTCGCGATGGTTGTGATGTCAACCAGGGGGAAGTGTTTTTTTTTATTTGGAAAGGGGATCTGGAACTGCAATGAGGAGGGGTCCCTCTCAGATTGCGAGAGGTGCTTGAAACTGGGGAACGTCGATGACTAGGTTAGGTGGAGGTGGCGAGATTTGAAGGATTTTTTTTAAGAAGAAAAAAAAACCCATTGTGCCCCCTCTTCGGTCCAGTTTAAAAAAAAAAAGAATTCCAGAGTTTAGGGCCTCGGCAGCTGAAGGCACGGCCGTCGATGGCTCCGAATTAGAGGAGCGCAGCTAGCTCAGAGGGTTGTGGGGCTGGAAGAGATTAGAGAGATAGGGAGGGGGGGGCGAGGCCAAAATGTAATTAAAGAGTAATGTTTCTTGCTGGGGTCAGGCTGTAGTTCTATTTAATGCTCTTCATTCAAGTGAATATGCTAAGAAATAGAATTTCAGTGTTGTGTGTACGTGCGCACTATGACTCGACCATTTTGGAGTTCTACAGCGAGTTATGTACTTCATGACAGTTGATGTATGTATAGTTTAATGCCGGTAAAAGTTTTATAATGATTAATTGTCTTTCGGGAAATTGGAGCACAATAATCAAGATGGAGCAGTTACTAAACGGACACCAAACATACGCACAGCTGTGCACACATTACCAGATAGCATCTCACCATTAGGAATCGCTTTAAAAATATCTAACCAAGAATTAGGATTATACTAAATATCCTTCTGTTTTGATCCACGCATTTTGGCTGGCATTTATTTGAAGGGCAGGGGGCTTGATGGCTCAACTGGGCAAACACTGTTGACAGAATTCACCGGTTCATGTTGACAATGGCTGGATGATGATTTCTCCCGAGGTTAATTCAGCAGCTGTGGGCCAGTGGTTAGCGCACGCACCTTCCGCGTCAGAAGATTGTGGGTTCAAGTCCCACTCCAGAGACTCGAGCACAAAAATCCAGGCCGACTCTCCCAGTACAGCGCTGAGGGAGTGCTGCACAGTCAGAGGTGCCGTCTTTTGGATGAGACGTTAAACCGAGGCCCCCCGTCTGCTCTCAGGTGGATGTAAAAGATCCCATGGCCACTATTTCGAAGAGGAGCCAGGGAGTTATCCCCGGAGTCCTGGACAATATTTATCCTTCAACCAACACAACAAAAACGGATCACATTGATCATAATTACATTGCTGATTGTGGGAGCTTGCTGTGCGCAAAATGGCTGTCACGTTTCCTACATTACAACAGTGACTGCACTTCAAAAGTACTTCATTGGCTGTAAAGCGCTTTGGGATGTCCGGAGGTCGTGAAAGGCGCTATAGAAACGCAAGTCTTTCTTTTTCTTTATAAAAAAAGATGGCTTGCTCCGGAGAAATACCACCGCATTCGCATCAAGACAGGGAGCTTAGTCCGCTGTTCGGGGGAGCTGTGATTGCAGTAGATGTTTCCACAGTCCACTCAAGATGAACACCATGAGCTGTCCCTGGCCACTGTGGCTGCTCCAGCACCTTGAAAAAGTGTAACATCCCCACCGACGCCTGGGAATCCCTGGCCAAAGGCCGCACAAAGTGGAGGAGAAGCATCCGGGAAGCCGCCGAACACCTCGCGTCTCTTCGCCGGGAGCAAGCGGAAGCCAAGCGCAGGCAGCGCACGTCAACCCAAGCACCCCTCCCACCCACCCCTTCAACCACCGTCTGCCCCACCTGTGACAGAGACTGTAGGTCCCGCATTGGACTCATCAGTCACCTGAGAACTCATTTTTAATGTGGAAGCAAGTCATCCTCGGTTCTGAGGGACTGCCTAAGAAGCAGCAGCAGCCCCCTGGTTCCTGTTCTCGGAATCGGGCTCTACTTGCTGCCTGGTTTCCCACTCCCAATTGTATTGATGCAACAGTTCACGGAACAAGCCCATTAGAAATCCAACTTCCTGCTCTCGGGACACTCATCCCGTAGGTCATCGCAGCTCCCCAGAGAACAAGACATTTGATTTTGGCTTGCTTCCTAATTGCATGCGGTTTTCGTGCTCGTAAATAAAAAACGGAAACCTTTCTCCCAATGATTCTGCTGCCTGCGAAAGTGATCGCAAACGGAAACTTAACAACCAAATCCGTAAAAAGACCAAGGTAATAGGATGCAGTTACCTCAATGGAGTTCAAAGGCACATAGGTTAGAGGTGAATCAGACATACTGCAAATGGTCACGCTCATGAAAATGAGTTGGCTGCATGTGCTTGCACAATAAGCTTACAATGTGATCAGGTTAGGAAAGGAGAACTTGCATTTACATAGGACCTTTCATGTTCTCTGAACGACCCAAAGCATTTGAAGCCAATTAAGTACTTCTGAAGTGTAGTCACATAGAAACATAGAAGATAGGAGCAGGAGTAGGCCATTCGGCCCCTCGAGCCTGCTCCGCCATTCAATGAGATCATGGCTGATCATCCAAATTCAGTACCCTGTCCCTGCTTTCTCCCCATATCCCTTGATCCCTTTAGCCTTAAGAAATATATCTAACTCCTTCTTGAATATATTTAATGAATTGGCCTCCACTGCCTTCTGTGGTAGAGAATTCCACAGGTTCACCACTCTCTGGGTGAAGAAATTCCTCCTCATCTCAGTCCTAAATGGCTCACCCCTTATCCTTAGACTGTGACCCTGTTGTAATGTAGGGAAATGCACTGCCGTCACGCAAACTACAACGTGATGAACCACCAGATCATCTTTTGGTTGAGGGATAAATACAACACCGAGGAGAACTTTGTGGCACTTTGAATAGCGCTCTATCTCTACCACCTAGAAGGACAAGGGCAGCAGGCACATGGGAACACCACCAACTCCAAGTTCCCCTCCAAGTCACACACCATCCTGACTAGAAAATATAATCGGCCGTTCCTTCATCGTCGCTGGGTCAGAATCCTGGAACTCCCTAACGGCACTGTGGGAGCACCTTCACCACACGGACTGCAGCGGTTCAAGGCGGCGGCTCACCACCACCTTCTCAAGGGCAACTAGGGATGGGCAATAAATGTAGGCCTTGCCAGCGACGCCCACATCCCATGAACACTTTTTTAAAATCTAATAGTGGGATCTTTTACATCCACTTTGAGCAGGCAGAAGTGGCCTCATCCAAAAGGTGGAACCTCCGACAGTGCAGCACTCGCTCAGCGCTGCGCTGGAGTGTCAGCCTAGATTTTGTGCTCAAGTCTCTGGAGCGGGGCTGGAACCCACAACCTTCTGACTCGGGCAAGTGTGCTAACCCACTGAGCAAAGGCAGCCACTTCTCTTCTTGTGCACCTCCTTGTGGCTGGTTTTAGTGTGGGATTGGCAGAGGCCTGGGTGCAGATTGTCTACCCTTTTGACCAGAAACAAATATTGGATAACAAAGGGGGAAAATTATTGAAGAAACAAGGGCAAACTTAACATTACCCATGATCTGTACTTCCACACATGCTGTTCACATGAAACGTTACGGTCAGCGAGAGTTACACATCTCAGCGTGGATTTGGAAACTTGACAGCATCAACCTGGTTACAGGAAACTTTCGATTTATCGGCACCTAAATAACTGGAAATCTCAGTTAACCAGCAAAATTCAGGAGTAGGTTCAGGTAAGTTTTATTACTTGCCTTCCGATCTGTTGCTGTGCAAGGGTGTGGCTGCAGCTGTTGCTAAGCTACAGAGATGCTTGGAACTTGTGGCCATTGTTCTGAAGCACAGGGTTTGTTGCTTTATACGGAGCTCTCAGCTCCGTATCTTTTACTATAGCTTTCGGTTATCCGGACTTTTTGACGAACCGGCACGTCGGTGCCGGATATTTAAAAAGTTTCCTGTACACCTCTATCTCCATCTTGTTTGCTCTTTCTCACCACCCCCCACACCACCTCACATTTTCTTTTAGCTTCTCCCTATCCCCAAGTGTCTTTTTTCACTCTACCTCTCTGACCCCCCCCCCCCCCCCACCCTCTGCCCTTTTTCGATCTCTATCTTTCTTGTCTCACTACCACACTCTCCTCTCCTGTCAGCTGAGGCTCAGTGGGTAGCACGCTCTCCTCCAAGTCAGAAGGTTGTGGGTTCAAGTCCCACTCCAGAGACTTGAGCACAAAAATCTAGGCGGACACTCCTGTGCAGTGCTGAGGAAGTGCTGCACTGTCAGATGAGATGTTAAACAGAGGCCCCATCTGCGCTCTCAGGTGGATGCAAAAGATCCCATGGCGCTATTTGGAAGAGGAGCAGGGGCGTTTATCCCCAGTGTCCTGGCCAATATTTATCCCTCAATCAACATCACAAAAACAGATTATCTGGTGTTCATCACATTGCTGTTTGTGGGAGCTTGCTGTGCACAAATTGGCTGCTGTGTTCTCCACATTACAACAGTGACTCCACTTCAAAAATACTTCATTGGCTGTAAAGCGCTTTGAGATGTCTGGTTGTCGTGAAAAGCGCTATATAAATGCAAGTCATTCTTTCCTTCCCCAGTACTGCCAGCTCTCTCTCATATATAAAATGTCCTTAAAAGCCATAGGTTGGGTTGGCTCAGTACTATAAACCCTGCACTCTTGAGCGATTCCAATTGCAGACTATTGTATCTCTAGATCTCGGCATAAACAAAGCATTAGTGTCAGTCTTTGTAGTATGTTGATGGAGTTAGCGGAAATCCTACAACATAAACTGTGAAGCCAGTCGCTGCTTCTAACATTAGTGTACATCATTTTGTGGATTAGCTGCGAGCTATTGCCGAGTAAATTAACATGAAACAATACAACTGTTTAAAGAAAAGTTGTGGAAATTGAGGAAGTGTCTCCCCTGATAACTAGTGTTTATTTCCTGCTCTTAGAATGATGAGGTTTTTGTCATGAGAAATTAATCCCATTTGGTTTCCAAACATGCACTGGTGATCTGTAATGAACCTCCAGAACACAATGGGCTGTTAAATTAGTGTGGTGTCCTTTCAACAATATTTTTCTTTATATTTTTGAGAATTAAAAATGCGCCATAGACAAATAAAGGGTGCACTGAAAATTAATGTTGAGGTGTAATTGTTTATTTTGTAAATCCAAAGGTTCACCACAGGAGAGTAAAAGGAATGAATGTCTGCTGTATTCTCATTAACAAGAACACTTGCATATAAAGCTACAATCGTCAGTCAACTGTGATGTTTAATGTTTAATGTTGCAAAACGTCACAGGAGCGTTATCAAACAAAATCTGACGCCGAACCACATACGGTGATATTAGCTCAGATGGCCAAAAGCTTGGTCAAAGAGGTAGATTTTAAGGAGCGTCTTGGAGGAGGAGGAGGAGAGGTGGAGAGGTATAGGGAGGGAATTCCAGAGCTTAGGCCCAGGCGGCTAAAGGCACGGCCGCCAATTTCAAACTGTTGACCTGACCAAATGGGACACAGCATAGAAAGAACTTGCATTTATACAACACCTTTCACGACCTCAGGATGTCCCACTGCGCTTTACAACCAATCGAGTACTTTTGAAAATGAGTCACTGTCGCAATGCAGGGAACGCAACAGCCAATTTGTCCACAGCAAGCTCCCACAAGATCTTCCGGAGGAAAGTGAGGTATCGCCCAGGAAATAAGTCTAAATCCTCCAGTCTTTGCACGGTCCTCAGAATCTCTGACCTTGGCGCCGAGTGGGGAGCGAGAGACTGAGAAACCTTTTGCGAATCCCGCCTAGAAATGATCGAGAACCGTTCCGTCATAGTGGCAGATGGAAGGCGATTTGTCCAGGAGCCCGATCTCAATTTGCCAACATAATTAGCTGATTTTTATTGGGCGCCTTTTGAAATTCCCACTCCAGAAACTTGGAACACATATTCTAGGCTGGCACTTGTGTGCAGTACCGAGGGAGTGCTGCACTGTCACAGGTGCTGTCTTCCACGCGAGACGTTAAACCGTGTCTGCTCTCGGGTGGATGCAAATGATCCGACGCGTGGCACTATTTCGAAGGAGGACAGGGGAGATCTCCCGTCTCTTGGCCAACCTTTAGCCCTCAGCCAACATGACTGAAACAGATTCTCATCATGCATCTCATTGCTGTTTATGGGAGCTTGCTGTGCGAAAATTGACTGCGCGCATTTGCTACATTACAACGGCGAATACACTTCAAAAAAGGTAGTTGCAAGTCGCTTTGGGATGTTTTACCAGGCAAGTTCCCTTCTTTGGTGATAGACTACCGCTGTGACACGTCCAAGATCAGGCAGGCACTTATCTTCCCAGGAACGGCGGGTCTAAAGCCACATTTTCAATCAAGCTGCAACATGGTTTTTGCAGGTTTTCTACAGCATGTGTAGCACCGCCAAAATATACAGCAACACAAAGCCACAGCAGCAGCAGCTTTCAGTCAGGAGCCACTTATCCAAAGATTCTAGGATCCCGGATAGAAACAATGACCTTGGATGCATCCTAAGCTCATGAACTTCTACAACTACAGACCTTTGAGGCAGTGTTTCCAATTTGTCAAATCAATCGAGTTGCAACGTCAGTGAAATAATGTTTTTTTTCCAGGAAGCAGTGTGGCAGAACTTGGAATGAGATGAAATACTAAGCTTGTCAGTGAAAATACACCAGAAATATTTTTCTTTAAGAATATCCAGATGAGAGTCCCGCGACTGAGGGGTGTGGGGGTGGGGGTAAATCAAATACTTCAAATTCCACGGTGTACTGTTTAATAAACACTTGGCAGACGCCACCGCTTGATGTCAAGTGCATGATTCCCAAAGTAACACGGTTTTACCGACTTGGAATGTGTGCTGATTCACATCCATTTTAGGAAGTTTACATTAAGGGCTCGGGCGAATCTTTAATTAAATACGCTAATGCCCATTAAAGTGAGCACTCAACACAAAAAACAAATGTACTGGGGAGCGTACCAAGTTTAAAATGCTGCAGGGCCTTGACATTAAGTAGGCATCAGGCTCGGCATGCTCGCCAGAGACCGCCCTCGCTGCCATTTTAGTCGAGGCGTTAACTCGTTTATCTAAAAAAAGGATTAGCGCCCCCGCTAAAATGGTGGACAGGTGACCGCTCGGGGGAAATGAAACACCTGATTAAAATTATGAAAGGGTTCGATAGGATAGACAGAGAGAAGATGTTTCCACTTGTGGGGGAGTGGGGAGGGGTGAAAACTAGGGGCCATAAATATGAAAGATAGTCACTAATAAATCCACTAAAGGAATTCGGAGAAACTTCCTTTACCCAGAGAGTGGTTAGCATGTGGAACTCGCTACCACAGGGAGGGTTGTGGCAAATAGCATAGATGCAGTCAAGGGGAAGCTCGATTAAACACACGAGGGGGAAAGGAATAGAAGGATATGCTGATAGAGTGAGATGAAGAGGGGTGGGAGGAGGCTCGTGTAGAGCATGGGCCAGTCGAACCGAATGGCCTGTTTCTGTGCTGTACATTCTATGTAACGGAGGCGGTCTATCAGTCAGATTAGCGACGCCATCGAATGCAACTGCAAGGCACTGGCTCTTGAGCAATATTTTCGTGATCGGAGTTGATATCTTTCACATGTAGATTTCCCCCCCCCCCAAAGTAGGAATAAATCCATCTGTACAAATGCAATAAAGTGCATTTCCCTTCGCGTTCCCACAGCACAACTCCCCGCCACGTTAGTGGAATTCTGTGAAGCATGGAATTAGCATTTGGAAAAATTGCTGCAAGATGTTCGCCTTCATAACAAGTTTCACTGATGCTGTGTCTGAAAAATTATTGTGTGTTTGGTAAGGGGCACGATGCTCAAAATAGCAGATGTTGACTACGGCTTAAAAAAGGCAAGAGGGGACGGGTCAGCGGGAAAATGCAGTAAAAAAACTCACTACCTGACTCAGCAGTAAACACTGAACTGGGCAAGAACCGTGGTCCAGTGGGTTCAACTCAACAGAGATCACGTTTCAGCAAGGAGCCAGAGTTTGGAACTATGGTACTGCATGATATATGCCAGAGGAAGGAGGGCGGGGGGGGGGGGGGGGGGGAAGAAAAAAGGAGGGGGGCAGGGGGAAGGAGTAGGGAGGGAGGTCTTGCAACAATCAAAACGTCACTATCAATGTTCCCTGTAATTTATTTTTGGGTGCGCAGCCCGTTCAAACTTCCACACACGAGCGTTGTTTTTCCAACAAGCAGCCTGCGCAAGAGCTTCAAACGGGAACACTGGTCACGACACCGGCAAAAGGCCACAATGGCATCGGCAGTTTCCGTCACCCTGCCCTACAATGGAAGATACGGTGAATGACTGGAGACAGCAAGGTGCAAAGCTCAGCGTCCACAACGAAAGCATGCTTTAAAAAAATATATTACAGGAAACTTTGGTTTATCCGGAGGTTGTATGGCCAGAAACTTTGCTCTTAACGGCAGAAATCAGCAGCCGTTGCAGTTAGTTTTTTTTTCTTCTCCTAGCATTCTGTTAACAGGCAGGCTCTGGAAAGCGTCTTTGGAGCTTCGCAACAGCTTCAGAGATGCTTCAAGGTACGGGCCGAGTGTTTACGAGCTGCTGCTGAGCAACAGTGTTTGTTGTCAAATACGGAGATTTTCATCTCCGTATGCTTCAACGTTGACTTTGCATGTCCGGCACTTTTGATAGATCGGCAACACGCCGGTCCCGGATATCAGAACTTTTCCTGTATATAATAAAAAATTAAAAAATATCGAACAAAGCCTTTTGAAATGCTCGTCATCGCACTGCAATACGGTGCACTCTATCTGAGCATATCATCACACAAGAGTTCCCTCAATATACCAAGGCTGGTGAAAGGAGCTGGCTCAAGTGCAGTAAATTTTTTCCATCAGTGATGTCAGGCCAACAGAAATAACCTACGGAGAATATTGCAGCAAAGGAAGTTCCCCACACAGTGGATGCTCTCCCGTCAAATGCTTCCCCGGTCCGTCAGCCAGCTGCGGACACAGGCACTTTACAGCCTTCCGGACTCAACATCGAGTTCAACAATTTCAGATCATAACCTCGGCCCCCATTACATTTTTGCTTATATTTTATCCACATCTTTGCTTTGGCCCTTTCCCCCCCGCCCCCTTTTTTTCTCTCTCCCACATGGCAGCTGTCTCATTCTGCCAGCACATTTCACACCTAATCTAGAGCGGTCTTTTGTCTCCACTAGTCCTATCACCATCTCCTCTTGAATACCTCTTAATGTCTCTTCACTTCGTTTGTTCTCTCCCAGCCCTGCCTTTCGATCTATTTCATTTCCTTTCCAGTTTTGAAAAAAGGGTTAGACCCGAAACGCCGACTCTAATTTCTCTCCACGGATGTTGCCTAGCCTGCTGAGCTTTTCCAGCATTTTCTGTTGTTATTTCTGATTTCCAGCATCTGCAGTTATTTTGCTATCGTATGTGGACAAGTTAGCTTTGCTTCAGCAGTTTTCAATGTTTCTACATCATGACAGTGTCTGCACTTCAAAAAATAAACAATGTCACTGGGCTGCAAAGTGCTTTGGGGCCTCCCGAGGTTGCAAGTCCTTCCCTTCTTTCTTGGAGGTTCTAGTTGAGAGATCAGAATTTGCTCACTGTTCCAGTGAAGCTCAACATAAGCACGAGACTTTCGATTCGGCACTTTACAGCCTTCCGACCTCAACACAGAGTTCATAACTTTAGATCACAACCACCGCTCCCATTTTCTCTTGGGCATTCTTGACACCTTCTCAAGGCCCATCTGA
Source organism: Somniosus microcephalus (assembly GCF_052327205.1). Classification (NCBI taxonomy): domain Eukaryota; kingdom Metazoa; phylum Chordata; class Chondrichthyes; order Squaliformes; family Somniosidae; genus Somniosus; species Somniosus microcephalus. The sequence goes on from NC_140988.1 coordinate 11,268,433, forward strand.
TGCAAGGTCATCGACCTGAAACGTTAACTCGGTTTCTCTCTCTCTCTCTCTCTCTACAGATGCTGCCTGACCTGTTTTTATTTCACATTTCCAGCATCTGCGGTATTTTGCTTTTTTGTGTTCCCAACTTTTGTTTCCATGTTTGCCCTATTACCACCCCCTTCGTCAGTTAAATCACTCCCGCCTTCCCCACCCTATCACAGACCTTTCCCTTTGTTCTTTCCCTGCGACAACCTGCCCGCACCACCTCCTTTCCCTGGCTCTGTACTTGCTTAAAAAGTTGTCCATCTCCGACACCTTCTACAGGAAACTCTTTGGTATCCGGCACCGACGGGACTGGGATGTTGCTGGTTTATTAAAAATTCCAGATGATGGAGAGGGTTATCTACCGAGGCTATTTTTAACAGAAATTTAAAAAAATCAAGAAATGTGCAGTATACAGTAATTGGGTACTCACCTACAGAATGTGGTGTTAAATGGATAGTAGAAGATGCGTGATTAAGCACAGTACTGCCAGTGGAGGGTAATCCATAACTCTTTAATTACTTCCGACAGCGCCAAGAAGCCGAGTAGTGGCAGTTTGGAGAACTGCCCCCACTGACTAACTCGGCCACCGCGGGAGACTCGGACTCAGCAACATTTCCGGTTATTGAGGTGTTGTTTTCGGAGTATGAATTTTGCTGGTTAATAGAGAATTCCGGATATTTTTTAGGTGCCGTTTAAACGAGAGTTTCCTGTAGTTCTGACGAAGGGTCAGCGACCTGAAATGTTACATAGAAACATAAAAGATAGGAGCAGGAGTAGGCCATTCGGCCCCTCGATCATGGCTGATCATCCAAATTCAGTACCTGGTCCCTGCTTTCTCCCCATACTCCTTGATCCCTTTAGCCTTAAGAAATATATCCAACTCCTTCTTGAATAGATTTAATGTATTGGCCTCTACTGCCTTCTGTGGTAGAGAATTCCACAGGTTCACCACTCTCTGGGTGAAGAAATTCCTCCTCATCTCTGTCCTAAATGGCTTACCCCTTATCCTTAGACTGTGACCCCTGGTTCTGGACTCCCCGACCATCAGGAACATCCTTCCTGCATCTAGTCTATCCAGTCCTGTCAGAATTTTATAAGTTTCAATGAGATCCCCTCTCATTCTTCTAAACTCCAGCGAGTACAAGCCCAATCGACCCAATCTCTCCTCATACGTCATTCCTGCCATCCCAGGTATCAGCCTGGTGAATCTTTGCTGAACTCCTTCCATGGCAAGAATATCCTTCCTCAGATAAGGCGACCAAAACTGCACACAATACTCAAGCTGTGGTCTCACCAAGGCCCTGTATAACTGCAGCAAGACATCCTTGTTCCTGTACTCAAACCCTCTCGCTACGAAGGCCAACATGCCATTTGCCTTCTTAACCGCCTGCTGCACCTGCATGCTTACCTTCAGCGACTGGTGCACAAGGACACCCAGGTCTCGTTGCACTTCCCCTTCTCCCAATCTATTGCCATTCATTCAGATAATAATCTGCCTTCCTGTTTTTGCCACCAAAGTGGATAACCTCGCATTTATCCACATTATATTGCATCTGCCATACTTTTGCCCAATCACCCAACTTGTCCAAATCATCCTGGAGTTTCTCGACATCCTCCTCACAGCACACACGCCCACCCAGCTTTGTGTCGTCTGCAAATTGGGAGATATTACATCTAGTTCCCTTGTCTAGATCATTAATATATATTGTGAATAGCTGGGGTCCAAGGACCGATCCCTGCGATGCCACTTGGAAAGAGAGCCGTTTATTCCAACTCTTTGCTTTCTGTCTGCCAACCAGTTCTCTATCCAAGTCAGTACCTTGCCCCCAATCCCATGTGCCTTAACTTTACACGCTAATCTCTTATGCGGGACCTTATCGAAAGCCTTCTGAAAGTCCAAATACACCACATCCACTGGTTCGCCCTCATCTATTTTACCAGTTACATCCTCAAAAAATTCCAGTAGATTAGTCAAGCACGATTTACCCTTTGTAAATCCATGTTGACTTTGTCCGATCCTGTCACTGTTTTCCAAGTGCTCTGCTATTACATCTTTTATAATGGACTCTAGCATTTTCCCCACTACCGATGTCAGGCTTACCAGTCTGTAATTCCCTGTTTTCTCTCTACCACCTTTTTTGAATAGTGGGGTAACATTAGCTACCCTCCAATCCATGGGTACTGTTCCAGGTTCCATCGAATGTTGGAAGATGATCAGCAATGCATCTACTATTTCTAGGGCCACTTCCTTAAGTACCCTAGGATGTAGATTATCAGGCCCTGGGGATTTATCGGCCTTCAATCCCATCAATTTCCCTAACACCATTTCCCTACAAATACTGATTTCTTTCAGTTCCTCCCTTTCATCAGGCCCTATGTTCCCCGACATCTCTGGGAAGTTATTTGTGTCCTCCTTTGTGAAGACAGAACCAAAATATGTATTTAATTGGTCTGCCATTTCTTTGTTCCCCATTATAAATTCCCCTGATTCTGACTGCAAGGGACCTACGCTTGACTTCACCAATCTTTTTCTCTTCGCATATCTATAAAAGCTTTTACAGTCAGTTTTTATGTTCCCTGCAAGCTTACTCATTCTATTTTCCTCTCTTAATTAATCCCTTTGTCCTCCTTTGCTGAATCCTAAACTGCTCCCAATCCTCAGGTTTACTGCTTTTTCTAGCCAATTTATATGTCCTCTCCTTGGATCTTATGCTATCCCTAATTTCCCTTGCTAACCACGGTTGAGTCACTTTTTTTTTGTTTTATTTTTATGCCAAACTGGGATGAACAAATTCTGTAGTTCATCCATGCGGTCTTTGAATGTTTGCCATTGCCTATCCACCGTCAACCCTTTGAGCGACATTCCCCAATCAATCCTACCCAACTTGCGCCTCAGACCATCGTCATTTCCTTTATTTAAATTTAGGACCCTACTTTCTGAGTCGACTACTTCATTCTCCATCTTAAATGAAGAGTTCGATCATATTATGATCGCTCTGACCCAAGGGGCCTCGGTTTCTCTCCTCACAGATGCTGCCTGGCCTGCCGAGTGCTTTCCACTTGTGCCTTCATCCCAGGAATGTCCAGTATGAATGCCATTATAAAGCACACAATACTTACCGTTAAAAATAAGAAACCTCTCTTCTGAAACTGCACAAAGGGTCAGAATTGCAGCATGCAAAATACATCGGCCTGGAGATTGCAGTTCCTCACGTGGACAGTTTCCGATTTCAATCTGGCTGAAGGAAGGACTGAAGGCTACTTTTCTTTTTATAAAGCGCTCCTAAATTGTTTTATATATTATGGTGCGTTTCGAACAGACTAGGTTAAAATCAGACAAAAACCATCTGAAGACGGCACCTCCGATAATGCATCAATTCCTCACTACCAATGTTCTCCCTATTTTTTTTTGGGGGGGGGGGGGGTGCTTGGCCCCTTTAAGGGCACCCTTTTAAGGCTGTGGGAGACCGGCATACAGCTTAGAGGAATCGTCGCTCACTACCATGCTGAAGTGTCAGCCTAGGTTACGTGAAGTAGTTCAGGAGTGGGGTTTGAACCCACAACTTAGGGAAACAGGGAGATTAACAAAAAGCCAAGAAGGGGTTAAAAAATGGACAGACGCGCACACACGCAAGATCCACTATTGTACAGCAGAGAAGGCCAAGAGATTTGACGTGAGGCGTTTAAAATCATGATGGGTTTAGACAGAGTAAATAAAGAGAAACTGTTTCCAGGGTCTGAAGGGTCGATGAGCGGAGGGCACAGACTTAAAGGTGATGGGCAAAAGAACCAGAGTCGACATGAGGGGTGAAAAAATTTATGCAACGAGTGGTTAGGATTTGGAATGCGCGGCCTGATCGGGCGGCAGATACAGATTCAATAGTAGCCTTCAAAAGGGAATTGGATAAATACTTGAAGGAGAAAAAATTGCAGGGATATGGGGAAAGAGCGGGGGAGTGGGACTGACTGGATTGCTCTTCGAAAGAGCCGGCGCAGACTTAATGGGCCGAATGGCCTCCTTCTGTGCTGTACTATTCCATGATTCTATGAAATGTAAATGGACACAGACTCACTCAAATTTCCACATACACACCACCAGAACAATTCGCCTGCAGATAACAGAGGCCATGGTCACAAAACACAAGACACACAGAGCAGTTACAGACAGCTATGGAATTTGACTTCAAATTGAAGAGCCACTTCAAACCTCAGTTTGATGTAACAAATGAATCCTGATGCATTCTTGACCTAACTATCAGTGAAGGGGGAACCGCACATGGCTTAACCGCATCCAAATTAATGCACACAACTGTCAGGGTAAGAGTTTTAACAAGAACTTAAAATAATTATAAATACTTCAAAGCATTATTAAACACCTACGTGAACATCTTAAGTGTCAAGGTTGGAGTGGAGAAGAAAAAGGCCCGATAAAGTGCATCATAATACAAATTAAATGGACTAGCACCTTACTTTACAATACAGTTTGAAGGCAGGTGCTGAGGGAGAGACACAGACAGAGGCAAATCAAAACCATTGGAGTAAAAATACAAAAAAGGAAACAGTTTCAATGTGTTTTCTTTTGGTGCGTTTGCAGACACAAGCTTTATACCAGTGGAAAGCACTTAAATGACATAATCAATGACACAATGAATGCCTCACATCAGTCAATACATCTGCCCCTAAACACCTTTCTACATAGAGCGTACAGCACAGAAACAGACCATTCGGCCCAACTGGTCCATGTCGTTTTCTATGCTCCATGCGAGCCTCCGCCCACCCCTCTTCATCTCACCCCATCAACATGTCCTTATATTCCTTTCTCCCTCATGTGTATACTGAGCTTTCCTATTAAATGCATCGATACTATTCGCCTCAACTACTTCATGTGGTATCGAGTTCCACATTCTCAACACACTCTGGGCAAATAAGTTTTGCAAATTGGTAACCCTTGTGGGGGAAAAAAAAATTAAAAATGAAAGCCGGAAGAAACCCAATGTGTTTAGTGCTTGGTGGGGGAGAGGGGGCCGTACCTGGAGTGAGATGCCATCAGTGGAAACCTCATAGCGTTAACCTCTCGGCCACTCAAAGACCCTACTCTCAAATATATAAAGTCATGACCTTTAAACAACTTTTACAGTGCAGCGTTCACAGAAGTTTTAACAGACTGAACTCATCTCCCTAGTTAAGCTCTTTAAAAAAATGAACTTGCATCTGGCGAGGGTTAAAGGACTTTGTCATTTGCCAAAGTATGCTTAAAGCAAAATGTTATAGCAATTCTATTTATGGAAGAAAAGCAGATGATGTTTTTTTTTCCCCTGATGGAAAAATTAATGCATTCCAAGTAGTTTCCAGGGTCACTGCATTACAAATCCCCATGGTGTTATTTTTTGCAATGGGGGGGGTAGGAGAAAAGAGAAAAAAAAGACAGCCTTTTTTCAGGATATGGTATGATTCAGATCAACAGGAAGTCCCTCCATCTCACATCCTGACCTCGATCCCTGGCTATTTTAGACGATCCATAATGTGCACAGCCAAATCCATGTGTGATTTGAACAATATCGATGTGCATGTATATCTGGGACTATGGAAGTTTTTTTTTTTTTGCTTGCAAGCCTTATTTTAGTAACTCCAGTATCGTGTCAGAAATAGTCGGTCACTTATGTTGTCGCCCAGCCTCCAATACAAGACTTCCTGACAATAGTTTCCTACATTACCAGTGACTACACTTCAAAAAAGTACTTCATTGGCTGTAAAGCACTGTGGGACGTCCGGTGGTCGTGAAAGGCGCTATGTAAATGCAAGTCTTTCTCTTTCTTTTAAGAGTGAGGTTAAGCAACGCCTTAATTTTAAAATCCTCATCCTCGTTCTCAAATCCCTCCACGGCCTCGCCCCTCCCGATCTCTGCAACCTCCTCTAGTCCTACAACCCTCCGAGATCTCTGCGCTCCTCCAATTCTGCCCTCTTGAGTGTCCCTGATTTTAATCGCTCCACCATTGGCGGCCATGCATTCAGCTGTCGAGGCCCGAAGCTCTGGAGTTCCCTCACTAAACTTCTCCGCCTCTCTATCCGCCCTTTAAGATGCCCCTTAAAGCCTACCTCTTTGACCAAGCTTTTTGGTCACCTGCCCTAATATCTCCTTATGTGGCTCGGTGTCAAATTTTGTTTGATAACCGCTCCTGTGAAGCACCTTGGGACGTTTTACTACGTTAAAGGCGCTACATAAATGCATGTTGCTGTTGTTGTATTTCACACAGCCATGTGATGATGATGCTGGTGTTCTAAAGGTTCCCCCCTCCTGGGATGGCAGGAATGACGTATGAGGAGAGATTGGGTCGATTAGGCTTATATTCACTAGAGTTTAGAAGAATGAGGGGGGATCTCATTGAAACTTATAAAATTCTAACAGGACTAGACAGACTAGATGCAGGAAGGATGTTCCTGATGGCGGGTGAGTCCAGAACCAGGGGTCACAGTCTAAGGATAATGGGTAAGCCATTTAGGACAGAGATGAGGAGGAATTTCTTCACCCAGAGAGTGGTGAACCTGTGGAATTCTCTACCACAGAAGGCAGTGGAGGCCAATTCATTAAATATATTCAATAAGGAGTTGGATATATTTCTTGAGGCTAAAGGGATCCAGGGATATGGGGAGAAAGCAGGGACAGGGTACTGAATTTGGATGATCAGCCATGATCGCATTGAATGGCGGAGCAGGCTCGAGGGGCCGAATGGCCTACTCCTGCTCCCATCTTCTATGTATGTTTCTTTTTTTACGCCGAGCGAATTAGCAAACAATGTTTGAGTCAACTTCTATTTGCAGATGTCTCCGCAGTCACCAGCTGCTCACAGTGCCGGTCAGCATTCCGGACATGCTCTGCGAACACTTAAATCACAATCGCCACATCAAACAGCCAAGGGCACGGGCAAACGGTTACTGCTGCAACGCATCATCACAACTGTACATACTCTGCAGTGAAGGCAGAGCTTAAATTGGGGTTTGGTTCATCACCATTTATCTTGGCCACCGATAAGGTCTCCCAAAAAATTCTTTTGATGTTGCCCGCAAGGAGCAATCTCTTTTCCAGTACATTACCAGAAATATGCACGGAAAACCATTACAAGCTGGGCAATATTTTCCAGCGACTGGAATATCTTTATCTTCTTCTGCAGGTCTGTTTAGTTTAAGAAAGAGCCAAGATAGGCCATTCAGCGCTTCCAAGCCTGCTCCATCGGAGTCAGTGTACGATTATTCGATCATGGCTCCTTCCCCCCACCACCACCTGCGGTGACCCTCTAGAATCTTGACTGTACAGTAGGAGGCCCTTCAGCCCATCGTGCCTTCAAGTCCCGCTCCAGAGACTTCAGCACAAGATCTAGGCTGACGCTCCCAGTGCAGTGCTGAGGGAGTGCCGCACTGTTGGAGGAGCCGTTAAACAGAGGGCCCGTCTGCTCTCAGGTGGGTGTAAAAGATCCCATGGCACTATTTTGAAGAGCAGAGGAGCGCTCCAGATATCCTCGGTCAATATTTTTCTCTGAACCAACATCACTAAAAACGTATTGTCTTGTCATCATCACATTGCTGTTTGTGGGAGCTTGCTGTGCACAAATTGGCTGTCGCCTTTCCTACGTTACAACAGTGACAACACTTCAAAAAGTACTTCATTGATTGTAAAGCGCTTTGGGATGTGCAGAGGTTGTAAAAGGCGCTATATAAATGCAAGTTCTTTCCATTAGGTCAACGCCCCTCACAAACTCCTTGGGCTAGGAGTGTGGCGAGGAGAGGCCTCAGTCCTGCGATTTCTCACTTCATCCCGTCCACTTTGCACTTTTCAACAGTGCACAGGGCCCTCAGCTGCAGCCTCCACAGCAGGTACTTTGGACGAATGACCAGTCAGCTCAGTCACCGGGTAACTTAAATGGGCGACTACACCCCTTTGATCAGCCGACGGTCCCCAGAGTCGCTTCATCCATGCAATGACGAGCATCTCATTTCAGGCGCACGCCGGAGGAGAGGCTGCGCTCAATGTGGTCCGGCCATGGCGAGAGCCGAAAGCCCGTGCTAATACACAGACAGATACAGCGCAGGACTCAACAGAATGAATGGGTTAGCAAGCACTACTGCGCATAAAGAAACTACAACTGCTAGCTTGCCCAATGGCTCAACAAGGTTATCCAGATGAGCCACAAATGCCAAAGACCCAAGTTTGATGCCCACTCTATGGTTAAGTTTGTTGAGCTCAGCCGGGGTGGTAGTAAAGGTGCTACAACCGTCCCTGAGCTAGGCCTGGGCCTCGGTTCACCTCCGCTCGATTGCAACGCACCATTCCCTGCTGGGAGAATGTGTGCAAACATTGGGCTCAGCTTTGATTTACCTCTCTCTCTCTCTCTTCCACCCCCCCCCCCCCCCACAAAATCCCTGGGAAATAGCATGCCAACGCTCACCATTAAGGGGCACCCATGAATAATGGCCACTAGGGCAAGGTAACAATGCCAAAGATACTAAGCCCCGACATTGTGCCAATGCTTTCAAAAGGACAGGGGAGAAAACTGACCAGGGAAAAATAAAGAAACACAATCAGAAGCTTCAGCATCCCACCAATGCCCCCCCCCCCCCCCCCTCCCGAGATGTTATAGATCACATTTTAGCAGCGCGTTAATCTCTGCACTCCTCCAATTCTGGCCTCTTGCGCATCCCAATTTCCATCGCTCCACCATTGGTGGCCGTGCCTTCAGCCGTCTAGGCCCCAAGCTTCTGGAATTCCCTGGCTAAACCCCTCCGCCTCTCTACCTCGCTTTCCTCCTTTAAGACGCTCTTTAAAACCTACCTCTTTGGTCAAGCTTTTGGTCACCTGCCCTGATCTCTCCTTCTGTGACTTGCGGTCATATTTTGTGAGGCACCTTGAGGCGTTTCACCTACATTAAAAAGGTGCTATAATAAACACAAGTTGTTTAACAGGATATTTTTGCAAATCAATTAAGTGAATTATGTGCTCCTAGTCATGGGTTATTCTTTAAACAAAAGGATTTATTCATAAGTTATGTGTGGACAATGAAACACAAATTAAATATTTACTATACTGCCAACAATTGATTTCATTCAACAGCTAAATGAGATACGGGGCCCGCAGATATTGTTGTTTAAAGAGTCATTATTGCTGTCGGCAAACACTATAGCCAATTGCACACAGCTAGGTTCCACAAACAGCAATGAGATGAATAACCACATAATCTGTTTGCTGGTGATGGTTGAGAGGGGAAAGCTAGGATACCAGGAGAATTGGCACCCTTTTTTGAATGGAACACAGGAACAGAAGGAGGCCATTCAAGCCCCTCGAGCCAGGTTCTGCCATTCAATGAGATCAGGGCTGATCTATATCTTAACTCCATCCACCTGCCTTGGCTCCGTGTCCTTTTATGCCCTTGTCTAGCAAAAAAAAACTATCAATCTCAGATTTAAAATGATTAATCGAGCTCGCATCCACTGCTTTTTGTGGGAGGGTCCCACACTTCGAACACCCTTTGTGTGAAGACGTGTTCCCAACTCCTCTCCTGATCAATGTTTCCCCCCCAATGTTTTTTTTTTGGGTGGGCAGCCCATTCACAGTTTCACACAATTTTCAGCGTTGCGACCGGCAGAGAGTTGCGCGGCCACGTTGCTCCCGATACCATGGAATCTCTTTACATCTACCGAAGTGCAGGGAGTGGGGGGGGGGGGGGGGGGGAGTAAAGAGAGAAGACAGGGCCGCAGTTTAACTTCTGATCCGAAAGACTCCCTCAGTCCTGCACTGACGTGTCACTGTAGATTGATGTGTGGGCCTTGAACCCACAACCTTCTGGCCTAGAAACGAGCGCTTACCACGGAGCCCAGCTGACGCGGACTGCTCCTTAACAGCAAGAAAATAAAAATCATACTGGGCCGGAAAGCTTATCCTGCAAAATGTCTCTTCCTCAGGGGCTCTCCCTTCTCTTAAAAAAGGGGACATTATTCACCCAATCATTTTCCATTGCATTCCCAAACATGCAAAGTGAAAAAACGTGGCTGTTTATCTGTCTAAACCAGAGAGAATCTGGTCAAACACGTACTTGAAGATGGTAGGCCCTGAACGCGCACTGTAGTTAATTAATTTGTTTAAAACACAATTTATTTCGCGGATTCCAAAATAAATCTAACTTCTTAGAAGGCTGAACGTGTGTTGTTGTTCTGAGCAATATGATGGGGATAAATCAAAGTTGAAAGTAAAATGGAACTTTTCCCTTGCTGTCACCGTGATCAGAGGGAATCCGGTAATCAGCACCAGAGAGTTTACGAGTCACCAGCTGAAACAGGTCCCGACAATGTTAAGTGCCCCGGGCAATAAATTAAAATACAATGCAAGACTTAGCAAAAACATCTGGACAAAGCCCTGATCAAAAATCTGTGCAGCCGGTCAATGGGGAAATGCGCAGACGGCTGACTTATCAACTCAAATCGGACGGAAGAAAGGTTAAAAGATCAGCAGAACTTGCAGCACGAGCCAGCCTGAAGAGCCACCGGCACCAAATACCATCAACTCAGCGACTTTTGACCCTGCATTAATCACCCCAGCCAGCATTGTGCAAACTGAACAGTGATGCAGCCAGGGGATTTAAAAAGATGTAGAAGGATGTTCCCGATGGCCGGGGAGTCCAGAACCAGGGGTCACAGTGTTAGGATAAGGGGTAGGCCATTTAGGACAGAGATGAGGAGGAATTTCTTCACCAGAGAGTGGTGAACCTGTGGAATTCTCTGCCAGAGGGCAGTGGAGGCCAATTCATTAAATATATTCAAGAAGGAGTTAGATATATTTCTTAAGGCTAAAGGGATCAAGGGATATGGGGAGAAAGCAGGGACAGGGTACTGAATTTGGATGATCAGCCATGATCGCATTGAATGGCGGAGCAGGCTCGAGGGGCCAAATGGCCTACTCCTGCTCCTATCTTCTATGTTTATATGTTTACCACAAGAAGGAACTTGCATTTATATAGCGCCTTTCACGACATCTCCCAAAGTGCTTTACAGCCAATGAAACACATTTTGAAGCGTGGCCACTGTTGCAATGTCAGAATCGCCTTAAGGTAGCGCCATTCTAATACAGCAAATTGTGGGGCCATTCATTAGGTCAACCAAAAAAAAGGGAGTGGTCTTCAGCTCCTACGCAGATGGTGGCCAAACAATAGGCAATGCAACGTCAAGGTGTGCCATCTGCCTTTTATTACAGCTTGTACACAACGCTTTGTTCAAATCGGAAGGGAAGAAACCACATTCCTTCCATAACCAAAGATTTTATTTTGCGGTATCTACATTTTTTTTTTTGTTGGAGGGTCCAATCAAATTACGTTCCCAGAATACAAGTACTCAAATCTTGTAATTAAGCAGAAATGCTGCTTCTCAAAAGAGATACTTTAGGCAGCTGAAGAATTTCGCAACCAATTTCCCGAGCAGCATCCAATAGAGACAATTATGTGCAAGAACTATAGAGAACCACCAGAGAACCTCCCGGTCACCAGCGGCAAATTATTCCTCAATTAGCAGCCGCTACCTGCAATAAAAACGGGGCCAAAACCAAACGTGGGGCTCCATCGAAACCTATAAACAGGAGGGTGGGGTGCAGTGGGAATCGCACATTGCACTTTAACTTCTGGGACACCAGCACAAATCCAGTCCAGACTGACAGCATGGAAGTCTGTTTCTTTGGCATCTCGACTGGTCCAAGTCCAGGAAATCTGGGCAATGTCAGCCGGGTTTCTGGTGATTGCAAGTCCACTCACTCACTCAAAACAGGACAATGGGTTGGGGCAAGCAGTGATTTATGGGTAGAACTAGGGGGGGGGGGGGGGGGGGGGAAAGAGAGGGGTCACAGACTCAGAATAAAAGTGGTCGGCCATTTTAGGACTGAGGAGGAGAAATTTCTTCACTCGGAGGGTGGTGAATCTTTGGAATTCTCTACCCCAGAGGGCCACGGGTGCTCAGTCGATCATATTCAAGACAGAGATCGGTAGATCGAGATACTAAGGGAATCAAGGGATATGGGGATCAGGCAGGAAAAGTGGAGCTGATGAAGCTGTTCAGCCATGATCTTACTGAATGGCGGAGCAGGCTCACAGGGCCATATGGCCTACTCCTGCTCCTATTTCTCACGCATGAATTCAAGTCTTTCTTTTGGTTCGAGCACATGGCCCGACTGTTACCTTGGATGTAGTGTAGGGATGCCAACTCTCCACGGTGGCATAGTGGTTAGCACTGTTGCCTCACAGCGCCAGGGACCCGGGTTCGAAATCCGGCCTCGGGTGACTGTCTGTGTGGAGTTTGCACATTCTCACCCGTGTTTGCGTGGGTTTCCTCCCCACAGTCCAAAGATGTGCGGGTTTAGGTCGATTGGCTATGATAAATTGACCCTTAGTGTTAGGGGGATTAAATACGTGGGGTTACGGGGATCGGGTGGGATATGTGTCGGTGCAGGCTCGATGGGCCGAAATGCCTCTATCTGCACTGTGGGGTTTCTGTGATCTGTGAATTGCCCTGGAATCTCCAGGAATTAAAGATTAATCTCCAGGTCACAGGCAGCGAGCAAAACCGGGAGAAAAAAAATCATGAGGCGTTAAAAAAATTTAATTTTTTAAATTCTTCGAACACTTTTGTTTATTAGATATAAAAGTATCTAGAAGGTTCTGTTGTTTTATGGAACCCTCGTTCCAAGTATGTACTTTGCAAACACTTCAATATTTGTCGTCAACAGCTCGACACGCAGGCACGGCGACATCATCTCAAGTTACCAGGGCACAGAACTTCAAACTTTACTTCTATTTATAAAGCAGACTGAATATCAGCACCAGCGTTATTCAAAAGGTCAAAAGGCAGTCGTCATTTCTCAAGACTGCACCTTAAGTTTTCAAACAGGCCTCATATTATACGTGTTTGAAAGGGGGTTTTATTTTTAAACAAAACATAAGCTCAGTTGTGCCAGATCCCTCCCTAGAGGATAAATACTAGGTCGCCCCCCGCCCCACGCTTTAAACATTGGTCTCACGTCAGGCCCTGCATCACCTGCAGCTGAGCGCAGAGGCAACCGACAACTGGCCATTTTAGTGTCAACTCGAGCCAGCTGGCAGGAGAGAGCTTGCAAGCACAGCATGGTGTCTGCACTCCTCAAATAACTTTAAAAAAAAGGCAAACAGAATCTTACTGCAGGGCAAAGTCAAGTTTGCTGACCTTTACTTGAGAAGACGCAAAAGAATGACAGAATTCTGCATCATAAAGACTTGCATTCTATAGCGCCTTGCACAACCTCAGGACGTCCCAAAGCGCTCTGTAGCCAATTAAGTACTTCCCCCCCCAGTGCAGTCACTGTCGTAATGTAGGAAACACGGCAGCCAATTTTGCACACAGCAAGCTCCACAAACAGCAATGTGATAATGACCAGATCATCTGTTTTTAGTGATGTTCAGTGAGGGAGAAACATTGTCCCAGGACACCGGGGAGAACGCCCCCCCCCCCACCGCTCTTTTATCCACTGTCGAGAGCTTCTACTTCCAACACCGTTCCTCCCACGCCTTTTCATGCCCAACAGTTCTCCGTGTAAACAAAATGCACAGAACGCCCTCTCACTTTGTTCTTTTGATTATCTCAAATTTACATCCTACTCACCGATGAGGTAAATGGGGGGGGGGGGGGGGGGGGCGGCGCGCGGGGAAGAGAAAAACCTCTCTCCACCGGTCAAAGTGCCTCACAACTTTTGAGCACATGGTGCAGAGTATAAACACCAGCACATACTAGTTGGGCTGAATGGCCCGTTTCTGTGCTGCATATTCTATGTAAACCATCAGACCTCCTCTTAACCTTTTGCTGTCCTAGGGGAAAGGGCCCCGGATTCTCTAGCTGGTTCTCATGATCAAGACTCTGATCCGAGGTGAATCTCCATGAACCGAACCTGGAGGAAGTATTCTAACTGCGGACTACTCGTGATTTGTATAGGTTCGTTTTTATGCTTTGCTCTTAGTTTATAAAACCCAGGATCCCTTGCGTGTATTTAAAAAAAAAAAGCTTTATTAACTTGTCCTCCCAGTTATAAAGTTATGTGCATCTGAACTTATACATTTGCTTTCCCCCCCCCCCCCCTATATTTCCTTCTCCTTGTTCTTCCTCCCAAAATGGATCATTTTGCATTTCTCGGCAATATCCGCCATCTATGTGGCCAATCTACCAACCGGCCTACGTTCCCCTGAAGCCGCTCCAGTCTGTGTCATGTACAATGATGCCGTCTACGGGTTTTGATATTGTGCACTCGATGCCAGAGTCCATGTCATTGACAGACAGACAGAGAAGAACCCAAGAGGGGAAAGTCGTTTACATCCCACCAGTCCAAAAACAAACATCTATGAAACAAACAGGTGAAACAGCGATTAACTTGTTCTTGCAATTTAGTGTATACTGTATTCGCTGCTCACGGTGCGGTCTCCTCTACCAAACGCAGATTGGGTGACCGCTTTGCGGAACACCTCCGCTCAGTCTGTAAGGGTCACCCCAAGCTTCCGGTCGCCTGTCACTTTAATTCTCCGCTCCACTCTCACCTCTCTGTCCTCGGCCTCTTACACCGTTCCAATGAAGCTCAGCATAAGCTCGAGGAACAGCACCTCATCTTTCAATTAAGCACTTTACAGCCTTCTGAACTCAACATCGAATTCAACAATTTCAGACCATAACCTGCCGTATCTTTTTTCTCTCTCACATGGCAGCTGTCGATCATTCCGCCGTTGCCATTTACACTTCATCTAGAGTCATCTTTTGTTTCTTAACTTGTCCCATTACCATCTCCTTTTGCCTCGCACCATCGTCCCTTTTGTCTTTTAATCTCTCCTGCCCTCCACCCGATCACAGACCTTCCCCTTTGTTCTTTCCTCCCCTCCCCCCCCTTTCCCTGCCCCCACACTTGCTTAAAAACCTGTTACATCTCCAGCTTTTTCCTGTTCTGATGAAAGGTCATCGACCCGAAACGTTAATTGTTTCTCTCTCCACAGATGCTGCCTGAACTGCTGAGTATTTCCAGCATTTTCTGTTTTTATTTCAGATTTCCAGCATCGGTGGTATTTTGCTTTTGAACAAACATCTATTAACCACTACTCTCTCTCTCTTGGGTCTTTTAGGCAATTTCCTCTTCCTGCAGCCACATCCCCTTTCATACCACCTGGTTCAATTTCATGAGCAAGCCTCCTGTACGCCACCCCTGCCCAACATACACCGTTTTGCAGCATTCTCCTTCACTGGCAGCAGGATCTACAACATTCCCTGTTGCCTCTTTAATGCAAGTTCACACCTATGCTCCAGTGTTCCCCTTTTAAAACAGGCAACTTGGACACCAAGGGAATCAAGGGATTTGGGAATAGTGCCAGAAAGTGGAGTTGAGGCAGAAGATCGGCCACAATCTTATTGAATGGCGGAGCAGGCTCGAGGGGGCGGTGAGGCCTACTCCTACTTCTTATGTTCTTATGTAACAATCTGAAGAGCAATACTTCAGCATTACGGTACCAAACCATCGTTTCTTTATGCTGCACGTCACTGGGACGCCATTACTGGTTTCTATAGATCAAAAAAGTTCAATTTATTAGCTTCATGCCAAGGTGATCAAAGTATTCTCTTAAATGTCCTCATCTCTGCCGGGACAACAATTTGAAAACTGACTCAACTCGGTGCTGAAGCTTAAAAAAAAGGAGCTTGGAACCGGATCAGATTTCCCCCAAAATCGAAGTCACACAATGTTTTCATATTATATATATGATTCCAGTTTTGTCATCAAGTTTAATGAGTCAATAATACCCTCCCCAAATTCAGAACACACCATGCTCAGCTATTTTGCAAATGTACTCGTCATATTTTGTTAAATAAAAAAAGTTGGACTTCATAAATGGATTTTATAGCAATGATTTTTCTGCACTGAAAGCATTTATATTACATATACAACACAGGTATTAGTGAATAAAATTAACAAGCTCTGCTCTAAAAACAGAATTGAGTTCCATTAGGGACTTGGAATGGTAAAGGACATGCGACCCTGGCTAAAATGGGAACTTCTCCTGTTGCTAATGATCAAGTTACGTTCTGAACAGAATCTTGCGCATCTACTTTGGTGCTTTTAAACTGAAGATCCGAACAGCTTTAGAGGTTCAAAATGTCAAGAGAACGCATTCCGTCTTAATACTTAAAACATACAACTCACAAATCGACATCTCAACACTTGGGAACAAGGTTTGGTATTATCTTCACTCCCACAGTAGCAACGAGCACAACCAGCTTCTTTCCAAAATCGAGGGGTGCGCTACAACTCTAACTCAGATACTGTAGCAACACCCCCCACCACCCCCTCCCCAACCTTCCCCATCCACCTCAGGATCAGGGTCAGTGATAAGTGAACCCATTGCATTTTGTCACTCAGATCAGCCATGGTCAGAAAGACTAGCTTCTCACTGGAGGCGGGCACATTGCCCACTACAATTCAAAATGCAACCTTGGGAAGCGGGGGGGGGGGGGGGAGTGGACAGCAGTATTTTATTAAGTTGGATACTGTGTACAGTATTGGTCTCCTTATTTAAGGAAGGATGTAAATGCGTTGGAGGCAGTTCAGAGAAGGTTTACTAGACTAATACCTGGAATGGGCGGGTTGTCTTATGAGGAAAGGTTAGACAGGCGAGACTTGTATCCACTGGAGTTTAGAAGAATAAGAGGTGACTTGATTGAAACATATAAGATCCTGAGGGGTCTGGACAGGGTGGATGTGGAGAGGATGTTTCCTCTTGTGGGAGAATCTAGAACTCGGGGTCACTGTTTAAAAATAAGGGGTCACCCATTTAAGACAGACAGAGATGAGGAGAAATTTTCTCTGAGGGTCGTGAGTCTTTGGAACTCTCTTCCCCAGGAGGGCAGTGGAAGCAGAGTCTTTGATTATTTTAAGGCAGAGGTCGATAGATTCTTGATAAGCAAGGGGGTGAAAGGTTATCGGGGGTAGGCAGGAATGTGGAGTAATGGGATCAGCCATGATCTTATTGAATGGCGGAGCAGGCGCGAGGGGCCGACTCCTGTTCCTAATTCGTATACCTTCATTATTTTTGTAATTTTCCTGCACAAAACCATTTATAAAAATCGCATGATTACAGATAAGGATCATTTGGCCCATCCATCATGACCCTCGTTCCCCTCCTCCCCCGATTATAGTATTCAATTGGTTCGGAAATGATTCATGGGTTTTTGCTGCCACTCGGAACAGGAGGAGGCCATTCAGCCCCTCCAGCCTGTTCCGCCATACAAATAGATCATGGCTGATCGGTGATCCACTATAGCCGGGCATCCATGCCACTCGACGATTCAGCACAAAGGGGAAAAAAATGTTTTTCCTTTTGTCGTCTCTCTGACCGATGTTGCCGGCTGATGGGCACGACTGTGGGTCCGGCAAAGTCAAAGGAGGGTGAACCGCCCGACCACTGCAACTTCCCACATTAAATATTGCCATTTGGATTCACAGTTTTCATCTGGGGGGGGGTGGTGGGACGAGCGACAGAAACAAACATTCGGCTGGGTACCGTAAATGCAGATGGCAGACGCTTACCTCTGCAGGTTTAGTTTCAAGGATCCGGTGCAGGCCTTGATCTTATTCTGAGCCGCCAAATGGGCCATCCCATCGGTGCTGATCCCATCAATGGAGAGGACCACATCTCCGACCTCAATGCTTGCCTGGGCGGCTTTCCCACCCTCCGACAGCTGAAAGAATAATTGGGGGGAAAAAAATTTCAGGCATAAAGTTGAGGTATGTTCAGAATGGATCACTGCCAGTACTCAAAATGTGCATACGTGTTTCTAGAGAGAGCTGGACATATATGTTGTCTAAGCATCACACTTAAGTTTTGTATTCTATTATGGTAGCCATGCTTTGTTATTTACACATTTACCAAATTCTATTCGCACAGTTATTTGGCAATGAAAGCTCGGTAAATTGCAGTCACAGTATTGGAGCATCTATGCACTGGTCATTCACACAGTCGGGACAGTTGCAATTTGTCACACCCTTGCGATAAATACAGGCAAAGTTGACAGCTTCTGCAGGAGTGCTGCAGTACACTGATTATTGGAACTCCCATCTCGCACATACAACAAGCCTCTATGGCAACCTGCAAAATAAACACGCTGCACATCAGGTCATCTTGCACCTGCCTTTGGTAGGTGGTGCCTTACAGCTTTCAACACAAGTAGAACCACCAGATTGACAGCTTGAAGATCGGAAGCCAAGAGTGGATTAATGTGGCTGGCCTCCCACGTTCTACCCGACAAACTTGAGGTCATCCAAAACTCTGCTGCCTGTGTCCTAACTCGCACCAAGTCCCGATCATCCATCACCCCTGTGCTCGCTGACCTACATTGGCTCCCAGTTAAGCAACGCTGAGATTTTAAAATTCTCATCCTTGTTTTCAAATCCCGCCATGGCTTCGCCCCCTCCCCAGCACCCCTCAGAGATCTCTGCACTCCTCCACATCCCCGATTTTAATCGTTCCACCATTGGTGGCCGTGCCTTCAGCTGCCGAGGCCCTAAGCCTCTCGTCTCGCTTTCCTCCTTAAAACCTACATCTTTGACCAAGCTTTTGGTCATCTACCCTAATTTCTCCTTTTGTAAAGCGCCTTGGAACATGTTACTACATTAAAGGTGCTATATAAATAGAAGTTGTTTTTGTGGAGCGGGAGGGAGGGAATATCAGAGAGAGAGAGAGAGAGAGAGAGAGAGAGAGAGAGACACAGAGAGAGAGACAGAGAGAGACAGAGAGAGAGAGAGACAGAGAGAGAGAGACAGAGAGAGAGAGACGAGAGAGACAGAGAGAGAGACAGAGAGGAGAGACAGAGAGGAGACAGAGAGAGAGACAGAGAGAGAGACAGAGAGAGAGAGACAGAGAGAGAGAGACAGAGAGAGAGAGACAGAGAGAGAGAGAGAGAGAGAGAGAGACAGAGAGAGAGACAGAGAGAGAGACAGAGAGAGAGAGACAGAGAGAGAGAGAGACAGAGAGAGAGAGACAGAGAGAGAGAGACAGAGAGAGAGACGAG
Source organism: Somniosus microcephalus (assembly GCF_052327205.1). Classification (NCBI taxonomy): domain Eukaryota; kingdom Metazoa; phylum Chordata; class Chondrichthyes; order Squaliformes; family Somniosidae; genus Somniosus; species Somniosus microcephalus. The sequence continues at coordinate 11,287,552 of NC_140988.1, forward strand.
AGACAGAGAGAGAGAGACAGAGAGAGAGAGACAGAGAGAGAGAGACAGAGAGAGAGAGAGACAGAGAGACAGAAGAGACAGAGAGACAGAGACAGAGACAGAGACAGAGACAGAGACAGAGAGCAGAGAGAGAGAGACAGAGAGAGAGACAGAACAGAGAGAGAGAGACAGAGAGAGAGAGACAGAGAGAGAGAGACAGAGAGAGAGAGAGAGACAGAGAGAGAGAGACAGAGAGAGAGAGACAGAGAGAGAGACAGAGAGAGAGAGACAGAGAGAGACAGAGACAGAGAGAGAGAGACAGAGAGACAGAGAGAGAGAGAGAGAGAGAACGCAGATTCTGAAGAATCGAAGCAGCTGTACCTCAAAAGAGCCTCTCGTGTAAAGTGAGCAACACACAAAGATTGAGCAATTATTGGCGAGTGCCTTAAAATGGTGCGGTATAGATTCAACCATTTCTTGTGTACAGTCATTAGGTGGAAAATGAATGGGCAAGCTGCCGACCTTCCCCAGACCGTATTGCACAAGACAGGATGTTGCAATTAACAACTAACCACCGATGCACTAATGGGTGCCAGAGGAGACTTGCAAGCGTTGCAAACCATCAACCTCCTTTCCCCCTGGTTATTTCCCTGCAGGCGTAAATCTGTTTAAGCGATTCGGGAAATTTCCACTCACGCATGAAGATTAAATCACCTGCTAGTGTTCATCACTTCACATGTTAGCAGTAAATCAGTGACCTACGCCCCGACACCGGTGGAGAGATTTACAACTTAACCTTTTATAATGGTGTAAAACATTTGTTACTAGCAAATAGAAACCTTCGGGAATAATAGAAACATGTTTCACTGAATTTCCTTTTTATCCTCGCCTTGGGTTCCAGAGACTTGCGCATAGAAATCTAGGCCGACACTCCAGTGCAGTACGGAGGCCCGTCTGTTCTCTCAGGTGGACGTAAAAGATCCCAGGGCACTATTTCACTGAGGAGCAGGGGAATTCTCCGCAGTGTCCTGGCCAATATTTATCCCTCAGTCAACATTACAAAAAACAGACTATCTGGTCAGTATTACAGGAAAGATGTGATTGCACTAGAGAGAGTACAGAGGAGATTTACGAGGATGTTGCCAGGACTGGAGAATTTTAGCTATGAGGAAAGATTGGAGAGGCTGGGGTGATTTTCTTTGGAACAGGAGGCTGAGGGGAGACATAATTGAGGTGTATAAAATTATGAGGGGCCTGGATAGAGTGGATAGGAAGGACCTATGGCCTAGAAATTCAGTGGCCTGCGCCACCAGTTTGCGCCCAAAGAGGGCACTCAGAGGCTTTTGTGCCACTGGCCACGCCTCCCGCGATATTTAGCGGGGCGCTAATGGCTAATTAACAGTGGGAGGAAGGCCTGCAGTACCGCAGCGTGCCGTGCCGCAGCGTGTGGCGCTGCGGCCCTTAGCGCACCGATATTCAGTTTCAGCGCCCCAAGCGGGGCGCGGGAAGCCTCGTTTAGCGGCCCGCTTCCATTTGGGGCGCAGAAACTGAATATCCGGATGGCGCAAGTGGCTCCGCACGCAGCGGTAATTCCGGCGCCCAGGCGAGCTTGGCGCCCCAAACTGAATTTTTAGCCCAAATTCCCTTAGCAGAGAGGTCAATAACCAGGGGGCATAGATTTATAGTAATTGGTAGAAGGATTAGAGGAGAGTTGAGAAGAACTTTTTTTCACCCAGAGGGTGGTGGGGGTCTGGAACTCACTGCCTGAAAGGGTGGGAGAGGCAGAAACCCTCATCACATTTAAAAAGTACTTGGATATGCACTCGAAGTGCCGTAACCTACAGGGCTACGGACCAAGAGCTGGAAAGTGGGATTAGGCTGGAGAGCTCTTTTTCATCTGGCATGGACACGATGGGCCGAATGGCCTCCTTCTGTGACGTAAATTTCTAAGATTCTATCACATTGCTGTTTGTTGGAGCTTGCTGTATGCAAATTGGCTTCCGGGTTTCCTACATTTAAAGAAACACTGACTAGACTTCAACAGTACTTCATTGGCTGTGAAGCGCTTTGGGGGCGTCCCGAAATCATGAAAGGCTCTGTAGAAATGCAAGTCTTTCTTTAAAAGCACGAGATCACAACAATGCATAATATTAATTTGCAAAAAAGAAAAACTGAAGGCAACACCGAGTAATCGAAATAAATGATCTGAACAACACACATTTGAGCAATGTGTTCAGATGTTGACTAACTCCAGCCATCAGATCTAACAATGGGAGAAGGTGAGTCACACCAAGAACACAAGGGGGGTCTAATCACCTCACACAGAGCAAGTGCAGCTTTTATATATAGTACAACACAAACACGCACACTCCAGCACACCATTCAGCTCTTCCGCCTCTGCCTTTGGTGTGCCAATTCCCTGCACCAGATTCCGACTGTCCAAACTTCGGAGAGTCAAAATGAAAGTCTTGGGGTTGGGGTGGGAGGGGAAGAGAAGCCCTCAAACTTCACTGAAACTAATTCTAACAGACTCATCTTAACTGGCCCTTCGCTGCTTTTAAATAACATGATCTCAACTTCCAACAAGTTCGAAAACAGCTGGGGTGATGTCAGCAAAACTAAAATGTCAACTGGCCCCGATACGACGGTGCAGTAACTGAAGCAAGACGTAAATCCTCTACCCAAGTTTGACAAAGTCACCTAGTATTTACTTTCGTACTCCAGAGTCCAGTAGATTTCCCGATACAATCTTAAAATCTTACAGCACAACAAAAGGAGGCCATTCAGCCCATCGTGCCCATCAAAGTGGTCCAATTAGTCCCATTGCCCCTGCTCTTTCCCCGTAGCCCTGCAAATTTTTCCTTTTCAAGTATTTAATCCAATTCCCTTTTGAAAGTTACTGTTGAATCTGCTTCCACCGCCCTTTCAGGCAGCGCGTTCCAGATCATCATAACCCGCTGTGCAAAAAAAACCTCTCCTCCCCACTGGTTCTTATGCCAATTATCTTAAATCTGTGACCTCTGGTTACTGTCTCTCCCGCCAGAGGAAACAGTTTCTCCGTAGTTAGTCTATCAAAATGCATCGTAATTTTGAACGCCTCTATTGAATCTCCCTTTAACCTTCTCTGCTCCAATGAGAGCAAACCCAGCTTCTCCAGTCTCTCCACATAACCGAAGTCCCTCATCCCTGGTACCATTCTGGCAAATCCCTGCTGTGCCCTCTCCAAGGCCTCGACATCCTGGAGGTGGTTAGCACTGTTGCCTCAGCGCCAGAGACCCGGATTCAAATCTGGCCTCGGGCGACTGTCTGTGTGGAGTTTGCACATTCTCCCTGTGTCTGCGTGGGTTTCCTCCGGGTGCTCCGGTTTCCTCCCACAGTCCAAAGATGTGCAGGTTAGGTTGATTTGGCTATGATAAATTGACCCTTAGTGTTAGGGGATTAAATATGTGGGGTTACGGGGATAGGGTGGGATATGTGTCTGTGCAGGCTCGATGGGCCGAAATGGCCTCTATCTGCACTGTAGATTCTGTGATTCTGTGATAGGTAGAGGGGAGGCAAGGCCATGGAGAGATTTTAACACAAGGACGAGAATTTTTTTTTAAATGAAGGCGTTCGGTGCTAGCAGCCAATGTAGCGCACAGGGGTGATGGGTGAACAGTACTTGGTCCGAGTTAGGATGCGGGGGCGGCACAGTTTTGAATGAGCTTAAGTTTGCAATGCAAAGTGGTCAAATTTGCTGATGATGCCAAACTGGGAGAGCCAGTGGAATAAGGGGAAGCAACTTAAGAAATTACAGAACGAGTTGGGCAAAATAAGTATGTGAGCAGATCAATACCAGACAAAATGTAATACAGCCATGTTCAAAGGAAGGAAGTTATGAACAACCTTTATAAAAACACTGGTTCGTCCTCAACTGGAGTATTGTGTCCAATTCTGGCCACCCCACTTTAGGAAGGATGTGAAGGCCTTAGAGAGAGGGTGCAGAAAAGATTTACAAGAATGGTTCCAGGGATGAGGGGCTTCAGTTATGTGGAGACACTGGAGGAGCTGGGGTTGTTCTCCTTGGAGCAGAGAAGGTTGAGAGGAGATTTGATAGAGGTGTTCAAAATCATGAGGGGTCAGGACAGAGTAGATAGAGAGAAACTGTTCCCATTGGCAGTAGGGTCGAGAACCAGAGGACACAGATTTAATGTGATGGGCAGAAGAACCAAAGGCGACATGAGGAAAAACTTTTTTTTTTTTTTTTTTTAAACCCAGCGAGTTGTTGTGATCTGGAATGCACTGCCTGAAAGGGTGATGGAGACAGACTCCATTGTGGCTTTCAAAAAAGGGAGTTGGATAAACACCTGAAGGAAAAAAAGTTTGCAGGGCTACGGGGAAAGGGCGGGGCAGTGGGACTAGCTGAAGTGCTCTTTTAGAGAGCCAGCACGGGCTCGATGGGCCAAATGGCCTCCTTCTGTGTTGTAACCATTCTATGATACAGGTTGAGCGTCCCAAATCCGGAGTTCCGGAACCCGGGAATTTTGGTGGCAGGGGTCAGAGATCCGTAAAATGTTCCGGAATCCAGACACCGAGGGAAGCGTACCAGAAACCGGAACCAGGCATTTCCGGACTCCGGACATCAGAAACACGTGCAGAGTCCAGAAATATCGCAACCTGGGCTCGGGCGTTTCCGGACTTCGGACATCAGAAACACGTTCCGAAGTCCGGAAAAACCCGAAAATCGGCTCGGCCTCGGTCCAGAGGTTGCCGGATTCGGGACGTTCTACCTGTACTGCACATAGAAAAGAAAAATAAGGAGTATGCGTGCTCCACAAATGATGCTAAAATAGCCAAGGATAAAGCCGAGATCTGAGAGCCGGAGCAGACTTCATCCTAAACATCTATAACCAGTGCAGAGTCGCCACTAACAAGATATAAAATGATTAACTAGATAGCCAAAACATTAGAATATACAACATCAACTTGCATTTATATAGCACCTAAAACTTCCCAAGAGCGTAATCAACCAAAATTTGACACCGAGCCACATAAGGAGATATTAGGACAAATGAGAAATCGCAGGAGCAGTTCAATTAACTTGGCTTCAGAGACCTCGACCGCTAATGGGAGTGAATATAATTCTTTGCCCTCATCATGACTGCGTCAGCTCGTGGCTCAGTGGGTAGCACTCTTGCCTCTGAATTGTAGGTTCAAGCCCCACTCCAGAGACATGAGCACAAAAATCTAGGCTGAAACTTCAGTGCAGTGCTGAGGGAGCGCTGCACTGCCGGACGTGCCATCTTTCTGATGAGAAATTAAACAAAGGCCCCGTCTGCTCTCTCAGATGGACATAAAAGATCCCACAGCACTATTTCAACGAATAGGGGTTATCCCCGGTGTCCTGGCCAATATTTATCCCTCAATCAACATCACTAAAACAGATTATCTGGTCATTTTCACATTGCTGTTTGTGGGAGCTTGCTGTGCACAAATTGGCTGCTAGGTTCCCACATTACAACAGTGACTACACTTCAAAAAGTACTTCATTGGCTGTAAAGCACTTTGGGATGTCCGGAGGTAGTGAAAGGTGCTACAGGAAACTTTGCGCTATCCGGCACCCACGGGACCGAGCTGCTGCCGTTGCCTCAAAACTGCCATACTCTCCAGAGTTAATGTTGAGAGATACGGAGATTCTTATCTCCGTATTTGACAACAAACACTGTTGCTTAGCAACAGCTTCTAAACACTCGGGTGTGGCCTGCAAGCTCTGTAGCTGAAGCTGTTGCTATAGCTACAGACCTTGCACAGTTTGACTGTTCAAACAAAGCAAAAAAAAACAGAATAAAAAACGGCTGCTGATTTTTGCCGGTGGCTCCAGATTGCCGGATAGCTCACCTCCGGATAGCACAAAGTTTCCTGTATATATAAAAATGAAAGTCTTTTTCTTTTATATTCTGTACTTCATCACAAAGCCGCTCATTTCAATGGAAGCTTCAATGAAGTAAATAGCGAGTGAATGCTTATCTATCCAACAAGTGAGAGTCCTACCACCACCCCTTGACATTCAACTGCATTACCATCGCCGAATCCCCCACCATCAACATCCTGGGGGTCGCCATTGACCAGAAACTTAACTGGACCAGCCACAAATACTGTGGCAACAAGAGGTCAGAGGCTGGGTATTCTGCAGCGAGTGTCTCACCTCCTGATTTCCTAAAGCCTTTCCACCATCTACAAGGCACAAGGAGTGTGATGGAATGCTCTCCACTTGCCTGGATGAGTGCAGCTCCAACAACACTCAAGAAGCTCGACACCATCCAGGACAAAGCAGCCCGCTTGATTGGCACCCCATCCACCACATTAAACGTTCACTCCCTCCACCACTGGCGTACCCTGGCTGCAGTGTGTACCATCTACAAGGTGCACTGAGGCAACTCGCCAAGGCTTCTTTGGCAGCACCTCCCAAACCCGTGACCTCTACCACCTAGAAGGACAAGGGCAGCAGGTACATGGGAACACCACCACCTCCAAGGTCACACATCATCCTGACTTGGAAGTACATCACCGATCCTTAAATCGTCACAGGGTCAAAATCCTGGAACTCCCTCCCTAACAGCACTGTGGGAGTACCTTCACCACACGGATGTTGCGGGTCTAGAAGGCGGCTCGCCACCACCTTCTCAAGGGGCAACTAGGGATGGGCAATAAATGCCGGCCTTGCCAGTGACGCCCACATCCCATGAATAAATATTAAAAATATCAACCTCTGGTGCAACCTGAGACGGTTCATTCAGTAAATATACACATCGCATTTTACAACAGTGTCTGAGCTTCACTGTAAAGTGAGTCACCTCGTTAAGGCAACTTCCAGAACAAAATATTTATCTGCACTGCAGCACATTTGGTAGGCATCAGCTAATAAAAATCTACAACGGTTTCAACTTTCGGCGTTTGAAGTTTTCCCTCAGTAATTTGGAAATAAAGTTAAGAGTCATGTTTAATGGCCAGTAAAATTGCCCGATAAAGTAATGAAAATAGTACCAAGGAAAGGCAGGTGACGGAAGAGAGGCTTCTGAAAGCCAGACAATCAAAATTGCCATCAAATAAGCCTTGGGAAAACTTCACAAATCGTTACTACATCAGGCCCACAGGCTCAACTTACATCTCAGTGAAAGGGATTACTACCAGCATCGTGCACCCGAATCATAAAAATGTAGAACTGGGGTTGAACTCCTGTCTGCCAGTCTAAAACCGGTCATACTGGCTCCAGTTTAAAACCACATCCACTTCAGGAGCAGGTGAAGCTGCAATTCAAAGTCCCTCCGCCCCAGCAAAGACATCTCATTAACTTGTTCCTCTTGATTAGCGCCGGCCTACGCCCCACTCCGCCTGGTCTGACTTTTAAAAAAGTGTATTGGTTGTTTGCAGGCGCCACCCGCCCGCGCAGACTTGACCACCAGGCGCTCACCGTGACGCCAGGTTCTCTGCGTCACCGCCATCCGCGAGCCTGCATGCCAGACGTGACCAAATCATGACTTCCTCCCACGGCAAGGTCGACGGTGATTTACATCTGGAGCCCGAAAAAACTCTGGGGAACTTTTTTTTTTTTGGCGAGCAGACTTCCAGAGTGTGCGGTGAGGTGACATACAGCATGTCTGGAAGATGTAAACTGCAATCTGTTGCAGCTGCTACAGCAGGGGATCTTCGAAACAACCACAGGCAATTCGAAATAAACCCAAGAAAAATACTACAGGAAACTTTTTTTTTTTTTTAAATCCGGCACCGACGGTACCGGCGTGGTGCCGGTTGATCAAAAAGTCCAGATTACAGAGAGGTATACTTACCAAGGTACGAGAGCCCCGTACACGGCCACAGGTGCAGGAGCTCCGGTTACACAGCCACTAATATATAGTAAAACTTACCTGAACCTACTCCTGAATTTTGCCGGTTAAGAGAGATTTCCAGATATTTAGGTGCCGGTTAAGAGAGTTTCCTGTAAATAAAGCCCAGCAACTTATCGGGGGGGGGGGGGGGGTGGCAGTGGCAGAGGAAAGAGGGCGGGAGAGCAGCGCACAGCGTACACCAAGAGCACTTGACAACCTGACAACTAAAATATGATGAGTAAATAGGAGCATTATTCAAAAACCCACGCAGTAGCTCATCCTTCAAGATAGAAGTGTGTCATTTTTGGGGCGATTAAATTCTTGTGGAAAATCAAATTTGCAAATGCTGGGTTCATGGAGACAAAATGCTAAAGAGCGGTTTAAGATTGCTTTTTGCATCTGTTCAGAGTCAAGTGCAGGAGGTAGGAAGTGTACATTATCCCAACGGTAGAAATTATTTAAACGGTCCTATGTTTATTCCCTGTGGAATAACAACAGAAAATGCTGGAAAACCCCAAGTCAGGCAACATCCGTGGAGAGAAATTGGAGTGGACGTTTCGGGTCGAAACCCTTCTTCAAAACTGGAAAGAAAAGAAAATAGATCGAAGGCAAGGCTGCGAAGCTGATGCGCTTGAGAAAAAGCAAGGGGGGGTGGGGGGTGGGGGTGGAAGAGAGAAAAGTGGGACCATAGCTGGGAAGTTCCAAAAAGAAAACCCCCTTCACCCTCCAATCAAGAGTTGCAGAATAAATTTGCTTAGGATTAAGAGTGACACAGAAGTGTTAAGAAATGCGTACTGATGTACACTATACAGAAGCTGTGGCTCAGTGGGTAGCACTCTCGCCTCCGAGTCAGAAGGTCATAGGTTCGAGCCCCACTCCAGAGACTTGAGCACAAAATCTAGGCTGACACGCCCAGTGCAGTTCTGAGGGAGTGTTGCACTGTCGGAGGTGCTGTCTTTTGGATGAGACATTAAAACCGAGGTCTCGGCTGCTCGCTCAGGTGGAAGTAAAAGATCCCATGGCACTATTTTGAAGAAGAGCAGGGGAGTTATCCCCAGTGTCCTGGACAATATTGATCCATCAATCAACATCACTAAAACAGATTATCTGGTAGGTATCACATTGCTGTTTGTGGGAGCTTGCTGTGCACAAATTGGCTGCTGCATTTCCTGCATTACAATAGTGACTACACGCCAAAAAGTACTTCATTGGCTGTAAAGCGCTTTGGGATGACCCAAGGTCACGAAAGGAATAATTCTTTCTTCCTTTAATATCTATCAATTTCCCATAGTGTGGAGAACAAGTGACTGAGTCGAAAGACATTTCCAGCCTTTTTTCCCATCATTAATAAGACCACACATGGAATACTACTGCAATTATGGGTACACTACCATCAACAGGACATAACCGTAGCGACATTGCCCATGTCATGGAGGTGTTAAGTTGGTTTTCAGAGGAGTCATGCCTTTGACTGCTCAGATGGTGCAGGGAAGACTATCTGACTTCAACAGAGAACACAAAACTAGAGAGCACTGGTTTAAAATGGACAAACTTCAAGGGAGATGGGAAATTAGCAGAAGCGTTTTATTGCACACAGATTAGCAGTTGGCACCAAGTTGATTCATTCCTTGCCAAAAAAAGAGCTAGATAAGTATCTGGCTGGGAACAGGATTAGATGATGTCTGGATGGGTATTGATAAAATGATTGCGTGCTCTTGGGAAGATGTGGTTCTAACTGGCAAGGAGAGTGGGACTAATTGGATAGCTCTTTCAAAAGAGTTAACAGCACGATGTGCTGGATCATTCTAGGATTGCATACTATTGGGGAGATAGAAACATAGAAAATAGGAGCAGGAGTAGGCCATTCGGCCCCTCGAGCCTGCTCCACCATTCAATGCGATCATGGCTGATCATCCAAATTCAGTACCCGGTCCCTACCTTCACTCCATATCCCTTGATCCTTTAGCCTTAAGAAATATATCTAACTCCTTCTTGAATATATTTAATGAACTGGCCTCTACTGCCTTCTGTGGTAGAGAATTCCACAGGTTCACCACTCTCTGGGTGAAGAAATTCCTCCTCATCTCAGTCCTAAATGGCTTACCCCTTATCCTTAGACTGTGACCCCTGGTTCTGGACTCCCCGGCCATCGGAAACATCCTTCCTGCATCCAGTCTATCTAGTCCTGTTAGTATTTTATATGTTTCAATGAGATCCCCTCTCATTCTTCTAAACTCCAGCGAGTATAAGCCCAATCGACCCAATCTCTCCTCATATGTCATTTCTGCCATCCCAGGTATCAGCCTGGTGAATCTTCGCTGAACTCACTCCATGGCAAGAACATCCTTCCTCAGATAAGGTGACCAAAACTGCACACAATACTCCAGGTGTGGTCGCACCTGTGCTACTGGAAGAGGTTTGGGTAGAATATGGTCTATGGAAGGCTGAATGATCAGCACTTTGCTCAATAACCTTCAGGGATAATTTACACATGAAAGAGCAAAGGGTGGTTGGACCAAGTGGCCTTGTCTTCTGTAATACTTTATGTATAGAAACCATTGACCAAGAGGCAGGAAGAATCAATGGTCTTTCAGTAGGATTGTTGCTTTTGCTGCATGTTTTTTTTTAAAGAAGGGTCTGGCATTATTCTAAAAATTGCAGTGGACTATCTTGAGCTTGTTTTCCACTGCGGTCTTAAAACTATTATTGCAGTAGGTTTATAATTAAAATAAGCCAGCTGAGTTTCTGGTTAGCTTATCTGCTGTACTGGGAAACTCCAGCCAAGTAATGTCGAGTGTTCTTATTGTTTTGGATGCCAGCAAGTCCACAAATTTTTGTCTGGAAGCCCAGATGTACGTGTGCGTGCATTTTCACTCCTCGTCTCTCGCCCTTTCCCGGAGCATAAGCCCTGATGCGCCACCATTCCCCTCATATCTCAGCGAGAAGGTCCCTCTCCCTGGGTTTGCATATTTTAAAGAACACTGTGCCATTGGCCCAATAGTGCAACATTCTCTGCTCTTAATTGTCCAGTCAAACAAAGTTAGGATTCTAATCTGCAAACTAGACTTCAAGGTGAATCCACCATTCACTTCAAGCATGCAAAAACAATTACGCATTCTAGCCTTAAAAAGACACGCACCAACGTCAGATTTTACATGGTTCCCGGTCTCAAAGTGCACCCGCTGACACCATGAGCAAAACAATTAGAGATTTCTTCTTAGGCAGTCCCTCGGAACCGAGGATGACTTGCTTCCACATTAAAAATGAGTTCGCAGGTGACTGATGAGTCCAATGCGGGACCTGCAGTCTCTGTCACAGGTAGGGCAGACAGTGGTTGAAGGGGCGGGTGGGGTGCTTGGGTTGACGTGCGCTCAGCTTCCGCTTGCTTCCGGCGAAGGGACTCTAGGTGTTCGGCGCCTTGCCGGATCCTTCTCCTCCACTTTGTACGGTCTTGGGCCAGGGGCTCCCAGGTGTCGGGGATGTTACACTTTTTCCAAGCGTTGTCCTTGAAGCGTTTCCTCTGCCTACCTGGGGCTCTCTTGCCGTGTCGGAGCTCAGAGTAGAGCGCTTGTTTTGGGAGTCTCGTATCGGGCATGCGGACAATGTAACCCATCCATCAGAGCTGATTGAGCGTGGTCAAAGCTTCGATGCTGGGGATGTTGGCCTGAGCAAGAACACTGACGTTGGTGCGCCTATCCTGCCAATGGATTAGCGCGCGTCTGTCACACGTCAGCGCGTCGAAGACAGACAACCATTAGATGGTGGAGCTGAAAGTTGGCCAAGCACATGCCAATCTGTAAACCTCCCTCAGGAACAGCAATCAACTTCTAACTGACCCAAGGATATCATTATCGCTATCTCTATAGCAAAATGGACATCGTGGTGTTACAAGCCCAACTTAAATCACAACTGGACCTTAGCAGAGTAATACATTGTGTAATAGATGGCAGAATGCTCCCATAATAACACAGCACATCATCCAATTCACTATGTGCAATACCACCTCACCTCTACATTCATTTACATAGTATTACATAGAATGTACAGCATAGAAACAGGCCATTCGGCCCAACTGATCTAAGCCGGTGTTGATGCTGCACACGAGCCTCCTCTCACCCCTCTTCATCTAACCCTAGCATCTCCTCCTATTCCTTTTTCTCTCGTACTTAAATCGAGCTTCTCTTTAAATGTATCCATGCTACTCACCTCCACCACGCCCTGTGGTAGCGAGTTCCACATTCTCACCACTCTGAGTAAAGAAGTTTCTCCTGAACTCCCTATTGGACTTATTAGTGACCATCTTCTAGGTGATTCTCCTCCTCTTTGGAAAACAGTAGACCACCACAAGGCTAGATTTTTCCCCCAACACACTTCGGACGCCACAGTTTTTGATATGCAAATGTTGTCGCGCTTATACTCGGCTGTATAAACATTTCGCATTCATGAAACGGCGGCAAATCGGTAATGCCTAAACGCAGAGTGTTTAAAATCATGAAGGGTTTAGAGTAAATAAAGATAAACTGTTTCCAATGGCCAAAGGGTCGTAAAGCAGAGGGCACAGATTTAAGATGACTGGCAGAGAGAGGAGACAGGATTTGGAATGCACTCTCTGATAGGGTGGGGGATACAGATTCAATAGTAGCCTTCAAAAAGGGAATTGGATAAATACTGGGAGAAAAAGTTGCAGGGATATGGGGGGGGGGGGGGGGGCAACTAACTGGAGCTCTCTTCGAAAAAGCCGACACAAACATGGGTCTGTGTTGTACTATTCGGTGATTCTATGAAACACAGCAACTGACTGCAGGATGAGCAGGTACATCAACCTCAAATGAAACACTAAAAAAAAATAGGAAAAGAACTAATTGAGAAAAAAAGTCAGCACACCTACTAATAACAGGAAGAGAGAAATAATGAAAATCACACCAATTAATATTCCCGTTTAGTTCACACTCTTCTCCTCCCTCCCCCCCACCCAAAAGCGCAGATTCTTGCTGGAGCAATAGTGCCACTAGCACCACGAGCTCTCGCAAGTTGTCACCCTTCCCAGCATAACTTCAGGTGAGTATCGGCAGACTATTTGGCTCCGAGGGCATCACAGCCGAGTCTCTTCAGCTGCCATGTTATTCGCTATCACCACCTAGCACACGGTACCAGAAATAAGGTATATGATGTAACATTGCATAATTCAAGCAAAAATGATTAAACTTGCCCGTCCCACCTTCTACTCTCTCCAACAGTCGCAGGCACACACCTCCACATCTGTAAACTAACGTACTGGACTTGGCCCCCCACATAGATCTGCTCAAGCCCATGCCCAGAATATTGAAAATAACTCTGCCCTGGCCACGAGAAATAAAGACTTGGTTTTTGTAGGACACCCCAAGCAGTTTACAGCCAATGAAGTACTTTTGAAGTGTAGTCACTGTTGTAATGCAGGAAACACGGCAGCCAATTTGCGCACAGCAAGATCCCACAAACAGCAGTGCAATAATGACCAGATAATGTTTTTTTTTTATATAAAGTGATTTTGGTCGAGGAGTAAATATTGGCCAGGGCCTCGGGAAGAACTTCCCTTTTCTTCGAAAGTGGCGTGGGATCTTTTATATCCACTTGAGGGGGAAGATAGGGCCTCGGTTTAACATCTCATCCGAAAAACAGCCCCTCCGACAGTGCAGCACTCCCTCGGAGTGTCAGCCTGGATTTTTGTGCTCAAGCCTCTGGAATGGGACTTGAACCCACAACCTTCTGACTCGGAGGAGAGAGTGTTACTACTGAGCCAGGGCTGACACCTAGTATCATGGCTAAGAATTGCATCAAAGAACTGACCAACAATTCCCAGGAGCCACCAGATGGCCAAGACTCACTGGAAGTTGAAAAAGGGTAGGAAGGCAATAAAAGGAATGGGGGGGGGGGGGGGGGAAATGTGGTCTTAACAGTCATCAGCAGCAGAGTGTGAAAGGGTTTAAGAATGATTTAAACTGTAGACTGGGTATATGTGAATAGCTGGGGGAAAATGAATCGTGATTCACAGAGCGCGAGAAAAAGAGAAAAAAGTGAAATTATTGCCAATTGGGGGCATGGGGGCCATAAAACAGGTTGAGAAAAATCTGAGGTTGGCGTGTGATGAAAGGGAACCAAGTTACAAGTGGAATAATGTAACATGGATCTGAATTAGGCGAACCACAGAGATGATTAAAGTCGTCTTTATAGTCACTTTAAAAAAAAAAAAAAACAATCTAATGTTCCAGAAGTCCCTTCCTTTACGGAGAGACGTATAACGGAGACTGAAACCAACTATTTTTGCACATCAGATAAAGTGGCAATTATAAACGAGCAAATTTCTGACATCTTGAACATTACCCCAATGTTGGCAGCTCTAGAAAGAAGAAATAACTTGCATACTGTGCCTTCACATTCTTCGCAGTCAATTAATTAGTTTGAAGTATAGTCACTGTTGTTCTGCTGGCACAGCACGACAGCCACTTTGTGCACGAGATGCGGCCAGAAACAGCAATGAGATAAAAGACCGGGTAAACTCGGTTGAGGGATGAAATGTTGGGTTTGGAGTGGGCACCCGGATGAAATTCACCTGCTCTTCTTCGAATAGTGCCAGGAGATTGTTTGGTTCCACCTGAACCAGCAGGAAGGACCCTGGATTAACGTCTCGCCTGGAAGACATCACCTCCGACAGTGCAGCAGCCAATCAGTACTGCGAGTGTGAGCCTCGATTATGTGCTCAAGTCCATGGAGTTGGACCCGAAGCCAGAACCATTGAATCGGAAGAGACCCTTACGGTGACAGACTTGCACTTGATTTTTTTTCCCCCCCTCCATCTCCATATGAACACCTACGGTATTGAAGGTTGAAAGGCACTAGAATGACCTTAATGGTTATATTATTGACCGCAAGCTCATTCCACCCCTGTACACGAACACTCTATTGATTCTACCGACTGTTGCTTTCCAGCTGCTTTCTATAATTTAGCATTCATGGTGTTGCATTTTCACTTGGACTCAAGCAAGACGGACAAATACAGCTATTAATAACTTGCCTTGGATTCCTCTCAAACAATTCTACAACTGAGGTCGAAGAAAGAATGGAAACTATTTAAAAAATGCTGCCTTGTTGTTGTTAAAAAAGTACAAAGAGCTCGGTCAGGATACGAGGTACCAAACCGTGGGAACGCCGTTCACTTGGCTGAGAATTTTGTCCCACATTGCCTTGAACGACTTGCATTTATATAGCGCCTTCAACAGAGGAAAAACAGCCCATGGCAGAAGTGTAGTCAGATAAAAATGGGCACCAAGCCAAACGAGGAGATTTATTTTATTTTAAGAATGATGACTAAAAGCTCGGTCAAAAAAAATGGGTTTTAAGGAGGGACTTAAAAGAGGAGGGAAGGGGTATGGCAGAGGAGTTTAGGGAACAAATTCCAAAGCAGAGACGAGACGCTTGAAGGAATGGTCGCCAAAGGTGGGACGAAGTGAGAGGATGCACATTATTGTAGTTAGAGGAACAGAGTTTGTGGGAAGAGGGTTGGAGGTAGTAGGAGGTTAGAGATAGGGAGGGGCAAAGTCATGAAGGAATTTAAACATAAGGATTAGATTTTAAATTGGAGAAAGAAAGAAAAAAGTCTTGCACTTATACAGCACCTTTCACGACCATGGGACGTCTCAAAGCATTTTACAGCCAATGAAGTACTTTTTGAAGTGGAGTCACTGTTGTAATGTGGGAAACACGGCAGCCAATTTGCCCACAGCAAGCTCCCACAAACAGCAATGTGATAATGATTAGATAATCTGTTTTAGTGATGTTGATTGAAGGATAAATATTGACCCCAGGACACCAGAGATAAATCCCCTGCTCTTCTTCAAATTAGTGCCATGGGATCTATAACGTCTACCTGAGGGGGCAGACAGGGCCTCGGTTTAACGTCTCATCCGAAAGACGGCACCTCCGACACTGCAGTGCAGTGCTGAGGGAGTGCTGCACTGTCAGCCTAGATTCGTGTGCTCAAGTCCCTGGAGTGGGAACTGAACCCACAACCTTCTGACTCTAGGTGGCGAGTGGGCTACCAACTGAGCCACAGCTGACACTAAGGGGTTAAGCAATCGGGGGTCCGGGGCGATGGCTAAGCGGGACAGGGTGTGGGTCGCAGAGTTTTGGATGAGTCGATGTTTACCATGTGAGGATACGAGGCTGGCCAGGAGAACAGCGGCTCCTCCAGACTCGGCTATTCCAAAAGGCAGAGATGTGGGCTTCAGCAGCAAATGGCCCGAGACAAGGGCAGAGGCAGAGGTGGAAGTAGGTGGTCTTTGTGATAGAGAGAGGATATGGAAGCTCAGCTCTGGGTCAGAGAGGACATGGAGGGTGCAAATAGTCCAGTTTAACCAGAAGCCACGGTGGGGAATGGCAAAGGTTCAGAGTTTGTGGTGGGGACTGAAGAGGATGGCTTCGGTCTTACCAATGTTTAACTGGAGGAAACTGCAGCTCATCCAGGACGGTTTGTCAGACAAGCAATCGGACAACACAGAGCAAGTGGAGGGGCCGAGAGGGGTGGTGGGCATCATCAGCGTACATGTGGAACCTGACCCCATGTCTTCCATTGATGTTGTCAACGGGCGGCAAGTGGAGGCGGAAGATGAGGGAGTCAAGGATAGATCCATGAGGAACCCCAGAGGGTGATGTTTTTGTGGAGCATTTTACAAGAAAGGTCAGTCTTGCCTTCCAAATTTCTACATATTTTAGGACGAGTACTTTTGAGAGCCTGTGGTATGGTAGGGTCGATATTAGGAACAAACAGCAAGCTGCACAATCTAATTATATGGCTGCCAAAAGTAACAATTGATGCCTCGTCGGTATGCTTTGCATCTTCGGCCATATTGCCATAAACAGCTCGCAGGATTTATATGGCTGCGCAACAACAACAACTTGTATTTAAATAGCACCTTTAACAGAGTAAAATATCCCATGGCGTTTCACAGGAGCGTTATCAAACAAACTTTGACACCAAGCCACACAAGGACATTAGAACAGGTGACCAAAAGTTTAGTCAAAGGGGTAGGTTTTAAGGAACATCTGAAAAGGAGGAGAGGGATAGAAAGGAAGACTTGCATTTATATAGCGCCTTTCATGACCACCGGACATCCCAAAGCGCTTTACAGCCAATGAAGTACTTTTTGAAGTGTATTCTCTGTTGTAATGTAAATAAAGTCTTGCATTTATATAGCGCCTTGCACGATCCGAAAGACAGCACCTCTGACCAGTGCAGTGCCGAGAGTGTGCTGCACTGAGTGTCGGTTTAAGATTTGTGTGCTCAAGCTTCTGGATTGGGGACTTGAACCCATAAACTTCTGACTCAGAGCCGGGAGTGCTACCCACTGAGCCACGGCCGTGTGTCACCCCTGTATGAACTAACAAAACCAGGACCGAGCTGTGCAGAAGTGCATCAGACAGCTCAGGGTTTCGATTCTCAGAGGGCGCATCCTTAGTGAGAGTTGTGCGCTAATCTCTGAAATACCAAAGTGCGGAATTTTAGGCTTTTAATCTCAGACTGTGGAAGGATTCCTAAATAGCAGCACAAGGGGAGATCATTCTCGGTTGCCCTCGTGAAGGTGGCTGCTGAGGTAGATTTGTGTAGATTACATAGAATTTTACAGCACAAACAGGCCATTCGGCCCAACTGGTCCGTGCCGGTGCTTATGCTCCACGCGAGCCTCCTCCTACCGTACTTCATCTCACCTGGTCAACATATCATAGGATTACATAGATATCTCAAGGGCAACTAGGGATGGGCAATAAATGCTGGCATTGCCAGCAACGCCCAGATCCCACAAACGAATAAAAAAAAAATACGGCACACAAACAGGTCATTCAGCCCAACCAATCCATGCCGACGTTTATGCTCCACTCGAGCCTCCTCCAGTCTTTCCTCATCTAAATCTATCAGCATAACCCTCTATTCCCTTCTCCCTCATATGCTTGTCCAACCTCCCCTTAAATGAGTTTATACTATCCACTTCAACTACTCCATGTATAGTAATCTCGGATGTAATGCTTAAGTTATCCACCAGATGGAGACAAATTAAAGGGTTCATTTACCAGTGTTTTAAGGTAAGCCCTGCTACACAAGTATTTAGGTAATGTGGACTTGTGGGTATGACATCATAAGATCCTCCATGTTTGGTTCGTGCAGTAGAAATACCAGTGCATGCCTGTAGCTGTAAGAGCTCTGTTCTCTCCTTATTCTGTGTAATTAAAAGTAAAGTTTTGAGTTCCTGAAGTCTCACTTATCAGTTATTTGGACCTTACTATTCGGATATAACACTGATAGCGAGTTCCACATTCTCACCACTCTCTGGGTAAAGAAGTTTTTTCTGAATTCCCTATTGGATTTCCTTCTATTCCCTTCCCCTTAAATGCATCTATGCTTTCTGCCTCAACCACTCCATGTGGTAGTGAGTTCCACGTTCTCGCCACTGAGTAAAGAGATTGCTTCTGAATTCCTTATTGGATTTATTAGGGATGATCTTGTATTTATGGCCCCCTAGTTTTGGACTCCCCACAAGTGGAAACATCTCTACGTTTAAAATTATGAAGGGGGTTTGATAAGGTAAAGACCTCTATAATGTCATCTTTCGGTCTTCTCTTTTCTAGAGAAAAGAGCCCAGCCTGTAAATCTTTCCTGACAGTTGTAGCAACATCCTTGTAAATCTTTTTTGCACCTTATCCAGTGCTTCCATCTCCTTTTTGTAATACAAGAGGCCAGAACTGTGCACAGTACTCCAAGTGTGGTCTAACCAAGGTTCTAAAATGAGTTTAAGACCTTGACAAAAATGTCAACGGAAAATATGTATGACATGGTGCCCTCCCATCTTGGGAACTCACTATTCCAGTTCTCAGTGGAGATACAGGTAGAACTGAAGTCTGTATTTGCCTCAGCACTAGGGTGGCTTTAGGAAGAGCATCTGGATTTATCTGGGGAATGCGGAGAAGACCCCAGACCTTACAGCGACTAATGGATCTTTCTCCACCAGAGATCAACATAGTCTCTAATTTGCTGATCGAGGTATGACTTGAGAAGGAGCCCTCCAAATTGAACATCCCAATTGTGGAAGCTCTATGCTGTATCAGCTCCCTGCTGCCTAAGAACAGACTAGAGGAACAGCTGCCCGCATGAATCGCAGGAGGTATCCTGTCTCGTTACAAGAAACGCCCGGGGCATTTTTCCATCACAGAGCTCCCGTGCCATGTACTGGATGTTGCCACGGCACGGGGTCTAGGGCTGAAAATAACCAGTTTGCTTAAGAATTTCCACCAGATGTGTTTCAGTGGGTTTTAATAAGCATCTTGCTATGAAGAGACACCGAGATCCTTTGCGGTTTCTGGCCCTGGCTTAATACAGACTCATTGGTCGAATTCCTCCTACCCAAGTTAGAGAACAAGATTCAACAAATGAGTAGGAACACCAAGTGTACAGAGGAACCTCACCATGTCAGTCACCCCACACTTGGAAAGTAAGGTGGCTTTGCACAATAAAACAATATCAACTTACATTTATATAGTGCCTTGAATGCATCAAGGCGCTTCACAAAAGCGTTACCGAAACAACATTCGAGACTAAGCCACACAAGGAGCTATCAGGACAGATGGCAAAAAGCTTGGTCAGAGGTAGGTTTTAAAGGAGCGTCTTAAAAAAGGAGGGGAGAGCAACGTTTCTGTTAAGCTGCGACGCAGGCTACTCACTGGCTTTTACATGGGAGAAACCGCGCATGCGCGAAAATTTGAATGGGCCGTGTCGCCCGTTAAAGGGACCGCGCACCAAAGAAAAATTACAGGGAACATTATGAGGGGGGCGGGGAGGTTTAGGAAGAGAATTCCAGAGCTTAGGGCCTAGTCAGCTGAAGGCACGGCCGCCAATGGTGGGGCGATTAAAAGCAAGAGGTGTACAATGGGCCAGAATTGGAGCAGTGCAGAGATCTCGGTGGGTTGTGGGGCTGGAGACGGACGGACGGACACGGTTGAGAATTTTAAAATTGAGGTTTTGCCGCACCGGAAGACAATGTAGGTCAGCGAGCACAGGGGTGACCTTGTTGACTCAGACCAGGTATCCGCAATGATGCCAAAGTATTGAGGAGAGGCCACCTAGAAGCACACGGAGTTCGTAAGAGACATTGCAAAAGCAATTCATTAAAGACTTCCCGGACAGTATCCACTCGTACGTCACGGACTGTGTGTCCCTCATCAATAACCCACAGGTGGAGGTCAGAACAAATGCAGTCACCTCACGATTCCTTGAATTGGCCAGATAATCTGTTTTTATGTTGACTGAAGGATGTATATTGGCCAGGACACCGGGGAGAACTCTCCTGCTCTTCTTCGAAAAGTGCCGTGGGTTGTAGCAAACGGCAAGTGTTCCCCACATTCCTTCACCTGTATTGGAGGCAAGCCCATAGGTTTATGCTTTATGGGTCCTTGCTCACCATGTGCCAAGAGCAAATATCAGGAATTGGGACGTGGAGGGCAGAGTGTTCAAGATTTTCCAACCACTCTTGGCTCACAAAGCTGTCTAAGTGGAGCATGAATTTGTAAAATGTCCCTCGATTTTCAAATCGCTCCACCATTGGTGGCCGTGCTTTCAGCTGCCAAGGCTCGAACTTCTGGAATTCCCTGCCTAAACCTCTCCGCCTCTCTTGCCTCCTTTAAGATGCTCCTTAAAACCTAACTCTTTGACCAAGTTTTTGGTCATCTGCCGCAATATCTCATGTGGCTCGATGTCAAATTTTATTTGATAAACGCACCTGCGAAGTATCTTGGGATGTTTGCGTACAGGAACAAGGATGTCTTGCTGCAGTTGTACAGGGCCTTGGTGAGACCACACCTGGAGTATTGCGTGCAGTTTTGGTCGCCTTATCTGAGGAAGGATGTTCTTGCCATGGAGGGAGTGCAGCGAAGATTCACCAGACTGATACCTGGGATGGCAGGAATGACGTATGATGAGAGATTGGGTCGATTGGGCTTATACTCACTGGAGTTTAGAAGAATGAGAGGGGATCTCATTGAAACTTATAAAATTCTAACAGGACTAGACAGACTAGATGCAGGAAGGATGTTCCCGATGGTCGGGGAGTCCAGAACCAGGGGTCACAGTCTAAGAATAAGGGGTATGCCATTTAGGACAGAGATGAGGAGGAATTTCTTCACCCAGAGGAGTGGTGAGCCTGTGGAATTCTCTACCACAGAAGGCAGTGGAGGCCAATTCATTAAATATATTCAAGAAAGAGTTAGATATATTTCTTAAGGCTAAAGGGATCAAGGGATATGGAGAGAAGGCAGGAACAGGGTACTGAATTTGGATGATCAGCCATGATCTCATTGAATGGCGGAGCAGGCTCGAGGGGCCGAATGGCCTACTCCTGCTCCTATCTTCTATGTTTCCTACCTTAAAAGGCGCTATATAAATGCAAGTTGTTGATAAGTACATTGAAAGCCCGAAGGGGATGGATACAAGTGTTGAGGGCAAAAGGGTTACTTTCTCTGGGCCTGGGACTCCGTGATTTATTGTTGTTGGGAGTGTATCCCATAGAACTAGTCTATGGAACATAAAAAACCCATTGGTTACCAAATAGCTGATAGTGGACTGTGTGGCAATGAAGCTCAGGATACTCAACCTCAAAAGTTGATATTTTCCTTCCAAAGGAACAGTTCCAGTTCTGCACTGCAAGACAGATGACATATTCCTGATTACATGTTGCGTTCGCGTTCTAGAATATACACTGGTACTCCTATACGGCTCATTAATTTTACAGAAATGCACTTCTCAGCAACTTTATCAACTAATCTGGGAGTGGAACAGAAATAGTCAGCCAGCCAGCCAAGATTTGGCAAAAACTCCAAAAGGGTTGGCTTTTGAAAAATGTAAGAAGTCACACAACACCAGGTTATAGTCCAACAGCTTTATTTGAAATCACAAGCTTTCGGAGCGCTGCTCCTTCGTCAGGTGAAGTGGAGAAATGCATAAAGACACAGCTTATATAGTCAGAGAATCATGTCAGATGTTTACAGGTAATCTTGCCAACTGCCATTTATCACACCTCGGCAGAGAGATAATCACAGCAATCAAAAGGTGTGAATGGTGTCCAAACAGGTCAGTCAGGAAAACATTACATCAAAGAACAATGAGGTGGGGTCACAAGGGGTCAAATATTGCAGATGCTGGGGTCTGTATGAAAAACAAAAAAAGACAAAAAACATGCTTTTTTTTTGTTGCTGGAAATCACAGCAGGTCCGGCCGCATCTCTGAAGAGAGAACAAGCCAATGTCGACTCGAGTCTGGATGACCCTGCGTCAGGTGGGGTTACATGTAGCGTGACATGAACCCAAGATCTCGGTTGAGGCCGTCCTCATGGGTGCGGAACTTGGCTATCAGTTTCTGCTCGACGATTTTGCGTTGTCGTGTGTCTCGAAGGCCGCCTTGGAGAATGCTTACCCGAAGATCGGAGGCTGAATGTCCTTGACTGCTGAAGTGTTCCCCGACTGGGAGGGAACACTCCTGCCTGGTGATTGTTGCGCGGCGTCCGTTCATCCGTTGTCGCAGTGTCTGCATGGTCTCGCCGATGTACCATGCTCCGGGCATCCTTTCCTGCAACGTATGAGGTAGACAACGTTGGCCGAGTCACATGAGTATGTACCATGTACCTGGGGGGTGGTGTCCTCACGTGTGATGATGGTATCTGTGTTGATGATCTGGCATGTCTTGCAGAGGTTGCTGTGGCAGGGTTGTGTGGTGTCGTGGTCGCTGTTCTCCTGAAAGCTGGGTAATTTGCTGCGAACGATGGTCTGTTTGAGGTTAGGCGGCTGTTTGAAAGCGAGTAGTGGAGGCGTGGGGATGGCCTTAGCGAGGTGTTCGTCGTCATCGATGACATGTTGAAGGCTGCGAAGAACATGGCGTAGTTTCTCCGCTCCGGGGAAGTACTGGACGACGAAGGGTACTCTGTTGGTTGTGTCCAGTGTTTGTCTTCTGAGGAGGTCGGTGCGATTTTTCGCTGTGGCCCGTCGGAACTGTCGATCGACGAGTCGAGCGTCATATCCCGTTCTTACAAGGGCGTCTTTCAGTGTCTGTAGGTGTCCATCGCGTTCCTCCTTGTCTGAGCAGATCAAGTTCAGCATGAAAGGCAGCATCAAGTTCAAACTCCCAGAGTACCACAAAATACATTTACCGAGAAGCTTTACTACAACAGCTTACATTTCCACAGTCCTCCCTCTCACATTTGAAAGGCGGCATTCAATGTATTTTGAAAATGAAAGGCAACTAGACAATAACAAAATACTGCGGATGCTGGAAATCTGAAACAGAAAAATGCTGGAAACACTCAGCAGGTCAGGCAGCATCGAGGAGAGAGCGAGAGCACAGAGAGAGAGAGCACAGAGAGAGAGAGAGAGAGAGAGAGAGAGAGAGAGAGAGAGAGAGAGAGAGAGTTAACGTTGCGGGGTCGAGGACCCTTTTTCAGAACTGTTAGAGAAGAGAGAGATTTTCTCGAAACTTTTCCAGTTCTGACGAAGAGCCCTCGACCTGCTGAGTGTTTTCAGCATTTTCTGTAGGCAATTAGACAAGTCTGGGGACAACAACAAAAAAGTTAGTAACTAAAACTTGGCTCCCTGTATGCCAGACAATGATAACTCTCTCCGGTTAGTCCCATCTGAAGAAGAAAACTTTTTGCTATTTGTTCCATTATTGTCTCTTAATCCCTACGATAAGTGCAATGTACTGGTCAAAAGACGCTTCCATAATGTACACTGTATTCAACATCTACACCCAACATATGGAGAAAGGTAAAGTTATAGTCTGCAGGGCTCAACTAGAGTGATTTACAATCATCTTATCCCATTTTACATATATTAGCTGTGGTCAATAGACCTACAGCAGCGAATTCAACAGTGTTCCCCAGCTGCAAGAAAATTCAGTCCATTAGGCCTGTTGTTCCAACTCCAACAAGTCTGGAGACAGGCTCTGGGAGTTTACAATCCAAAAGGATATAAAATCTGAATTAAGTGTAATCATTTTGAGATTGTGGACCTAAAGAGTGTCCGGGGGCGGGCGGGTAGAATTCTTCTGTTCTACCTCCAGGTGAACAGGAATGCCGCTCTAGGTAAAGGATGGGACTGCTCCCCAAAATGAAGTTAGCGGAGGACATGTCCACCGACGGACTTTCCAAGTGCCTTTTGCTAACCACTGCCACCTTGCACTAAACCGTGAACGATTACTAGAAATTCTGTTAAGTCTTCAGAGAGCGAGATAAAAAAAATCAGTGTGAAGAGCTTAAAACAAACATGAAACAAATGCTTAAAATTCCACCAAGTCCAGGCAGTCTTCCACGAACAGACTGTGCGAGTGCATTGATCCGAAAGTTCAAAGTCCATTCATGGTCATTGCTTTTTTTGGGGAAATTTGATCAACTGCAAAGTCCAAAGTTAACACCATAAAAAAAAGGTCAAATGGGCCGAGGTTTCAATTACACGCAGAGAGCTCTTTTCAAGGAACACCACAAAGGACATCAGTGCCACAGCTTTACAGAAACATTTAGAATATATTCTACTGCACCAAAGCAATATACTTTTCACAGGAATGGATCCGACATATTAAAAATCTTATGTCTGCTCCTACTTCCTTCCAGTCAACTTTTTCCCCCAAGATATAAATTCCCACGTCCACATTTACATCGCTCTGTTGTTACACCCTCCGGCCAATGGAAGTGCTGTTGCGCAATTTCAGCACGACAAGTTTAAATACAGTTTCCATTTTAAATGTGGACAGAGGAATTAATTTACAGTAAACTCCCTTGTTCAGAGTACGGTGAAAATGTGGGAACTCACTACCACAGGGAGTAGTTGAGGCGAATAGCGTGGAAGCATTTAAGGGGAAAGCTCGATAAGTAAGCGAGGAAGAAAGGAATAGAAGGATATGCTGATTGTGAGAGATGAAGTAGAGTGGGAGGAGGCTCGTGTGGAGCATAAACACCGGCACGGACCAGTTGGGCTGAATGGCAGTTTCAGTGCGGTTAAAAGAAAATGTAAAAATAAAAAAGGACAAAATATACAACTTTAAAACGGGAGGGACTTATGTCCAAAATCTCGGACCCTGCTTCACTTGAAAAGTACCCTTGGTCTCGACCCTGCACGACACCCAAGCGATCAAATATTGTTGCATGTGGGACATCGAAACAAGTACAAATAATGCTCAGGTGTCAATACATCAAAAAAGTGGTTCTGAAATCTCAAGATTTAGAGGATATCAGTGGATGACTTTTTCTAGATTTGCACTAGGTATTTTTTGCCCCCAAAAATGTACTGGTTTCCTCCTGTCCTTAGACTCGCAGCTTTACGGCTTAAAGAAAGTGAACTAAGGGATAAAGTATATCCATGAAAAGTACTACAGTTCTTGCCCAATGTCTACATACGCCAAGTAAACAGAAACCAGGCACACTTGAGAAGTAGCAATTACTAGAAGCCTCCTGGGTACATTACTACGGTGTCAGCTATGACTCAATGGGTCACACACTCGCCTCAGAATCAGAAAGATGTGGGTTCAAGTCCCACTCCACGAGACTTGAGCCCAAAATCCAGGCCGACACTCCAGTGTAGTGCTGCACTGTCGGAGATGCCGTCTTTCGGATGAGACGTCAAACCGAGGCCCCATCTGCCCTCCAAGGTGGACGTAAAAGATCCCACGGCACTATTTTGAAGAACAAGGGGAGTTCTCCCCGGTGTCCTGGCCAATATTTATCCCTCAAAATCAACATCGCTAAAATAGATTCTCTGGTCATTATCACATTGCTGTTTGTGGGACCTTGCTGTGCGCAAATTAGCTGCCGCATTTCCTACATTACAACAGTGACTACCCTTCAAAAGTGCTTCATTGGCTGTAAAGCGCTTTGGGATGTCCTGCGGTCGTGAAAGGCGCTACAGAAATGCAAGTCTTTCTTTTCTCTGAATTCATTATTAAAATAGTGAAAGTGTTCAAAAATGTATTATATAAATACAGCTTGTTCCTACTACAGTTTACAGTATACAATGCAGGGGGCAGGCAAAGTCATTTAAGAAATACATTACTGGTTTACGAAACACATTTTCAAACACATGTACAGTATATGCAAACTGAACTCTCTTAATTGGCAGCTTAGTCTTGTATTATGCAACTGCAATGGTGAATTATGTAGATCCTCTGCTCTGTAATCATAAAGCTAACTACAGGAAACTATTATCCGGCACCAACGGGACCGGCATGGTGCCGGTTTATCAAAAAGTCCGGATTACACAGAGGTATAGTTTAAAAGGTACGAGAACTCCGTACACAGCAACAAATCCAGGCTTCCCTGTTGCTTAGCAACATGTGCAGGAACTCCGGCCACAGACCAAGCGTCCCTGTTGCTTAGCAACAAGTGCACGAGCCCCAGTTACACAGCCACAGATCCAGGAACTGCCACTAAGATGAAGTAAAACTTACCTGAACCTACTCCTGAATTTTGCCGGTTAACAGAGATTTCCGGTTATATAGGTGCCGGTAAATCGAGAGTTTCCTGTACCGCACAGAACAGCACTTCCATTACACTGACCACTGGAATAACATTATTTAAGCCCACTGCATCAAAAAAGTTGCCCTCAAAGACTTTCTACCCAATAAGTATTTATTATTTTGTTGTAATACTGATGCTCTGGCGAGACATTATTTTGAAGACCAACCAGAGAACTCCACACACACGCACAGTGTTACAATAGCAAAATACTGCGGATGCTGGAAATCCGAAATAATAACAGAAAACGCTGGGAAAAACTGAGCAGGCCAGGCAGCATCCATGGAGAGAGAAAAACCAGAGTTAACGTTTCAGGTCTGGGACCCTTCTTCAGAACTGGAAAAAGCTGGAGATGTAACAGATATTAAGCAGGTGCAGAGACGGGTGGGAGGAGGAATTGAAGGAACAATCTGTGCTTTTGTAAGAGGCAGGAAAGATAAAATGTTGCAAATGGGAATGGCAAAAATCACAGCAGGAAAAATGGGGGGCAGGGGTTATAGTTTGAAATTGTTGAACTCAATGTTGAGTCCAGAGGGCTGTAAAGTGCCCAATCGAAAGATGAGGTGCTGTTCCTCGAGCTTACGTTGAGCTTCATTGGAACCGTGTAAGAGGCCGAGGACAGAGATCTGGGGCAGTTTAGGACCTGGTGTAATGGTTTCTGATTCGAACCAGTCTAACACAGCCTAAACAAGACAGTGATTCATTCATCGCTATAATAGACCAAACGTACTGAAGCAATGTTACGCGACTGGCAAGAGTAAAAAAAAATTACACGTTACCAATACCAAAGCACAAGAGCCCTCACAGCTCCATTATCGTCTTGCATTTCGTAAAACTTAATGTCCCGGTTTTTCCATTAAGGGCGCAATGGGGGGAAATGCGCCTAGAATGCGCTGGTTTTGCCAAGGCGAAGTTAGGCGCAAGTTTCTGCGCAAACTCACTGGCGGAAGCTCGGACATAAAATCCCCCATGAAACAGCGCCGTCGAGCAGTGCAACCGAACGCAAGCGAACACTGACTGGAACCGGGCCAACGGGGTCTCTGAAAATGTGTTCAAGTAAATCGCTGCAGCTGAACAAACAGGCCAATCAGTGGTTTCAATTGACTGCTGCTCAAAAAAAAAGACTTGTGTGCCAAGGGCAGATAAATTGACCGAATTTGAACTCGTTTAAACTGAATTTTTAAAGCAATTTGAAGCAATTTGTGGCATCAGTACGAGAAGCCGAGCCGAACAAGCCTGGTCACTGCAGCTACAGGTCATTAGCGATGGATTCGTGAGACCAAAGGAACCAGTGCACTCGAAATTAAGGGCGCAATTGGCAGAAACTCAGCATGCCGACTTCGGGGGGGGGAGGGGGGGTGGAGTCAGAGGGGCGGCCAGTTTTGGGCAAACTGACCTTTGAACCAGCAATAAAAGCTATGGGCGTAACACACTTGTAATCTAAATTCCGCCATCTTTGCAAAAAGTAGAGAAGTTATGCTGAACCTTTATAAAGCGCTGGTTAGGCCACAACTGGAGTATTGCGTCCAGTTCTGGTCCCCACACTTTAGGAAGGATGTGAAGGTCCTTGAGAGGGTGCGGAGGAGATTTACCAGAATGGTTCCGGGGATGGGGGATCTTAGCTACAAGGACAGGTTGGAGAAGCTGGATTTGTTTTCATTAGAGCAAAGGAGGTTGAGGGGTGATTTGATAGAGGTGTACAAGATTGTGACGGGTTTGGATAGGCTAGATGGGGAAAGGCTGTTCCCACTAGTTAATGGTACAAGGACTAAGGGACACAGGTTTAAGGTTTTGGGCAAGAGATACAGGGGAGACGTGAGGAAAAACTTTACGCAGCGAGTGGTGAGGACCTGGAACTCGCTGCCGACGGAAGTGGCGGAAGTGGAGACACTCAATGTTTTCAAGGGGAGACTGGATAGGCACTTGAGGGAAATAAACTTGCAGGGCTACGGGGATATAGCAGAGGAATGGGATTGACTGGATTGCTCTGGAGACACACCGGCATGGACTCGATGGGCTGAATGGCCTCTTTCTGTACCGTATGACTATGACTTGCGCAATTTGTCGATTCCGTCCGGAAAGCATCGACATCCAGGCGAAAAATCCAGGCCAATATTCAAGTAGTTTTGCTTTTCCCTACTATTTGCATTATCTACTGATATTAAAAATTTGGCAGAGAGCACAGAGTTCCGGTCCACTACCAACCATTGTACAGTTTTGGTCTCCTTACCTAAGGAAGGATATACTTGCCATAGAGGGAGTGCAACAAATGCTCACCAGACTGGTTCCTGGGATGGGGGAGATTGTCCTATGGAGGACAGATTGAGTAGACTAGGCCTATATTCTCTAGAGTTTAAAAGAATGAGAGGTTTCAGCACTTGACAGGTTAGATGCAGGGAGGAGGTTTCCCCTGGCTGGGGAGTCTAGAACCAGGGGTCACAGCATCAGAATAAAGGGTTGGTCATTTAGGACTGAGATGAGGAGAATTTTTTCCACTCGGTGTTGAATCTTTGGAATTCTCTACCCCAGAGGGCTGTGGAGGCTCAGTCATTGAGTCTGTTCAAGACAGAGATCGATGTCCAAAGATGTGCGGGTTAGGTTGATTTGGCTATGATAAATTGACCCTTAGTGTTAGGGGATTAAATATGTGGGGTTACGGGGATAAGGTGGGATGTGTGTCGGTGCAGGCTCGATGGGCCGAAATGGCCTCTATCTGCACGGTGGGGATTCTGTGTGTTCTGTGCGATAGATTTTTGAATATTAAGGGAATTAAGGGATATGGGGATAGTGCAGGAAGGTGGAGATGAGGTAGAAGATCAGCCATGATCTTATTGAATGGTAGAGCAGGCTCAAAGGGCCGAATGCTGCTCCTATTTCTTATGTACTGTGTCATGATTTTGCGTCACACCCAAGGTATTATTTTTAGCTTGTAATAAACTGTACACACCTTTCGGTTCTTCCGACCCTAGGTGGTGCTGCTGCTCATCCAAGCTCTGGCTCCAGGTCCATCTCTCCAAACTACATTTACCTTCAACCCCACCTAAATGCTTTTTTTTTATAAATATAAACTTCCCCAGCGCTGCCGTTTTCCCTGGTTGCCAACTCTGGCTGGATGTATTCCCGGAGGTTTCATCACATGACATCGCGCCTCCAACCACCCCGCCCCCACACTCCCACCATTGGTCACTCAACAGGTCCATCCTCACGGTGCCCCGCCGTCCCACAGCCAATCATAAAGCGAACAGACTCTTCATTACCCGAGTGGATGATCCTTGACTGTCAGCCAAACAAACTATTCCTTTCCCAACTCCCAACATTTTTATAACTAATAAAAAGCATTGAAAGAATTTTTTCCCCCCAAATGTCCGTGATTTTGCTCTGTATGCTCCCAGCAGCGTCGCGGAGATTAATCTTCAATTCCTGGAGACTCCAGGGCAATCCTGAAGGATTGGCAACCTAC
The DNA here is from genome assembly GCF_052327205.1 of Somniosus microcephalus. Taxonomy (NCBI): domain Eukaryota; kingdom Metazoa; phylum Chordata; class Chondrichthyes; order Squaliformes; family Somniosidae; genus Somniosus; species Somniosus microcephalus. The sequence goes on from NC_140988.1 coordinate 11,317,425, forward strand.
GGGCAGGTTTTGTTTTAAATAAATATAGAATCGTTATTTGCGATTCATTAACTTTTAAGTTATTAAGTTTTGGGTTTCTCCTGATGCCTGCCCGCTTCCAACAGAGCCCGCTCTCTGCATTCCTCATTTAAATTTGGAAGTTGCATTTTAAATTTAAGTTTCAGGCTTCTGCCACGGAGCTGGAAGCTCTTCCATGTGCCTTTAGACCTTCTCCCAGTTCATGGTTGCTTTCTCTCAACTCAACCCCACACCCCCCCACCAACCACTGGCTTGCCTGTCCTTGCCAACATTCGATTCCCCTCGCCTCCCGGGCCTCCCTCTCGAATCTCTGCCAGTTTCCCATCACTGGGTTGTACACAGGTCTAGGGGTTCCCAACTGTCCAGGATTGGCCTGGAACCTCCAGGAATTGAAGATTAATCTCCTGGACACTGACTGCGGGCGAAACCCGGGAGAGAAAAAAAATCACCAAGGTATTAAAAAAAAAATCATTTTCATTGAACACTTTGGTTATAAAAATAGAGGATGGTGGGGGAAAAAGGTCGTTTGACCAGGCGGGGCAGTTACAGGCGGGAGGACGCGTGATGAGACCTTCATGAATATGTCCATCCGCACTTGGCGATGCTGCGAAGACCTCACCGAGAAAAGACTACGATGGACCCAAGGCTTTTTAAACTGACAGCAGTACATTTGAGTGCAGTCAATGGAATACGGTCTGTATCATTCATTTAGACTCAACTTTAGTGAAATTTAACCAAATAACTATGGAGAATATGCGTGTCCCATGGTACAGGAAACTCTCTTAACCGGCACCCAAATATCTGGAACGCTCTCAACCGGCAAAATTCAGGAGTAGGTTCAGGTAAGTTTTACTATATCTTAGGAACCGGGGTTCTGCACAAGTGCCGTGCAACCGGGGCTCCTGCACAAGTGCCAGTGTACGGGGCTCTCATACCTTGATAAGTATAATCTGTAATCCGGACTTTTTGATCAACCGGCACCACGCTGGTCCCATCGGTGCCGGATAAAAAAAAGTTTCCTGTAGTTAGCAATTGAATTCAAGTTAGTTAGTGAGGCAAAAGCCAGCAGAGAACAAAGAGGTCTTCCACTGCAACTTCATTCATAGAGTTTTACAGCACAGAAAGAGGCCCTTCGGCCCATCGTGTCTGCGCCGCCCATCCATCCCTGTCCAGTCTAATCCCATTTTCCAGCATTTGGTCCATAGCCTTGTATGCAATGGCATTTCAAGTGCTCATCCAAATGCTTCTTGAATGTTGAGGGTTCCTGCCTCTACCACCCTTTCAGGCATTGAATTCCACATTCCAACCACCCTCTGGGTGAAAAAGTTCCTCCTCAAATCCCCTCTAAATCTCCTGCCCCTTACCCTGAATCTATGCCCCCTTGTTATTGACCCCCCTACTAAGGGGAAAAGTTCCTCTTTGTCTACCCTATCTATGCCCCTCATCATTTTGTACACCTCAATCAGGTCCCCCCTCAGCCTTCTTTGCTCCAAGGAAAACAACCCCAGCCTGTTTAGTCTTTCTTCATAGCTGAGGCGCTCCATCCCAGGTAACATCCTGGTGAATCTTCTCTGCACCCTCTCCAAAGCAATCACATCTTTCCTATAGTGAGGCGACCAGAACTGCACACAGTACTCCAGCTGTGGCCTCACCAGCGTTTTGTACAGCTCCATCATAACCTCCCTGCTCTTATATTCTATGCCTCGGCTAATGAAGGCAAGTATTCCATATGCCTTTTTAACCACCTTATCTACCTGTTCTGCTGCCTTCAGGGATCTATGTACATGTACACCAAGGTCCCTCTGACCCTCTGTACTTCCTAGGGTCCTACCACTCATTGTGTATTCCCTTGCCTTATTTGTCCGTCCAAAATGCATCACCTCGCACTTTTCAGTGTTAAATTCCATTTGCCACTTTTCCGCCCATCTGACCAACCCGTTTATATCATCCTGTAGCCTGAGGCTTTCCTCCTCGCAATTTACCACCCCACCAATTTTCGTGTCATCTGCGAACTTACTGATCAAAGCTTTCACATTCTCATCCAAATCATTTATGTAGATCACAAACAACAAGGGACCCAGCACCGATCCCCGAGGTACCCCACTGGACACAGGCTTCCAGTCACAAAAGCAACCTTCGACCATCACCCTCTGCCTCCTGCCACTCAGCCAGTTTAGGATCCAACGCGCCAAGGCACCCTGGATCCCATGGGCTCTTACCTTCTTGACCAGTCTCCTATGCGGGACTTTGTCAAAAGCTTTACTGAAGTCCATGTAAACCACATCCACAGCATTTCCCTCATCCACCCCCCTAGTCACCCCCTCGAAAAATTCAATCAGATTTGTCAGACATGATTTACCCTTGACAAAGCCATGCTGACTATCCCCGATTAATCCTTGCCTCTCCAAGTGGAGACTAATTTTGTCCCTCAGAATTTTTTCCAATAATTTCCCTACCACAGATGTTAGGCTCACTGGCCTGTAATTCCCTGGTTTATCCCTGCTACCCTTCTTGTATAATGGTACTACATTAGCTGTTCTCCAGTCCTCTGGTACATCCCCTGTGGCCAGAGAGGTTCTGAAAATTTGTGTCAGAGCCCCTGCAATCTCCTCCTTTGCCTCCCACAGCAGCCTGGGATACATCTCGTCCGGGCCTGGGGATTTATCCACTTTTTGGCCTGCTAAAACCGCTAGCACCTCCTCCCTCTCGATGCTAACACCTTCTGTGTTCCTAGGTTGGACAACCATTTACCCACCGTTCGAGCGTTACTGTACTCAACTGATGTTGAATCGAAGCCCCGTCTGCCCTCTCGCATCACCGTCAGCTGTGGCTCAGTGGGTAGCACTCTCGCCTGATCCAGAAGGTTGTGGGTTAAAGTCCCATCCCAGAGTCTGGAGTATAAAATCTAGGTAGAGACTCCCAGTGCCAGTACTGAGGGATTCCGCTGCACTGTCAGAGGTGCCGTCTTTCGGAGGAGACGTTAAACCAATACCCTTTCAGGTGGATGTAAAAAAAATCCCGTGCCACCATTTCAAAGAACAAGGGAGTTCTCCCTGGTGTCCTGGTCGATATCGCATTGTGGGAGCTCGCTGTGCGCAATATGGCGGCTGCAATGCCTGCATTGCAACAGTTCCAAACGTACTTCATTGGCTGGAACGCGCTTTGCGATGTCTGGAGGTCGTGCAAAGGCGCTGCACAGGGGAAAGAATTCTCGCAATCCTAGCCCACTGCACATCAATTCACCCCATTCACAAACCAAGGCTTGCGACAAAAGCAGGTCACTGTGAAAAGTAATACTTTTAATAGGACACAAGAACTCCAGTTATAGCCGTTTATACTAAACACTTCATCCTGTTTGATAGCAAAATACTGCAGATGCTGGAAATCCGAAATAACAGAAAATGCTGGAAAAACTCAGCAGGCCAGGCAACATCCGTGGAGAAATTAGAGTCGACGTTTCGGGTCGAAACCCTTTTTCAAAACTGGAAAGGAAATAAAATAGATCGAAGGCAGGGCTGCGATAGAACAAAAGAAGTGAAGACATTAAGAGGTATTCAAAACCAGACGAGATGGTAATGGGACAAGTGGAGACAAAAGATGGCTGAGATTAGGTGTGAAGTGTACTGGCAGGATGAGACAGAGCTGCCAAGTGGGGGGAGAGAAAAAAGGGGTGAGGGAGACCCAAAACAAAGGGGTGGGAAAAAAAAGTAAAAATGTAATAGGGGCCGAGGTTATGATCTGAAATTGTTGAACTCGATATTGAGTCCAGAAGGCTGCAAAGTGCCTTCATCCTGTATGAGACTTGGGTTTTCTCTAGAATCATAGGAGTCCATCAGCTAGCAAGTGCAGAAATAGAAAACTCTGGCCAGTGTCGAACACTTGATTTGGAACAAGCTTTGAGCAATTTTCTTTTGGTGTTTTTCACGAAATTTTTATTGGTGGTTTTTTTTACAACATTCATTTTAAGAAAGGGTTTTTGGAAACGTCTAGTTTAGGTTTGGGTTTCTGTCCAACTTGTTCTAATGACTTAAAATGCAAGGAGTGAGGAGACATTTGATATGGTTTGAAAGGGGCATCGGGTTTGTGCTTGTACACAAAAGCCGAGAGGTGTTAACTGTGGCTCTGTTCACAAAGCTAGGGGGCGGGAATGCAAGTTGTGAGGAGGATGCAAGGAGGCTTCAAGGGGATATAGACAGGCCAGAACATGGCAAATGGAATATAATGTGGAGAAATGTGAAGTTATCCACTTTGGTAGGAAAAATAGAAAAGCAGAGTATTTTTTAAATGGTGAAAGATTGGGAAATGTTGGTGTTCAGAGGGACCTGGGTGTCCTTGTACACGAATCACTGAAAGTTAACATGCAGGTACAGCAAGCAATTAGGAAAGCAAATGGTATGTTGGCCTTTATTACAAGAGGATTTGAGTATAGGAGTAAAGACGTCTTACTGCAATTATATAGGGCCCTGGTGAGACCACACCTGGAGTATTGGGTACAGTTTTGGTCTCCTTACCTAAGGAAGGATATACTTGCCATAGAGGGAGTGCAACAAAGGTTCACCAGACTGGTTCCTGGGATGGGGGGATTGTCCTACGAGGACAGATTGAGTAGACTAGGCCTATATTCTCTAGAGTTTAGAAGAATGAGAGGTGATCTCATTGAAACATACAAAATTCTTACCGGGCTTGACAGGGTAGATGCAGGGAGGATGTTTCCCCTGGCTGGGGAGTCTAGAACCAGGGGTCACAGTCTAAGAATAAGGGGTCGGCCATTTAGGACTGAGGTGAGGAGAAATTTCTTCACTCAGAGGGCTGTGAATCTTTGGAATTCTCTACCCTTGAGGGCTGTGGAGGCTCAGTCGTTGAGTATATTCAAGATAGAGATCGATAGATTTTTTGAATATTAAGGGAATCAAGGGATATGGGGATAGTGCAGGAAAGTGGAGTTGAGGTAGAAGATCAGCCATGAACCTACTGAATGGCGGAGCAGGCTCGAGGGGCCGAATGTCCTACTCCTGCTCTTATCTCTTATGTTCCCGAATTAACAATTGCGCATCTGTGACATGCGACGCATTGTGCATCAGTAGCACAGAGTGCAATCGACTACGTTACATGGGATTTGGACTGGCAGCTAACTTGCTTTTGATTCCTTACCAAGTAATTTAATCTGAAAGGAGGGAGTGCAGCGAAGATTCACCAGACTGATACCTGGGATGGCAGGAATGACGTATGAGGAGAGATTGGGTCGATTGGGCTTATACTCGCTGGAGTTTAGAAGAATGAGAGGTGATCTCATTGAAACTTATAAAATTCTGACAGGACTGGACAGACTAGGTGCAGGAAGGATGTTCCCAATGGCGGGGGAGTTCAGGACTAGGGGTCACAGTCTAAGGATAAGGAGTAAGCCATTTAGGACTGAGATGAGGAGGAATTTCTTCACCCAGAGAGTGGAGAACCTGTGGAATTCTCTACCACAGAAGGCAGTAGAGGCCAATTCATTAAATATATTCAAGAAGGAGTTGGATATATTTCTTAAGGCTAAAGGAATCAGGGGATATGGGGAGAAAGCAGGGACAGGGTACTGAGTTTGGATGATCAGCCATGATCTCATCGAATGGTGGAGCAGGCTCGAGGGGCCGAATGGCCTACTTCTGCTCCTATCTTCTATGTTTCTATGTAAGGTTCAGGTCCTGTATCAACCATTAGCGGTTTCTTTAGAAGACCCGTATAAATGTGCCGGATCTTGTACAGGGCTGCACCAAGGGCCCCCAGAGCATACGAAACAGAATTCCAATTATTTCAGGAACGCTCGGCTTTCCTGGTCTTATGATTCAAGTGACCAGAGGATGAGGAGGTTGTTTCCAACCTCTCAACTATTACATGACCTCAAGTCAGCTGAGTCAATTTAAAAAATGTTGTCCCCTTCAAAAAATATATATTAATTCAGGATTTTCTAAAGTTATCCGAGACTAGTTTATGGTCTGGAGCACAGCTGTAATCATAGAAATTTACAGCACAAAAGGAGGCCATTCGGCCCATCGTGTCTGTGCCGGCCGAAAAAGAGCCTAGTCCCACTTTCCAGCTTTTGGTCCGTAGCCTTGTAGGTTACAGCACTTCAGGTGCATATCCAAGTACTTTTTAAATGTGATGAGGGTCTCTGCCTCTCCCACCCCCTTTCAGGCAGTGAGTTCCAGACCCCCACCACCCTCTGGGTGAAAAAAGTTCTCCTCAACTCCCCTCTAATCCTTCTACCAATTACTTTAAATCAATGCCCCCTGCGAAGGGAAATAGGTCTTTCCTAGCCACTTTCATCAGGGCCCCTGTAATGTTTAGTTGCTAAGATGCAGTGGTGTTTAACTTTATCTGTCCCTTTAAGGCCACTGCCCAAGTACACTCCGCCCAACCCCCCCTCACCATCCCCCAAGCGTGGGAAGTGGTCTATTAGCAAATCTTACTCATCGTAGACTCCCGAGGGCATCTGTGGCTACATGTAAATTTTTGGCTCCAGGACAGGAAAACCTAGCAGGAAACAACGGTTTCTCTTCCTTTCATGGATAGTTCCAGTTGGGGATCTAGCAGGTGCATTGGGCCAAATGGCCGCCTTGCGTGTGGTTAAACTCTACCATTCCCCTCTCTTGCTACTTCCGCCCCCCCCTTGTGTTCAATGCACAAGTTAGTTACCCCAAATAGCATATACTCCGTGAGCCAACACTGGAACCAAAGGATATTGGGCCATCAAACAAACAAAACCCTTTTGCTAACAACAACTTGTATTTATACAGCACAGTTAACATAGTAAAACGTCCCAAGGTGCTTCTCAGGAGCGATTATCAAACAAAATTTGACACCGAGCCACATAAGGATAAATTAGGGCAGGTGACCAAAAGCTTGGTCAAAGGTAGGTTTTAAAGGAGCGGCTTAAAAAGGAGGTCGAGAGGTTTAGGGAGGGAATTCCAGAGCTTAGGGCCCAGGCAGCTGAAGGCACAGCCGCCAATGGTGGAGTGAAGGAAATCGGGGATGCTCAAGGAGGCCAGAATTAGAGCGCAGATATCTTGGAGGGTTGGGGTATACACATAATACAGGCTATCAATGTACACTTGATTTCTCCGACTGATGGGAGAGACTTGCCTTGGCCAAAAGACTAATTTCCTTCATTAAGATTCTACAGAAGCAAAAACCAGAAAGGCAGATTTTAAGATAGATTACAGCACTTCACTTCACTCCAATCCGCCTCATTAAAAAGAAATGAAAGCTCCAAAATCCTAGCCGTACTCTTCCATGACTCAGACTATAATAAATAGTAAGTTATGGCAAAACTACAAAGTGGGTAAACAATTAAAAAGATTTACGAGAACCATACCAGAACTGAGGAAAGATGGAACAGGCTGGGGCTCTGAGCGTTGATTAAACGAGAAGGCTGAGGGGTGACCTGATAGAGGTCTTTAAAGTTATGAACGTGTTCGATAGAGCGGACATAGAGAAGCTATTTCCACTTGTGTGGGGGAGACCAAAACTAAGGGCCACAGATATAAGATAGTCAGTCAGTCACTAATAAATCCAATAGGGGATTCAGGAAAAACCTTTTTACTCAGTGGCGAGAATGTGGAACTCACTACCACAAGTAGTCGAGGCGACTAGCATAGATGCATTTAGGGGGAAGCTAGATAAATACACGTGGGAGAAAGGAATAGAAGGTTATACTGATGGGGTTAGATGGAGGAGGGAGGAGGCTCGTGTGGAGCATAAACACTGGCACGGACCAGTTGGGCCGAATGGCCCGTTTCAGAGCTGTAAACACTAAGCACAGCACAATGGTTTCCAGCCCAGGTTATACGCCTCTGTCTTATGTGTATGTAGTACAAAAAGGTACCTTCAGAATTGATCTAAATTGTCAATTAAAATAGATTACAAAAGACAGTTAACCTCTCGGAATCTAAATAAAGCTGGTAGAAGAATTTGAGGCCTACTATTGCAAGACTGCGTGTATAATTTGCTCCCCTATTCTACAGGTATTAATTTGATCACAGTCTATAATTTGTTCCATTAAAAGACTCCATACTCCAGACTGCACAGAAAATTTAAAATTAAACAAGGACACCCTCAAAGCCTCCTTGATTTAGTGTAACATCCCCACCGACACCTGGGAATCCCTGGCCCAAGGCCGCACAAAGTGGAGAAGCATCCGGGAAGGCGCCGAACACCGAGTCTCTTCGCCGGGAGCAAGCGGAAGCCAAGCGCAGGCAGCGCACATCAACCCAAGCACCCCACCCACCCGCCCCTTCAACCACCGTCTGCCCCACCTGTGACAGAGGCTGTAGGTCCTGCTTTGGACTCAGTCACCTGCAAGCTCATTTTTAATGTGGAAGTAAGTCATCCTCGGTTCCGAGGGACTGCAGAAGAAGATTTGCCTCAGATAAGTCTCTAGTTATCTCGTTACAACATCAATTAATGAGCAATCTTAAAGCCGCACTCAACCGTGGCCACGGAGACACCCCAGTCCAGGCTGTCCAGCTGAAGATCAAAGCACGGCGTCAAGATTCTCTTAAACACAGAATAAGTGCAGTGTGGAAACCACCACCTCTACTCATCAGATGCTGGATATTTGAGCCAATGGTCTAAATCGACCTTCAAGCCCATTTCCTGTCAGGTTAGCTTTTGCCCCTCTCTTCCAGGCTGCTAAATGGAACACAGCCGCACGTGGTGGGATACAGCACCTCTCGGCCTGTTGGTCAACTTTCCCTGGAAGCAGGACGACCAAGCAGAGACATGCGTTGGTGAGAAAGCACCTCCCTCTGGTCAGCTGCTTAGTTAGTATACCGAGCATGGGGAATCACAGAGTGTTTCTCCATCAGGCACACATCAAGTAGTCTCCTATGTGCAGGAGATGACTCTCCGAGCCAGCCTTCTAGGAACAGGAGGAGGCCATTCAGCCCCTCGAGCCTGATCCGCCTTTCAATTAGATCATGGCTGATCTGCATCTCAACTCCATCTACCCGCCTTGGTCCCGTAAACCCTTAATACCCTTTACCCAACAAATATCAATCTCAGTTTTGACATTTTCAATTGACCCCCCCAGCCTCAGCAGCTTTTTGTGGCAGAGAGTTCCAGATTTCCTCAACCCTTTGTGTGAAGAAGTGCTGCCTGATATCACCCCCCCGAACAGCCTAGCTCTAATCTTAAAAGTCATGCCCCTGTGTCATGGACTCCACCCATCTCGAATACGGTCAATGCTGCTCTGAAGCTGGTCAGCAAGCAGAACAATGGCAGAGTTCATTGGCCCCATTGGTTGGGTGATGCATAATTTCTGCAGGAAGTTCAATTGGCTGACAAAGACAAGTACCAGTGAGACCTGTTCAAGTTCTGGCCAGCTGATGGTAGTCATTACAAAACCCTTGGTAGATGAACTAAGCCATCCAGTTTGGGGGGGGGGGGGGGGGGACGACGACAAGCTTTGTTGTTTTCTTTAAATACTAGGTGAATGGACTGCCCGAGGGCTCATTTTCCAACAATCCTTTTGTTATACGTACTTGGGTGGCACGGTGGGCTAAGACGACAGTACGGGAAATCTAGGTCGAGTTCGAGATTGTTAATTGGCCGCCTCTCTGCCATAAGCTGAGTGTTATGACTCTCCAGGCATTTAGTTCCCAGTAAATGCTGTTCCACGGCACAAAACCCCACTGACAATCCAGCCGTAAATCTGCTTACAATCCAGCACAAAAGCTGCCTACAATCCAACACTAATTGGGCACTCCCATTTGCAGTAAACCACATTTCCAAGATAGTTGAGAAAAACAAGTCAAACTCCAGATAACCTGGCATTTAAAGGACTGTGCGTTCCAGGACAAAAAGAAATCCAATAGGCTGCCAGGTGCAATTTAAAGAACATTAGAGCAGTACTGTTTGGAGTAGTGAATGTTTAAACCAGTACCTAAAATTTGCCTTGTGCCATACGGCCAAAAAAGGGTTCTCATCCCAGTTTTACATTTACAGGAAACTCTCGATTTACCGGCACCTAAATAACCGGAAATCTCTTAACCGGCAAAATTCAGGAGCAGGTTCAGGTAAGTTTTACTTCATATTAGTGGCCGTTCCTCGATCTGTGGCTGTGCAATCGGGGTTCCTGCACATGTTGCTAAGCAACAGGGACGCTTGGTCTGTGGCCGGGGTTCCTGCACATGTTGCTAAGCAACAGGGAAGCCTGGATTTGTTGCTGTGTACGGAGCTCTCGTACCTTTTAACTATACCTCTCTGTAATCCGGACTTTTTGATAAACTGGCACCACGCCGGTGCCGGATAAAAAAAGTTTCCTGTACCAAGTTCTCCCTGGAGCAGAGAAAGCTACGATGAGATTTGATAGAGGTGTTTAAAATCATGAAAGGTTTAGACAGAGTAAATAACGAGAAACTGTTTCCAGTGGCTGAAGGGTTGACAACCAGAGGGCACGGATTTAAGATGATTGGCAAAAAGAACCAGAGGCGACAGGAGGGAAACCATTTTTAACGCAACGAGTGGTTAGGATTTGGAATGCACTGCCTGAAAGGGCGGTGGACACAGATTCAATAGTAGCTTTCAAGAGGGAATTGGATAAATACTCGAAGGAGAAAAAAATTGCAGGGATATGGGGAAAGAGCGGGGGGAAGACATCAACGTAATTAAAAGCTTAACCGATTGTTGCACAGTCTTATTCTGGAAATAACAAGAACGGCTTCATCTCTATTGGCCCACGGCTACAAGCGCACTCCGTGCTCGATGAGAATGCTTAGCAGTATACTTTCAACCCACCTCAAAGATTTATCAAACTCGCTGCCTTGGAGAAGCCACAGTAAAGAACCTGTGCTCATGTCCTCTGATCTTCCAAAGTGCTTCACAGCCAAATCAAATACTTTTGAAGAAGTGCAGTCACTGTTGTTTTGCAGGCAAATGCAGCAGCCAATGTGTGCACAGCAAGCTCCCACAAACAGGAACGAGATAAACAACTAGATAAATGTGGCTTAGCGTTGTTGGTGGGGGGGATAAATGTCGACGAGGGGGAAAAACTCGCCTGCTCTTCTTCGCACGGGATCTTTTACGTTCACCCGAAGGGGGGGGGGGCGCGCCTGGGTTTAACGTCTCATCTGAAAGACGGCACCTCTGACAGTGCAGCACTCCCTCAGCGCTGCACGGTTTGGGAGGGGGGTGGGCAGCCTGGATTTCGCGCTCAGGTCTCTGGAGTAGGACTCGAACCCATGACCTTCCGACTCAGGTGGCCAGAGAGCTGCTAATGAGGCAAGACTGACACGCTGCTGAACCAAAATTAAAACTAGCTCCCTATGAAGAGAGAGTCCAGCTTTGCTGCTCCCCCAGCCACTAAAGCCACAGTTTTAAAGTTTGCGGCTTTCAACTGATCAAAAACTTCACACACTTGGGACAATAAACTTAAATACACATTGCAACAAAACCAAGTCATTTCTATTTGGGGGAAGTAGGCAACAGTCCAATACTATTAAAATATCTTTTATATGGATTCTTCATCAGTTCATTAAGTGAGAAGTTTAATTTTCAAAAGCAATTTAGCATTGGAAATGGGGCATGGGCTGCCAAGGCACTAAACATGCAACCGTCTGTCTGTCTGTTTGAGGGAAAAGGTATAATAAAAAAAAGGCAAATAGCAGGAGTGCTGAAATAGTTTTAAAGTGTACAATGGTCTCTCAGTACTAAAAATGATCATATTAAATCTCCACTCAACATAATTCAGAGTGCTTAGTCTCACTACATCAAGAATCTTTCCATTTGGACCAACCACTGATGCAGATGTTTTGCATTTGCAAACATACAACATAAAAAATTGAGACAAAAATAGCCCTCTCACCTAATATAATCTAGCCAGTCATTTTGGCTGGGGAAAAAAGAGAAAATGATCCCTTTTCAGGTGAAAGCAATATGCCATCGTTACTTAGCAAAGGATCAGCTAACTACTATAACTTTCATTTACCAATTAGGTACTTAAAGACCGTTTACTACCACCAGCGTTAAGCAATGAAAACCAACACGAGGAAATTCTTTGAAACCAAATTTTTTTTTTTTTTTTTTTTATAATGGATTTTATTTGGTGAGCTCACGAAATATTAACAACTTGTATTTATATAGTAGCTTTAACATAGTAAAACATCCCAAGGCACTTCACAGGAGAGTCATAAGACAAAACATTGACAGAGCCACATTAGGAGAAACTTGGGCCGAAAAGCTTGGTCAAAGAAGTAGGTTTTAAGGAGCGTCTTAAAAAGGAGAGGGGAGTAGAGGCGGAGAGTTTTAGGGAGGGAATTCCAGAGCTCAGGGCCTTGGCAGCTGAAGGCACGGCCACCAATGGTGGAGCGATTAACATCAGGGATGCTCAAGAGGCCAGTATTAGAGGAGTGCAGATATGTCAGAGAGTCGGATGAGATTAGAGATTTGAAAACAAGAATTTTTTTTAAAAAGGCTTTGCTTAACTGGGAGCCAATGTAGGTGAACGAGCACAGGGGCGACGGGTGAAAGGGACTTGGTGCGAGTTAGGACACGGGCAGCCGAGTTTTGGATCACCAAGTTTACGTAGGGTAGAACGTGAGAGGCCAGCCAGGAGTGTGTTGGAATAGTCAAGTCTAGAGGCAAGAGGCATGGATGAGGGTTTCGGCAGCAGATGAGCTGAGGCAGGGGCTGAGACGGGCGATGTTACAGAGGTGGAAATAGGCAGTCTTAGTTATGGCGCAGATACGCGGTTGGAAGCTCATTTTAGGGTCAACGAAAACACTAAGGTTGAGAACAGTGTGGTTCAGCCTCAGACAGATGCTTGGCAGAGGGATGGAGTCAGTGGCTAGGGAACAGAGTGTGTGGCGGGGACCGAAGACAATGGCTTCTGTCTTCCCAATATTTAATTGGAGAAAATTTCTGCTTATCCAGTACTGGATGTCAGTCTGACAATTTAGAGACCGAAGAGGGGTCGAGAGACGTGAGGAGGTAGAGTTGGGTGTTGCCAAGGGGCAGCATGTAGATGAGAAATAGGAGGGGGCCAAGGATAGATCCGGGGGGGGCGGGGGGACACCAGAGGTAATGATGCAGGAGCGGGAAGAGAAGCCATTGCAGGTGATTCTCTGGCTACGATTAGATAGATAAGAATGGAACCAAGATGATGCAGTCCCACCCAGCTGGACGACAGTGGAGAAGGACGGTGTGGTCAGCTGTGTCAAAGGCTGCAGACAGGTCGAGAAGCGATAGTTTACCTTTGTCACAGTCACATAGGATGTCATTTGCGAATTTGACAAAAGCCGTTTCGGAACTGTGGCAGGGGAGGAGACCTGATTGGAGATTCAAACATGAGTTCCAGGAAAGATGGGCGTGGATTTGGGAGCCAAAAAAAATACGAAAGTTGGAATGTGCTTTATTTTATAATCCCAGGTGCGTGTGCATGTTTGTGTATATAACTAAACCGAGACATGTGAAAGCGTATATATGCACAATGAAAATATTAAATTGGATGTATTTCAGAGTTTAAAAATCTACATCTTAAAGATGTAAAGGGGTTAAGGGTTACGGAGAGAAGGCGGGGACGGGATACTGAATTAAAGGATCAGCCATGATCTCATCGAATGGCGGAGCAGGCACGAAGGGCCGAATGGCCTACTCCTGCTCCTATCTTCTATGTATCTATGTATCTGCCGTTTTCCCAAGGCACTTGCAAAAACCTCTAGGGTTTGGGAATTAGCCATCGCACAAATTAGGGCACATAGTTGCAAGTAGGTCTTAATTTATGGTTTTAAGTTATAAATAAAAAAGGCAAATAGAAACTTGCCTTGCTGAACTGTTCTTCTGCACAAATTCACTGGTTCAATGCGCAAGGACTATAAGCCAAGAGGTTTTTAAAAACTGTGCTGCAGCCACTTATTTGCTGTTGCTCTATGACTGCACTCAAAATTAAGTCTATATATAATTCGGAAATAGAAGGCATCTTTAAAAGATGCCTTTGGTGAGACAAGCGTCTGCGTTAATTAAAAGCCAACGTCAAGCGTTGCGAGCAAAGGCATTCATCAAGTTTTTTCCCCCCGCCACTTTGTAAACATTGATTCATTTATGAAATGTTTTTTTTTTATAAAGTGTTCAGAGTTAGATTTCCAGTCCTGGAGACTCTGGATGACATACTCGGTGTTGCATACTGAAAGAAATCAAGTGTTGGTGCTAATTGCGATTTTGTAAAATGCCAGATTTCCTCCAGTTTAGAAAAAAAACCAACCCCCCACAAGAGACGCCACAATATTAGCAGAGCCACAACGTGTGGCACTTTACGACGTACAAGGAACTCTAGTGTTTCCAGCAAGGTTCAGGTTCCACAGCAGGGTTACCTGCTTAACAAGCAAGCTTTGATCTTTGGGAGAGCCGGGATGGACGTTTATAATCATTAGCGTAAACGTGGGCTTCATTAGGTCAGACTGCTGCAACACTGACGCCACCTCGATGGGAGCGCGGGCTAGAATTATTAGGTATGCGACTTAAACAGATGTCAGCGACTACTGGAAAAAACACGTGCAGCTACACCTTAAAAAAAAAAAAAAAAAAATCAACGAGCTTTTTATTGAAGAAAACCTTAATTTTAATTGTAGGGGAAATCACTCATTCTATCAGAATATGCTGACCTCAGCTTGAGGCATTTCCTGAAGGAGAGAATTAAGTCATGAGGAAATTTCAAAAATGATTAAAAACCATTACACATTAAATTGGACTCAAATTCTAAGCGTTTGGTACCAACTGTTATAACCGTCAGGAAAGGCTGGGGCTCTTTTCTCCAGAAAAAGAGAAGGCCGCGAGGTGACCTAACAGAGCTCTTCAAAATCATGAAGGGGTTCGATAGGGTAGATGTAGAGAAAATGTATCCACTTGCGGGTGTGACCATAAACAGGGGTCATAAATATAAGATAGCCACTAATAAATCCAATAAAGGAATTCAGGAGAAAATTCTCTACCCAGACAGCGGTGAGAATGTGGAACTCATGGTTGAGGCAAATAGTATAGATGTATTTAAGGCGAGAAGCCAGATAAACATGAGGGGAAAAAAAATAGAAGGATATGGTGATAGGAGGTTCGTGTGGAGCATAAACACCAGCATAGATCGGTTGGGCCGAATGGCCTGTCTCTCTGCTGTTGTAATTTCTATATAATTCTTTGCAACTGGTTGTTTTTAAATAAGAGTTATCTCCGACGATAAAACAGACAGACAGTCAGAGCGGAGCAAACTCAGTTTCCGTTGCTCAGGGGTAAACTGGCCCCATTGCTCCACTAAAATTGGAGGGGAGCGAGGGAGGAAGGAGCGAGAGCGCGGAGGAAGGAGCGAGAGCGCAAGGGAGCGGAGGAAGAGACCAGCATCCTATGTTAATCGATGAATGAAATCCAAGTGTTGATGATCCAGTGTTGAGGTAAAATGATTCAAATTATATCCAATATTTTTTTTTTTTTTTAAACTCCTGCTACATGTAAAAGTCATCTTCAGCACACTTCCTAATTAGCCACAGTCCCCACATTAGGAAACTTGACCTCATGTGCAATGTATCTGGGATGTAGCATCCCATTAGTGCACTTACTGAACATAATATGGGTTATGTCTGTAACTCCTGATCGGAAGAAACTGGCATCAAATATATATACGCAAAAACCATATGGCTCAGGCTGAAAACTAATCAAATGCTCATTAAGAGCTGGAAATAAATGAGAAAATGGATCGGCAGAATGAAAGCTAGTGTATTCAATTTTGCACCAGGTAAATCTCAGTAATTTTCTTAACTTGGGACCAGTCTTCCTTGATGAATAGACTTTACATGAAAAAGACGCGTCAGATACTGGCTCAGTCCGTGTCCATATGCAGCAAGACCTGGACAACATTCAGACTTGGGCTGACAAGTGGCAAGTAACATTCGCACCACACAAGTGCCAGGCAATGACCATCTCCAACAAGCGAGACTCTAACCATCTCCCCTTGACATTCAATGGCATTACCATCGCTGAATCCCCCACTATCAACATCCTGGGGGTTACCATTGATCAGAAACTGAACTGGACCAGCCATAAATACTGTGGCTACAAGAGCAGGCCAGAGGCTAGGAATTCTGCGGCGAGTCTCTCACCTCCTGACTCCCCAAAGCCTTTCCACCATCTACAAGGCACAAGTCAGGAGTGTGATGGAATACCCTCCACTTGCTTGGATGAGTGAAGCTCCAACAACACTCAAGAAGCTCAACACCATTCAGGATAAAGCAGCCCGCTTGATTGGCACTCCATCCACCACCGGCGCACTGTGGCTGCAGTGTGTACCATCTACAAGATGCACTGCAGCAACTCGCCAAAGCTCCTTCAACAGCACCTTCCAAACCCGCGACCTCTACCGCTTAGAAGGACAAGGGCAGCAGACGCATGGGAACATCACCACCTACAAGTTCCCCTCCAAGCCACACACCATCCTGACTTGGACCTGTATCGCCGTTCCTTCACTGTCGCTGGGCCAAAATCCTGGAACTCCCTTCCTAACAGCATTGTGGGTGTACCTACACCATATGGACTGCAGCGGTTCAAGGCGGCGGCTCACCACCATCTTCTCAAGGGCAATTAGGGATGGGCACTAAATGCAGGCCTAGCCAGCGACGCCCACATCCCATCAATGAATAAAAAGACAATTTGCAGAGTCCTTACTATTAAACCGTTCAACAAGAACAGACTGGAGGAACAAAGGCACCAGCCTAGTTATACGGTCCTTGTTCCTTCAATATCCAAGCCAATATTAAAGAGAGACAGAGATATTTGCAATTGGTAAAGTGAAACACCACTTGCAGTGGCAAAGCTGTCCAGTGAGATGGGCTGTAGCGATAATCGGGGGTGGCCTCAGATACCCAACTCGGGCAGAACATCCACCTTTAGGGCAAAGCAGAACCCCAAATTTGGCAAACAGAACTCCCCCATCCCTGGGTCAAGACCGGCACCACAATTAATGGGTCTTCATTGCAAGTGCAACAAATGGAGCACAGGCAGTTGATGAAAACAATTCGCCCTGGTTATTGACTTATCACCTGGGTGATCATAGAAATTTACAGCACAGAAGGAGGCCATTCAGCCATCTTGTCCGTGTCGGCCGACAGAGCTCTCCAGCCTAATCTCACTTTCCAGCACTTGGTCCGTAACCCTGTAGTTAACGGCACTTCAAGTGCATATCCAAGTACTTTTTAAATGTGATGAGGGTTCCTGCCTCTACCATTCTGTCAGGCAGCGAGTTCCAGACCCCCACCACCCTCTGGGTGAAAAAATGTCTCCTCAAATCCCCTCTAAACCTCCCAATTACTTTAAATTTATACCCCCTGGTTATTGACCTGCTAAGGGAAATAACAAGCATCGATGACAACTGAGAAAGCCAATTTGAAATACTAATTGTGTTCTACTAATTGTGTCTTTAATAAACCGTGTCACACAAAGAACTTTTAAATGAATGCAGTATTTGCCAAGTACAAAACAAAGTGCTCAGTTGCTCTTACAATAGCAATAGTGGGCAACAGAAGCAGGAAAAGCAAAAAAAAATTCAGAGGGATTCTGTATAAAAAAAAATTGCTAGCATTCAACAAAAATGGTGCAGTGGCTATTTAATATACAGATAATTATTTTCAGTTAATTCAATGAGCGTTCAATGATATTGTTACCAATGTTTCCCCCCCAATTTTTATTGGGTGCGTGGTCCCTTTAACGGGATGCGCTTGCCCATTCAAAGCTTCGCGCATGCTCAAAATATCACGCTGGAAAAGCCAGTCCCGGGATGCGCGCAGCTTCGAGGGAACGTCGGTAATTGTGTTTATTTAACATATATTGGTACCGGTTACAGTCTTGGATTTCTTTTGCCTGGTTTTAACCTCGATATTTTTGGTTTCCATGTCTCATAAAAGTGAACCACAGCTCTTAAAGTTCCAGACTGTGTTTTCACTTGCTCTGATACAAGAACATAAAAGAGCAGGAGTAGGCCATACGGTCCCTCCAGCCTGCTCCGCCATTCAATAAGATCATGGCTGATCATCGACCTCAGCTCCACTTTCCCGCCCAATCTCCATATCCCTCGATTCCCCTAGAGTTCAAAAATCTCTCTCTCAGCCTTGAATATACTCAGACTCAGCATTCACAGCCCTCTGGGGCAGAGAATTCCAAACCCTCCGAGTGAAGAAATTCCTCCTCATCAGTCTTAAATGGCCGACCCCTTAAGTAACAATAAAACACGGTTTCAGCTTCTGGTTCTACCCGCGCCCTGCGTGGGATCTTCCTCCTCGCCTCCTGGAAGGGGGCTGGACTATAACTACACCAGACAAGATCTTAACTTGTAACTGCCAAACAAATTTATTGAACAGTAATAAAAACCAAAGTGAACAACAGCAATAGCGGATACATTTTATAGCAGTTAAACTTCTCGTTACGGAAAGAAAAAAAAGTTGGCAAAAATGTTTAAAATTACATTGTTCTCTTACTACTTTTCCACAGTAATTTCCATGACAGGTTTACAGGTCATTCAATACAAAAACTCGTAAAGCCACTCATTCCATGCTAAAACTTGTGAAGTGCGGTCACAATTTAGGCGTACACGTTAGATGCAGTACAGAATTCACGTTACAACTCCGAGACCCCATAAATTCTAATCTCGCCTCTTCCACTCAGCATGTTTTCCAAATATCACTGCAACACACCTTGGGCCATTAAAAGCGCTACAGAAATTCAAGTTGCTGTTGTTATCCAATGCAAGTGCTGTTTTGAATTAACAATTAAAAATAGTAAATCCTTTCAGTGCTGCAACCTTGGCCCAAAATTTAAAATCAAATTGGGAGGAGCAAAGGTTATAGTTCAGATTTTAACTGACTATTACCCTCTGCAATCATTGACTATGGCCTCCCTCCCTTTGCCCACGTTCGAAGCACAGTCCAAGAAAATTGGTCAAGGACAAGACAGGCAAAATGGCGCAGGTTATCCAATCTCTCTGCTACGTGGAGACCCAATTTGGAAACTCATAGGCCTGGATTTTCGCGGTCAGCGGCGAAGTGACGGCGCTCGCCGCTGACTTCTTGGAAAACTGCCCACAAAGATCTAGCGATCTCTGTGGCATGGGTTTCACCTTTCCCCCAACGTTAGTTTGAAGCTGGCACCAACTCAAGGGGGGTCTCCAGCATCCAGCAAGTGATGTCATCAAGCAGGCTAAGCAGCCAATCACATTGACGAATTCTCAAGACCGCAAATCGGGAAGTAAAATGCACTGATTATCCTTCACTTTTTAATAAATTTTACAGAGAGCGAAATAAAGGTTGGGACATACACATGGGATTAAGGAAGAAGCTGAAATATCAAACAAACTTTTTTTTAAAAATTTTTTAAACCCAAGGAAATATGATAGAAAAATTTGACATTCCACAAATATAAAATTATTTTTCAGGGCCGGAGAGTTTGCTCACCAGTAGTTATGACTTAGTATGTCATTAAAAACCCCAGTTACTCCTCGTTCAACAAGGCTCAACTTTCTCGGGGTTTTGCCAACAGCGATATTCCAGCTTAAAAAGGGGGAAGTTCGCGTCAATTCAAATGATTTCTAAAGATTGCCGTCTGCGGGGATTTCAACAGTGCACCGTGGGAGGAGCAGGGAATCACTGACAGCAACTTCTGGATTTCCGCGTTAAACTGCGGACGCCAGAAGTTGCTTTATACGGAGACTGTGACCCCAGTTCTAGACTCTCCAGCCTAATCAGGACAGTCCTCAGTTCATGTATGACCAACTGCACAAGTCAGACACCTGCAATGCCTGGTTCGCCACTAACAATAGGCCTGTAACAAGCAGATCACAAGGCAATTCAACGAGAGTTGTACACTTAAGTTTGTGGGTCATTATTTGAGCATCTCAGGCCCACAAATCGCACCATAAAGGCGCTTGGCATCATTAATTAATGTAGCATACATCGATCTCAAATTGAATACCTGTATGGCAATTGGAGTAATGGTCCTCCGGATCCTTGCCGCCAATTCCATCCTCCACCCTAATCATTGACACTGGCTGAGCCAAACGGTTTGCAACCTTAGTGTCCTAATCCATCCCGAACTGAGCTTCCGACCCCATATCCTCTCCTACAGTGCCGTCAGGTAACGAGGTCCAAGATTTCAATCCGGCAACAATGAATGAACTGCGATATATGCCCCAATCAAGATGGTGAGTGACTGGGAGGGGAACTTGGAGGTGGCGGTGTTCCCATGCGCCTGCTGCCATTGTCCTTCTAGGTGGAAGAGGTCATGGGTTTGGGAGGTATTGTCGAAGAAGCCTTGGCGAGTTTGAATTATAAATACCATACAGCACATCCCACAAGTTACTGCGCAGGAAATGACACCAAGACTTAAGTCAAGAACTCAACTTATGCAAAGTATTTGAAGGCCGCACAAGGTAAATACAGAAAACAAAGACTTGCATTTATATCGTGGCTTTCACAACCCAAAGTGTTTCACAGCCAATTAAGTACTTTTGAATTGTAGTCACTGTTGTAATGTAGGAAACGCGATAGCCAAATTACAAAAGCAAGCTCCCACAAACAGCAATGTGATAATGATCAAATAATCTGTTTTTATTCAATCCACCATTCCATTCCCACTCAGACCTCACCGTCCTCGGCCTCTTGCATTGTTCCACGGAATCTCAGCGTTAACTCGAGGAACAGCACCTCATCTTCAGATTAGGCACTTTGCAGCCTTCCGGACTCAATATCGAGTTCAACACTTTCAGATCATAACCGCGGCCCCTATCATATTTTTTCCTCTCTCTCTCAAATTTTTCTCTGCAGCGGTCTTTCACTCTGTCAGCACATTTCACACTTCATCTAGAGCCATTGTCTGTTTCTTTACCTGTCCTATTACCATCTCGTCTCACCTTGAATATCTCTTAATGTCTCTTCTTTCATCCTCTCCCCCAAACTGCCTTTTAATCTTTTCATTTTTTATTTCCCCTCAGTCCTGACGAAGGGTTTCGACCCAAAACGTTGACTCCGTTTCTCTCTCCACGGATGTTGCCTGGCCTGCTGAGTTTTTCCAGCGTTTTCCGTTGTTATTTCTGTTTTTATTGATGTTGATTAAGGGAGAAATATTGGCCAGGGCACCAGGGATAACTCCCCTGCTCTTCTTTGAAATAGTGCCAAGGGATCTTTTCCGTCCGCCAGAGGGGTCAGATGGGGCCTCGGTTTAACTTCTCATCCAAAAGACGGCGCCTCTGGCAGTGCAGCACTCCCTCAGTACTGCACTGGAGAGTCAGCCTAGATTTTTGTGCTGAAATCTCGGGTGGGGACTTGAACCCACAACCTTCTGACTCAGAGGCGAGATGTGCTACCCACTGAGCCACGGCCGACACTCAGTCCGTTTGAAAAGTATTTATTGTTGCCAAGGCCCAGCACTGCTATCGTTATGTGCAACCTATATAGCAGCACAGAAAAAAATAAGGGCCAAGTGTTGACATTAACACACCGTACAAGAAACCCTTGCAAGGTTGCCACGCTTAGTGGCTTGGACGGCTGGCTGGATCTTACTCCAGCAAGTGAATGCCTTTGTACTGACAACACATCATTCATTTCATTAGTTACTTGAAATGGAACCACCTTTTGTGATGTAATCACAGCTCAATAGCAGCTTAGAGTCCAATTCTCCACTAAACCTAATCAGTCTGCCTTCCATGTCCCAATGGTCTACGATTAATAAGGTCATGCTGACTGACAAAGAGTGTAATTAAATAGCCAGTCAATCGCAAATACATCTGGCCATTTTCAAGTCAACACCCAGTTATTGTAAGCTAACATACAAACCCGTAGGAATAACCTTCCTGCCTCTCTTTCCTTCAAGCTGAACGCTTAAATTAAACAAGGGTATGCAAATATGCATTTGTTTTCTTTTAGTTTTCTCTCCTCCTCTCAAATTCAAATCGCTTTATTGGCATGACAAGTTACATCTTATGTTGCCAAAGCATCGGAAAACATTCATGTTTGTTCACAAAAATACAGATCTATCCATACAGTGTATAAACAGATATATCCCTGCGTGTATAAATATACTTTCATATAATTTATATATACTCTTTTCTTATCTTTAGTGGTTGTCCCTCTGTTTATGGCAAGCTGTAACATAGTGTGCCGCTAGTGTTACGCAATTTCTCTCTTCCCCTAGTAGGTATGGGAGTTTTTGGTCGTCATTCAAATTTCTGAATTCCGGGCATATTTTTGTGAATTTTGGGTAGAAATTCTCCCTTATGCCCTGATATTTTCTACAAGCTGTGAGGAAGTGCATCTCTGTCTCCACCACTCCCTGACTGCAGTGAGAGCATATCCTGTCCTCTCTTGGTAGCCGGGTCTGCCTGTGTCTACCTTTTTCGATCGCCAGGTTATGTTCACTAAGTCTGTACAGTGTCAAAGTTTCTCTCAGTTTGCTATCCTTTACCATGGTCAGGTAATCAGCCATGTTGTATTGTCTGTTTAGGGCCAAGTAGCAATTGAGTTTGCTTTGGGTTTTTGTTGTTTCTGCCCAATATGACAGATATTTTTCCTTTTGCTTAGCGACGATTGTGTTGGGTCAAATTCTGTGTGTTACGCTGTCACTGTCCTGGGGCTGGTTATTGTTAGTAGTTACTTCACTGAGTCCCAGGACTAGTTGACTGAGGGTATTCTTCTTTATGGTCCTCTCTTGGCATTTCAGGGCTTCGTAATGATAGCAGTGGGGGTTGCTCATTTCTAGGTGTTTCCAAAATTTGGTGGCTCTTTTTTGGATAGTGATTATTAATGGATATTGGCCTAGTTCTGCCCTGCATGCATTGTTTACGGTTTTCCTTATGGTCCGGAGGATACTTTTACAGAATTCTGCATGTAGGATCTCAATTGGGTGTTTGTCCCATTTTGCAAATTCTTGTTGTGTTAGCGGTCCCCACACCTCACTGCCATAGAGTGCAATTGGTTCAATTACTGATTTGAAAATTTTGAGCCAAATGCTAATTGGGATTTCTATTTGGATTGATTTTTTTAATGGCATAGAAAGCCCTTCTTGCTTTCTCTTTCAGTTCATTCACAGCCAGTTTGAAATTTCCCGTAGAACTGATTTTT
Source organism: Somniosus microcephalus (assembly GCF_052327205.1). Lineage (NCBI taxonomy): Eukaryota > Metazoa > Chordata > Chondrichthyes > Squaliformes > Somniosidae > Somniosus > Somniosus microcephalus. Next base: position 11,340,563 of record NC_140988.1, read on the forward strand.
AAGCCCATGTATGTGTAGTTAGTGGTTTGTTCAATTTTGGTTGTTCCTAGTGTGAAATTTATTTTGGGTCCCTGATGTCTGGATCTTTGCTGGAACACAAGGACTTTGGTTTTTTGGGGATTTATTGTCAGGGCCCAGGTCTGGCAGAACGACTCCAGCAGGTCCACAGAGGAGTCAGCTAATGGTGGGATACAGTTCTTCAGGAACAGACACCAACCACCACCCCCCCCCTCCCTCCCTCACGGATACAGGTCTGCACAAACCGACAGCCCCATCCAGCCACGTCGCCTTTCGTTATGAACCGAAACAGAGAGCGTCAGCAAGGTCCTCCCTCAGGACATCACAGCTGTATTCACGTGCACACTCCCCTTACCCAGCAAGGGGAGAGGAGAGGGTCACTCACTGGATAGCAATCAGGAGTAGGAGCCGGTCTCAATGTCCAATTGTACCAGCATTGCTGCACCGCCCTGGCTGAAATAAGCTAACTCAGCTCAGACCAGATGTGGATCTGATCGAGGTATACATGGCGGAGTAACACATTGCGCAGAGCATGTTAGTGACGGAGCCGTCAGGAGCTAAACAGGTTACTTCAGCTACATCAAGAAAGTTGTTTATTTCAAGCCCATCCTTTCTCCCCCCTCAGAGCTCATTTGTTCCAATCTATTCGGATCCAATGCTTCTGTTCTGGGAGCTTGGCCAATCCGGCTTTTTGCCAACTGCCTGAAGGCACTAGGCAGGATTCTCCCATCCAATTTTCCTTGCACAACGCACCATCCACACACTGGCCCGGATCAGGAATGAAATGGAGAACATATTAAAACCTGCCTCCAACCCCTCTAGGGCAATGAGCACCAGTGCTCCGCAGTGGCACCACATCTCCCAAACACACTTAAAACAAAGGAAAAAGACTTGCATTTATATAGCGCCTTTCACGACCACCGGACGTCCCAAAGCACTTCACAGCCAATGAAGTACTTTTGAAGTGTAGTCACTTGTAATGTAGGAAATGCAGCAGCCAATTTGCGCACAGCAAGGTCCCACAAACAGCGATGAGATAATGGCCAGATGATCTGTTTTAGTGATGTTGATTGAGGAACAAATATTGGCCCCAGGACACCAGTGGGAACTCCCCTGCTCTTCTTCGAAATACTGCCATGGGATCTTTTACGTCCACCTGAGAGCGCAGACAGGATCTCGGTTTAATGTCTCATCCAAAAGACGACACCTCAGACAGTGCAGCACTCCCTCAGCACTGCACTGGAGTGTCAGCCTAGATGTTTGTGCTCAAGTCTCTGGAGTGGGACTTGAACCCACAACCTTCGGACTCAGAGGCGAGGATGCTACCAACTAAACCATGGCTAACAGAGCGAGGTGGTGGCAGGGGGGGAGAAATAAACAATGTTCACTCTGGTTATATGTGTACCCACTCAAGACCTTCTGACTGCTGGTTCCCTGCCACCCCCAGGTCAGAGGAGAGATCACACAAGCCAAGTGAGCTGACCCTGCCCGAGCCAAGCCAGCAGACAAGACACAAGTGCCATTTCCAGTAGCAAAACTCCTTCCCTGAAGGAGGGCTTTTGTAATGGGGCAGAAACTTTGAAGATTATAACACTGAACTATTGAGTAAACTAGGCCTGTATTCGCTTTAATTCAGAAGAATGAGAGGGGATCGCATTGAAGCATACAAAATTATTACAGGGCTTAGGGTGGATGCGGGGAAAATGTTTCCCTTGGCTGGGGAGTCTAGAACCAGGGGCCACAGCCTCAGGATAAAGGCTAGGCCATTCAGGACGGAGATGAGAAGAAATTTCTTGAGGGTGGTGAATCTTTGGAATTCTCTACCCCAGAGGGCTGTGGAGGCTCAGTCATTGGGTGTATTCAAAACAGAAGTCGATAGATTTCTGACTAGTAAGGGCATCAAGGAATATGGCGAGAGGGCCGGTGAATGGAGTTGAGGCAGAAGATCAGCCATGATCTCATTGAATGGCGGAGCAGGCTCGAAGGGCCAAATGGCCGACTCCTGCTCCTATTTCTTATGTTCTTGTATCATAATCTAGCATCCAAAGAATGCCAGAATGCGACACTACAAAAGACACCAGCTAAAAGATTAGATGATCACCAGCAATCAAGCAATACCCACAGGTTCTACAAACTGACAATGCAAATCACTGATCCCTCCTCGGACTTGGGGGGTGGGGAAAAAAAGGACCAGCAGTCAACAGGACTTGAATGGGTACACATAACTGGGGTGTGGGTGAACGTTGTTTACCCCCCCCACCACCTCGTTCTCCGTCAGCCATGGTTTGTTTGGTAGCACTCTCGCCTCTGACTCAGAAGGTTGCGGGTTCAACCAAAAAAAAAGTGTGTTATACTTAACTAGGATAAAGAAAATTGTTATAGATTTTTGAACATTGACAAATTGAGGTAGATGAAGAAAAATTATAGCAACTCCCCTTCTATGCTAGAATTTAACGCTTGTATTCCCAGGTTTCAAGCCATGACATTTTCAATTCAGGGAACCAATAAACCGCAAATAGACTAAAGCCAGTAAGCAGGGGCTCGAGAAACCTTAAAGTTGGGGGGGAATAGAAACATTAAAAGGGGACACTGGAAAAAAAGTGTAAGTGAACTTCTTCCCCACCCCACCCATGTACAAGCACAACATGCATGAATTGGCGTACACCATTCTATTAGCAATGTCAATATATTATACACAGCTCTTGCTCTATGCCAAACATAAAAAGGCCTTCAAGAACATAGTGGTCTCAATCATCCCCCTCGGATTTCCAGCCCAGGGATCATTTACACATCGGGGGGCTGTGCCGTACTAGGGCAGAAGAAGCTAGCCTCAGAGCTGCCCGAGGTGGGTTTTTCCACCCCCCCCCCCCCCCCCCACCCTTTTAATGTTTCTGTTCCCCAACTTAAGGTTTCTTGAGCCCCTGTTTACTGGCTTTAGTCTATACTAGCTGGGGAGCCCCGCGTTGAGGGGGCAATTTTGGGGCGCTTGGTCTCCCTGCCCCTGTCATGTCCTCTCCCTGTCCTATCCCTCCCTTCCCTTCCCTCCTCTGTCTCCCTCGCCCTCCCCCACTCCCCTCTGTCCCTCTCTCCGGCCCCTCCCCCTGCCTAGCGCCTGAGGTCCAGTGCCGTTCCGATAGCGGGAATGCTGAGCGGTGGCCGGCGCCAGGAGCGGGCTCTCGTGGGCGGCGCATGCGCAATCAGTGCGGGCGGCGCATGCGCGTTCAGTGCGGGCGGCGCGAGCCCCCCGCGATTTCCCGAGGCTCGCCCCCCCCCCCGGCGATTTCCCGAGGCGCTCCCCCCCCCCGCGCGATTTCCCGAGGCTCCCCCCCCCCCCTATTAAATTGTTATTTAATTCCCTAACACATCATTAAAATATTTACCTTAGTTCCCTAACACAGTGTGGGGGAAAAAATTGTGAAAAATCAAGATGGCGGCCACGCACCTCGGTTCAAAAGGATAAGGCCCGCCCACACGCACCAATCGGTCGACCGGTCAGGTCACCGAAGCGTAGGATTGGTCAATCGTCGAGTCACTCGACACTCAACTGTAGGAAGGAACCCGCCGTCCGATTGGTGGACCTCGACATCACACGGTCGCTAATGAGATGCTAATGAGCGGAACGCTGAACGTTTTTGGGATACCGCAGGCGGGATTTTTGTCCGGCCGAAACGTAAATACGCCTATGACCGGTCCGGAATCGCAAGCTTTCTTTTGAGGCGACGCGCGCGTCGGTACGCTCTGTAACTTTCAAACGTATAGAGAACGGACAGACATCGGGACAGACAGAAGAGCCGCTTTATATATATATAGATGCAGTTTATTGCTTCTCTGAATTTAACTTCATTCGCATGTGCATTTTATGCCAATGAGCCGGTCAACCTGGGGGGAGGGGTAGCAAAAGAGGCGGGGATGTAGCAAGGCACATTCGCAACTATATTTCCAGCCCAGATCCACTGGATAACTGAAGAAACATGGCCAGAAAGCCAAGGGGGGAGGGGGGTTCATGGGGGGGGGGGGGGGGAAAAAGAGAGGAGGTGGGCATACCACAGGACCATTAAAAAAAAACAATGCCATGCATGTAACTCATGAATATGTTCATCCAAAAATCTGCAGCCTGTGTCCTAACGTGCACCGAGTCCCGTTCACCCATCACCCTGTGCTCGCAGACTCAAATTGGCTCCGGATTCAGCAACGCCTCGATTTTAAAATTCTCATCCTCGTTTTCAAATCCCTCCGTGGCCTCAACCCCTTCCCATCGGTGTCACCTCCTCCAGCCCTACTACCCGCCGAGATATCTGCATCCTCCAACTCTGGTACCTTGCTCATCCCCGATTATAAATCGCTCCACCATTGGCGGCCGTGCCTTCAGCTGCCTGGGCCCCAAGCTCTGGAATTCCCTCCCTAAACCGCTCCGCCTAGCTCTCCTCCTTTAAGACGCTCCTTAAAACCTACCTCTGACCAAGCTTTTGGTCACTGGTCCAAATATCTCCTTGTACACTCCTGTGAAATAAACTCGGGATGTTTTACTACATTTAAAAAGGTGCTATATAAATGCAAGTTATTGTTGTAGCAAGGGCAGCATTTTGATATCTGACAAACCCTGCGTTGTGCCGCCTCATTCCAGTCGGGGGTTGTGGTGTGAAATGCGGTCAGGATTGATTATATACAGGATACCGTCTGCTGTGCATTGTGTTTTGTTTTTTTAAATTCCATACTTCATTTGGACAACTCTTCACAGTCAAAGAACACAAGTGGAAAATAAGTAAAAGAAAAAAAAAGAGACTTGCATTCATACAGCGCCTTTCAGGACCACCGGACATCTCAAAGCGCTTTCCAGCCAATGAAGTATTTTTCAAGTGGAGTCACTGTTGTAATGTGGGAAACGCGGCAGCCAATTTGCACACAGCAAGCTCCCACAAACAGCAATGTGATAATGACCAGGTCGTGTTTTAGTGATGTTGGTTGAGGGATAAACATTAGCCAGGACACCGGGGAGAACGCCCCTGCTCTTCTTCCAAATCGTGCCTTGGGATCTTTTACGTTCACCTGAGAGCAGACGGGGCCTCTGTTTAACGTCTCATCTGAAAGACAGCACCTGACAGTGCAGCACTCCCTCAGCACTGCACTGGGAGTGTCAGCCTAGCTTTATGTGCACAACCATCTGGGACTCGGAGGCAAGTGTGCTACCCACTGAGCCACAGCTGAAGTATCTAAATAGGGTAGAGGAAGAGAGGGATCTGGGGGCACAGATACACAAATCACTAAAAGTAGCGACGCAGGTTGATAAAGCCATATATTAACAAAGCACTGGGGTTCATTTCTAGAGGGATAGAATTGAAAAGCTGAGATGTTATGCTAAACTTGTATAGAACCTTGGAACCAACTGTGCACAGCTCTGGTCTCCATATTATAAAAAAGACAGAGGCACTGGAGAAGGTGCAAAAACAATTCACAGGGATAATACCAGAACTGAGAGGTTATGCTCATCAGGAAAGGCTGAACATGCAGGGGCTCTTTTCTCTAGAAAAGAGAAGGCTGAGGGGTGGCCTGATAGAGGCCTTTAACATTATGAAAAATGTAAGCATAAGAAAAGATGTTTCCACTTGCGGGAGAGACCAGAACTATAGGCCGTAAATATAAGACAGTCACTAATAAATCCAATCAGGAATTCAGGTGAAGCTTCTTCACTGAGTGGCAAGAATGTGGAACTCGCTGCCACAGGGAGTGGTTGAGGCGAGTACAGGAAACTTTCTGGTATCCGGCACTGACGGGACCGAGTTGGTGCCGTCCCATCAAAACTGCCGTATAAACCAGCGCTAATGTTAAAACATACGGAGCTTTTCAGCTCCGTGTGAATCAACAAACCCTGTCTTCAAAACAGTCGGCCGCAGCTTAAAAGCGTCTCTGTAGCTAAGCAACAGCTTCAGCTAGACCTTGCAGAGCCTGACTGGGGGGGAAAAAAAAAGCAACGAGAAGTTAAAAAAAAAACACAGGAAACGGCTCCTGAATTTTGCCGGTAGATAGAGCCTCCGGTTAAACGAAAGTTTCCTGTAGTGTCGATGCATTTAAGGGGAAAGCTGGATAAATGGGAGGGAGAAAGGAATAGATTATATTGATAGGGCGAGATGAAGAGGGGTGGGACGAGGCTCGTGTGAGGCAGAAACATTGGCAGGGACCAGTTGGCCTGTTTCTGTGCTGTAGACTTGATGCAAAAACAATTCTACCGCACGCAGTATTCAAACCTTAAATCGTTTTGTCACACTTAAATTTAGCTAAATAAAGCACCAACGGTCCCATTGTCATTGAATAAAACACTGCCAGTCAGTCCACACTCAAATAATTACAAATATTATCTGTATATTAATAGCTGGCATCAAGGGCCTCAGACTTCGAGCTCAACTGCAACGGTGGAAATGCATCGGTCATCCAGTCTTTCTCCAAACCCCTTGCCCCCCCCCCCCAGTGTGAAGCTCACGAACAGCGAGAAGTCTCACCTCGCACTGAAGGTGGGGGGTCAGTGATCACACAGCTATGAAGAGTTTGCACTGTCAAATCTGATGAGAGTTGTTTGAAATTAAAAAGCCAAAACACGTGCTTCAGTCGGAATCCTGCACTTGCTTCTGACCTCGGTAGTGTTTATTTACGGCACTTATCAGTGCTCACCAACCACCATCGGGTTTAGTTTACACAGATTCACGAGCCCTTTGCTTAAAGCATATCTGGAAGATAAGATAACACCACAGTGAAAGGTTCAACAGTAGTTAGCATTCCAGCTCCCACTGCTAGGTGCCAAGCTGGATGCAGGCGGCAGGTAGCAAGACACGTCTTACAGTAACACTCAAGCTACTTTTGCAGAACAAAGCAGAGCACAGTACTTCTGATTATGACTCTGAAATGTGTCGCTGAACAAAGTTAGAGAGTGGAAGCCAGCCTGTTCACAGAGACAGACACAGACAGAAGGAGGATAATATGACCACATTGTTCAGTGCACTCTCCCGACTCGAGCCAAATGCATGAAAGGCAGTGGGCTGGGTGCGGCTCACTCCCCGTTAGATATTTGTCTTTCCTCAACATGACTAATAAAAAAAGAGGGTTTGGACTGTCTAAACAATACCATTTGTAGCCAACAGTGTTTCTTTTGTGACCTAATGCTGAAAACGGTCAGTGAGAGATGAATCATTGATGACTGCACTGAGACAATTCAAATACAAGAACTCCGCAACAATATCACAATTACAAGAAACATAAGGTTATTGCAGCAATAAACGGTCTTTCTTAAATTAGACTGGGCTTGTTATTCCGATGAAATAGAATTCGGTGCTTTCCCTGTGCATCAGTTAGTGAGGGCAGCACATAATGGCCCAGAAATTCGGGTCCCAACACGTGAGTACGCACGGGGTACTCACGCGTGGACCCGATGGAAGTGCCGGTTTCTTGCATGCACGGGAAACCGGCACTTCTGTTCCTCTGAACGAAGGGGTTCAGAGGTCAAACAGTGCGCTTTGAACTTACGTTTTTTTTTTAAAAACAGGTTTTTCCGTGAGGGTAAGTCTTCAGATTTTAGAAATGTAAAAAACAGGTGCAAGGCCTGCATTTTAAAAGGTAAGTGGTCAATTAATTAAAATTAAAACATTTTTTCCCACAGGTTTATTATTTTTAAATACTTTAAAGCAATGTAAGTTTAGTTTTAGCCCCGTTAAAAATAATTTTATATTCTTTCAAAAATTTAAATTGTTTAAAATAGTTATTTAATGTAATTTATAGTTTATTTAAAAAAAGTGTGATTTTTAAAAAATGTATTTGAAGGTTTACTGCTTTTTGGGACCCGTATATTCATAAGTTTAGACAGGTCTTCCTGTCAATCTTATGAATGGGCTTATCCCTCCTCTGATTGGCTGCCCATGGCTCACGTGATCCCAGGGGACGCATCGCACTAACTACGCCCCTGGGACACGCAAGCACAGCACGCCGGCAGCTGGGCCAGGCCCCGGAGCGGAATTCCACGGGGCCCTAGAGCTCAACTGCCGGCGTGCAAGGTAAGTGCAGGTCAGGGGCTTGCACCCATGGGAAGCCCCCGACCCGAATTTCTGGGGCAAGGTTTAAGAAATCCCTCCATGGCCTCGCTCCCTCCCTATCTCTAACCTCCTCCAGGCCTACAACCCTCAGAGATCTCTGCACTCCTCCAATTCTGCCCTCTTGCACATCCCCGATTTCCATCGCTCTACCATTTGTGGCCGTGCCTTCAGCTGCCTGGGCCCCAAGCTGTGGAATTCCCTCCCTAAACCTCTACACTTTTCTCTTCCCTCTAAGACTCCTTAAAACCTACCTCTTTGACCAAGCTTTTGGTCCCCTGTCCCAATATCTCTATGTGGCTCGGTGTCAAATTCTGTTCGATAATCGCTCCCGTGAAGCGCCTTGGGACGTTTTACTACGATAAAGGCGCCATAGAGGGAGAGCAGCGAAAGTTCACCAGACTGATTCCTGGGATGGCAGGACTGTCGTACGAGGTCGACTAGGCCTGTATTCACTAGAGTTTAGAAGAATGAGAGGGGATTCTCATTGAAACGTATAAAATTCTGACAGGGCTAGACAGACTGGATGCAGGATGTTTCCCCTGGCTGGGGGGGGGGTCTAGAACAAGGGGTCACAGTCTCGGGATACGGGGTAGGACATTTAGGACCGAGATGAGGAGAAATTTCTTCACTCCGAGGGTGGTGAACCTGTGGAATTCTCTACCACAGAAGGCTGTGGCGGCCAAGTCACTGAATATAGTTAAGAAGGATAGATAGATTTCTAGAAACAAAAAGGTATGGGGAGAGAGCGGGAATATGGTATTGAGATAGAGGATCAGCCAGGATCATATTGAATGGCGGAGCAGGCTCGAAGGGCCGACTCCTGCTCCTATGTTTCTATATATAAACAAGTTGTTGTTGTATAATAGACCCATAAAGACAAGGTGGTCAAAGGTTTAATTCCAGTGCCGAGTTAGCTGACGTCAGCAGCATGTGTACAACAACTTGCATTTACATCGTACCTTGCACACACAAAAACATCCCGAGGCTGCTTTGCTGCGATGTACTCAAAACTAATTGGATCTGAGCCAAAGCAAGAGATACTAGATGGGTTGACCAAAAGCTTGGTCAAAAAGGTGTGGTTTAAGCAGGGTCTTAAAAAGTAGGAGTAGGAAGAGGATAAGTGGGAAGACTAGGCAAAGAATTCCAGAGCATGGGGTCTAAACAACTGAATAAACAGTCGCTAATGGCGGGGCAAAGGGGAAATGCAGAAAAGGCCAGTCAGAGAAATAGAAAGCTCAGGGTGGAGTTGCAGGGCCAGAGAAGGTTAGAGGTAGGGAGGGGCGAGGCCACAAAGGGATTTAAACACGAGGCGTTGGGAGACTGGGAGCCAGTGTAGGCCAGGAGTGACCGGTGAGCGTGGCTTTGTGCAGGATAGGATACTGGCAGCAGAGTTTCAGATGAACTGAAGATTGCAGAGGGTGGTGGACAGGAGACCAGCCAGAGAGTGTTGTAATAGCGGAGTCTGGAGGGGACAATGGCAAGGGTGAGAGTTTCAGCAGCAGATGGGCCGAGGTAGGCAGGTGATGTTATAGAGGTAGAAGTTTGTGACTGAGAGGATATGGAGTCTAGATGCTCAGCTCGGGGTCAAATAGGATGCCAAGGCTCTAGACAGTTTGGTTTAGCCCGAGACAGACAGTGGCCATGGCGGGGGATGAAACTGAAGGTATGGAGTTTGTGGAGGGGGCCAAAGATGATGGCTTTGATCTTCCTAATGACCGGTAGATTTATGTTGGGTAAGAGTTGGGAGGGACATGGAGCCGAGGGTCAGCATGTAGACGAGGAAGAACCAAGGATATAATCTTGGGGAACTCCGGAGATAAGGAGTGAAGAGAAGTCATTGTTGGAGATGCTCTGACTACAATTGGACAGTTAATAGTAGGGGCACGGAGACCAAATGTAACATTCCTGGGCTACAGAGAAATCACCAAGGGCTCCTACTCCTCACTGCTATTTGACTTCCCTCATCTGTAATTATCTTGTGAAATCCTGAAGTGTTGGCAGATTCTGGGAAGCCAGTGGAAAGGTCCATTTCTTGAACCCCATCGCCTGGCAGAAAGTCCACCCCCAACTGGGTTCTCCACCATTTGTGGCACGGGACTGGAGTAATGTGGGAAACGCAGCAGCCAATTTACGCACAGCAAGCTCCCACAAACAGCAATGTGATAATGACTTGGTTCCGTTCCAAGCTTTTATTATGTGTGGTTGACTGCTTGCAGAATGGAAAATTCTACTGCACAGGAAAGGCAAACCCACATTTGGAAAAAAAAACACCCACAAAAAGGATATCTGGATTAAACCTACATTTCAGGCTTGGATCGCTGTTTAGGAATAAGCGTCAGGGAAAGATAAAAAGGCAGACAGTTCATGTTTGTGTTGCACAATGAGATTAGGGCATGCTTTGAACAAAGTAAAAAGCTAGCCGCGGTGGCCTGGGTCAGTGATGAGGAGATGACTACAGGCTGGGGAGAAATAACTGACAAAATGGAAAATAGTCGCAGAGGTTTCAACGGTGTCCTGGATTAAATCAACAGCGTGTTTATTTTCTCCCTCACATCCTCAGTTTTAAAGACTTATATATACACAATGTTTCCACCCCCACCGCCTAATTTCTTTTTGGGTGCACGGTCCCTTTAACGGGCTGCGCGGCCCATTCAAAATTTCACACAAACCCCTCATTGAAAAGCTGGCAAGCTGCCTGCTCGTGGCCTCCAGACAGCTCTTAGCGGAAACGTTGCCTATGGTCGTATGTTCAAGAAACCTGGAGCTCCAATAACCAGCGAGTTAGTTTTGTTCATGCAAAATGCCCGCCTCTGAAAAAGCTTCTTCTGAATGCAGATTTGAATGAGTAACAGAATGCAAATGGCATGATTAATCATCATCTTCTTAGGCAGTCCCTCGGAACCGAGGATGGCTTGCTGCCACATTACAAATGAGTTCTCAGGTGACTGATGAGTCCAACGTGGGACCTACAGTCTCTGTCACAGGTGGGGCAGACAGCAGGTGGGTGGGGTGTTTGGGTTGTTCGGTGCCTTCCCGGATGATTCTCCTCCACTGTGTGCGGTCTTGGGCCAGGAAGTCCCAGGTGTCGAACACGCGCGCACACACACAGTGACGAGGGTCAAGGCCCAGACAGATAAGACGCTCGGTTGAACTTTGTGGGATTCATCGATGGAAATGAAAATCGGGTGGTTTCTGCAACGGTGTCCGTTCCGCGACGCTAGTTTTATTCCAGGGTGATTAGTTGACCAACTTACCGAGGGTCCCGTCAGCCTTCTCAGGTGGCTGTAGTGTGTCCGTGGCACTATTTTGAAGGACAATAAGGGAGCTCGCCCTGGTATTATGGCCAATAGTTACCCCTCAATCAACCTCACTAAAAAAAAAATGGTCATTTATTTTATTGCTGTTTGTGGGAGCTTGCTGTGCGCAAATTGGCTGCCGCGTTTCCTACATTACAACAGTGACCACACTTCAAAAAGTGCTACACTGGCTGTAAAGCGCTTTGGGACGTCCTGAAAGGGGCTTCATAAATGAGAAACAACAGAAAACGCTGGAAAACCTCAGCAGGCCAGGGCAGCATCCGTGGAGAGAGAAACAGTTAACGTTTCAGGTCGAAGACCTTTCATCAGAACTGGAAAAAAGCAGGAAAAGGGACAGATTTTAAAGCAAGTTTAGGGGCTGGGAAAAGGGGGAGGGGATGAAAGAACAAAAGGGAAGGCAGGAGAAGAGGATGGAAGACAGGAGAAGAGGCATTAAGAGATATTCAAGGCAAGAGGAGATGGTAATGGGACAGGTTCAGAAACAAAGGATGGCTCTAGATGGAGGGTGAATTGCACTGGCAGAATGAAAGACAGCTGCCATGTGGAAAAAAAAGCACAAAAAGTGTGGATAAAGTGTGTGATAGGGGCCGAGGTTATGATCTGAAATTGTTGAACTCGATGTTGAGTCCAGAGGGCTGTAAAGTGCCTAATCGAAAGAGGAGGTGCTGTTCCTCGAGCTTACGCTGAGCTTCCGTGGAACAGTACAAGAGGCCGAGGACGGCGAGGTCTGAGGGGGAATAAATGAGAGTTCTTTCTTGTTACTCAAACACTCAAGCCTATTATCAACTCATCAATCAGCACCAATGCCCGGAGTAACAGAAATGACAAGAACGGGGCAAGAGGCCCAGGAAAGGTCGCTGCAGAAATACAGGGCTCTTTTGAGAGAGAACACAAAAAAAAAGTAGCTTTACCCGATTGTCTGCTCTACACCTCTGATCAGTGGAGCTTGAAGCCCTTTAATTAGCATTCTGAGCAGCACAGAAGCATTCCTCGTCCAGCTGTAGAGCGACACTGTGCTCCACAAGGCAAAGAATTTGGAAAGGCTCAAATCGTCAACTTGGCAAAACACACGCACTCAAGGCTCGGAAAGCTTTTATTAGAATAGCACGCGTCATTGGCAATAGCCCGGGGGGGGGGGGGGGGGGGGGGGGCGGGAGTTGCCAATAATCCAACGACAAGATAGCGTGACGGCGCCTGAAAGATTTTGCCACGGGAGATCAGTGTGCCTGCGCGATGCATTTGCCCCTTCATTTCCCCCAGTATCCCCACAGTTTAGAGTGTAGCGGGCAAGTGAACATTAGCTCCCTCGTTCAATCAAAACAGGACTGTGGTATTTTTGCATAAGACAAGTTTGCCTGACACGTGCGCTCTGGTCATTAAAACCAAATAATAATCAGATTCCAAAATAGGTGGCCAATTACAGGAGGAAAACACTCACTGAGCACAAGAGAAAAATCGTGCATTAAACACATTTTTTAAAATGAGTGCTGTACCAACAATCAATGTACAAACAGCAGCCCCGGCTGAGGCTAGGCAGCGCAGCACAGACCAGATTGAAGTCGGGTCCTTGCTGGCTCGTTATCACTCTACTTCACACATTTCCTGAGCTTTTCCTACATTACAACAGTGACTACACTTCAAAAGACATAAGATGTAACTTGTCATGCCAATAAAGCGATTTGAATTGAATTGAAAGAGTGAGGTCCTGCTCCAACTCCAATGTTAATTGTGCTGTCTTTCATATATGTCAGCTTTGTGTCTCTCTCGGATTGCTTTACAAAACCATCTAAATGCTCACCAAAGACACGGTCAATCTTTAAAACTCCAATCTCTTCTTTGCTAAGAAACAATCTTACTCGCCCCTCCCCATCTCTGCAACCTCCTCCAGCCCTACAAACTCCCCCCTCCGATATCTCCACTCTCCTCCAATTCTGGCCTCTTGCACATCCCCCACTTCCTTCGCTCAACCATTGGTGGCCGTGCCTTCAGCTGCCTGGGCCCCAAGCCCTGGAATGCCCTCCCTAAACCTCTCCACCTCTCCTCCTTAAACATTACCTCTTCGACCAAGCTTTTCATGATCTGTCTTAATATCTCCTTATGCAGCTGGGTGTTAAATTTTGTTTGATAATCGCTCCTGTGAAGCGCCTTGGGACATTTTACTACATTAAAGGCGCTATATAAATACAAGTTGTTGTTGTTGTTGTATGTGTCTCTTTGTGCATGTCCTGGGGCCAATACCTATCCCTCAAATCAACATCACAAACAGATTACGGTATCTGGTTATTATCACATTGCTGTTTGTGGGAGCTTGCTGTGCACAAATTGGCTGCTGCGTTTCCTACATTACAACAGTGACGACACTTTGAAAAGTACTTCCATTGGCTGTAAAGCACTTCGGGATGTCCCGAGGTCGTGAAAGGCGCTATAGAAATGCACTTTCTTAAAGCCTTTGGTTAGCTTATCTCCCCAATTTTGATGTGAACGAGTGCAGCCGATAAAGACAGAGCAGCTAAAAACAGAACAAGCATACCACAGCACCTTCGGAGCTGGCGTGCTGCTTTGCTATCTTGCCAAGGCAAGAAAAACCTGCCCCGGCCACTTTAAGACATGCCGATGTTACCACACCGGCCGGTGTGCAACAAAAACCCTCGCACCCAACATGAGCAGGAAGCCTTGGCTGCAGTCGGCACACTTGCTGTAGACTCTGCACAGGAACAAACTCAGGTTTGTCAACAATGTTCCCTGGAATTTGTGTGTTTCGGTGCGTGGCCCCTTTAACTGGCTGCGCGGCCCCTTCAATTACGCCCCCCCACCCACCCCTCGCGTGGGTTATTTCCATTGAAAAGCCGGTGATCGGCCCGCGCGGGACAGCAGGGACGTAGGTTGCCAACCCTCCAGGGCTGGCCTGGAGACTCCAGGAATTAAAAGATTAATCTCCGGGATGCTGCTGGGAGCAAAACCCGGGAAGAAAAAATAAAATTCTTTCAACACTTTTGTTTACGAGTTATAAAAATATTGGAGGTGTGAGGAAAAAGGCTGTGGCGACTGGAGGCAAGAGGTCTGGTGATGAATCATCCGCTAATGCATCCAACCGGAGCTCGCGACTCCCACACAAACACCTGCTTACTGGCCTCCAACTGCGGGAAGTTTCCAAGGATAGGCCATAAGAATTAGGAGCAGGAGTCGGCCATATGGCCCCTCGAGCCTGCTCCGCCATTCAATAAGATCATGGCTGATCATCGACCTTAACTCCACTTTCCTGCCTGAGCTCCATATCCCTTGATTCCCCTAGTCAAAAAATCTATCGATCTCAGCCTTGAATATACTCAAAGATTCAGCATCCACAGCCCTCTGGGGTAAAGAATTCCAAAGATTCACCACCCTTGGAGTGAAGAAATTCCTCCTCATCTCTGTCTTAAATGGTCGACCCCTTATCCCAAGACTGTGACCCCCTAGTTCTAGACACTCCAGTAAGGGGGAAACATTCTCTCAACATCTACCCAGTCAATCCCCCTCAGAATCTTGCATGTATGGCTCTTCTCAAGTGGCGGAATTTTTTTTTTTGGAAAAACCCAAAAGGGGTAATGGTGTCACACGAGTGGCAAACGGACAACGCAAGACCTCCCTTTGGGAATAGCTTGGCTTATGGCAGCTGAAGACCGTCCGGTGGCACCGAGGTATTCAGGGGGGGAAAAAAAAGAGACAGGACAAGCGTTTGACGCTCTATACTCGGGAAGCTCAGGTGAACCGCAAGCCATCCAACAGAATGACACCAATCCTAACCATATTTCATCACGCAGATGGGGCTATGACGGAGATGCTTACGGTAGCAGTTTTGAGCAGCACCCGGCAGCTCAGACACCAGTGGTGGGGGGGAGATGTGAAGAAACTATGTGCTTACCCTGGAGATTGTCAGTGGCATGTTGAAGTCTTTGCCCCCTTGAAGCCTGAACCCCCATGGCGCTGGGCCAAGCAGGGAGACACTGTAGTTGCTCATGACCGGAGTTTCCTCACACAAATCAGCCAACTGCAGATGGGGGGGGGGAAAAAAAAAGCACAAATTTACTACAAATGCATGAGAACGGATACCATAATTAAAAGATTGCATTATTTCTCACTATTGTACCACAGCAGAATTCTAACAAAAATACAGAGACTTTCAAGCAATTAAATGAAGCCCCCTTGGCAAACAAGTTACATTTTCTTGTACTGCAAAGTAATTAAGAGCACAGAAACAGGCCATTCAGCCCCAATGGTCCGTGCCGGTGTTTATGCTCCACACCAGCCTCCTCCCACCCCTCCATCTCACCCCGATCAGCATATCCTTCTACCCCTTTCTCCCTCATGCGCTTATCTAGGTTCCCCTTCAATGCATCTCTGCTATTCACCCCAACTGCTCCTTGTGGTCACATCCTCACCACTCTCTGGGTAAAGAAGTTTCTCCCGAATTCCCTTCTGGATTTATTAGTGACGAACTTATATTTCTGGTGTCGAACCCCCCTCTCCAATCCCCGAACCCCCCCCCCTCTCCAAACCTCGCCCACAAGTGGAAACACCTTCTCCCATCAAACCCTTTCATAATCTTGAAGACCTCCCATCAGATCACCCACTCAGCCTTCTCTTTTCCAGCCTGTTCAGTCTTCCCTGATAGGTGTAACAACTTGTGCAAAATTTATATCGATATTAAATTAATACGAGTTCAGTTCTGCACTTTGTCTCAAAAGTTGTGGGAGATATGGATTGACAGTAAATCCACATCACCCGAATCCGCTCTCCGATACGATCGGCACCTGGGCACGTCAAGGGATCGCAACCTCTTCCTCCTCCTATCTAGAAGTCCACAAACACTCCCTGCATTAAATAAGCCTCGTTTATTTTAACGGCAGCCTTTGAAAGGCAGGATACGCATGCGGTTAACGTCGAATACACACAGAAGGGGGTCTCCCCAACCTGACCCAGCGTGGACACGGTAGAATTCTGCGCCTGTACACTGAAATCCAAGAGGCTTCAATGCTGTGCCGATGCTTCAAATGTTCACTGCTGACATATAGCCTAGAGGTGAAGATTCACCTGCTCAGAGCACGGTGCCCTTTTAATTATCAAACACTATCGCACACCTTTTTACAAGTCTGCTGTTCAGAAAAAGTTATATATAAAAAAGGGATAGAAATTGGTACCATATGGGAGGGAAATATCACACAGCTAACAAGACAGAGAAACACAATCATCTGGCAAAAATTACCAAACTTTACTCCCAGACCACTTCTTTCCTGTCAAACAAAATCTAAAAAACAGATATTACAGCTGACGTCAACTCTTCTTCATATAAGTCAAAAAGTTTTACCTTTCCAAGGCCAAGAGCTTATTGCTCTCGGGAGCAGAGAGCAGTCTGCGTACTTGTCTGCTAGCAGGCTGCAAAGAATAAGACAGCACAAGCTTTTGGCAGCCAGCACCCGCTATATATAAAGGAAGCTCGTGTAAGATTACACCAAAAGTATTTCAGGGCTTCACTATGACGCAAGGTGACCAATTTAAAAAAAAAGGTTCGATTTTATTTGCAGACTAAACCCAGCTTATAACAGCAGGTACGTCCAAAACATTACTCAGTGGATTGGTGCCTTGGATATGGACCAGTCCGGAGCAAATGGAAAACATTCTTGGCGTCCAGTGGGCGGCTTAACTGCTCTCCACCCCCTACCCCAACTCCACATCCACCTTACACTGCTACAATACTGCAATAGGGTGAGTGCATGATTGCGAGAGGACAGAACCCACCTTTCTGCTACGGCATTTGCCTGCAGCCAACAGGGCCCATCAATGGGATGACAACATCAAATATACGGCACAGAAACAGGCCATTCGGCCCAACCAGTCAATCCATGCCCCTGTTTATGCTCCACTCCAGCCTCCTCCCATCGTCTAACTAACTATCAGCAGAACCTTCTTCTCCCTCATGTGCTTATCTAGCCTCCCGTTAAATGCATCTCTGCTATTCGCCTCAACCGCTCCCTGTGGCAGCGAGTTCCACATTCGTACCACTATCTGGGTAAAGAAGTTCCTTCTGAATTCCTGAACTGATAACTGTATTCTGAGCCTCATAATGCTTCAAAAAAAAACCATTAAGCATTGCTGCCAAGTTTTTGTTATAAATTTACTTGGTGCAGCTTTTTTTATTTTGAAAACAGCAATTCCAGTGAATCCCTCCCTCCCTCGAGGTACAAGCCCCACTCCAGATCTTAAAGCACATAATCCAGGCTGACGCTCCCAGTGCAGTACTGAGGGAGCGCCGCACTGTCTGAGGTGCTGCCTTTCAGACGTGGCATTAAACCGAGGCCTTGTCTGCCCCTTCAGGTGGGCAATAAAAGACCCCACAGCACCATTCAGAGCAGGGGAGTGCCACCCAGGGTCCTGGCCAACGTCACAAACAAATTATCTGGTCATTAATCTCAGTGCGGTTTCGTGATACCTTGCGGTGTGCAAATTGGCCTCCGCATTACAACAGCGACTACACTTCAAAAAGTAATTCATTGGTTGTAAAGCACTTTGGCATGTCCCAAGATCATGAAAAGTGGTTTATAACTGCAAGTTAGTCGTTCGTTTCTTTGACACAGATCAACCGTCAGACTTTGGTTCAAAGTCCATAGCTAGAAGCAGACATGCAAGCCAAACTCCACTTCGCAAAAAACATACCCTCCCACCATCTGTGCCTAGCTCACCCACTGCCCGGCAGTAACCCCACACCCTCCCCAAACATCGTCACTGTACAAGGGCCATCTGAAGAGATCTGGGCGAGAAAAGTACATCATAAATGGGTTTTTTTTTTTAAATAAAAACATTCTAGACCCAGCTTCCTTGATGACTCACTGGGTAAAGTACAGCTCATCATGTGGTACTGAACTTTAGAAACATAGAAGATAGGAGCAGGAGTAGGCCATTCGGCCCTTCGAGCCTGCTCCGCCATTCAATGAGATCATGGCTGATCATCCAAATTCAGTACCCTGTCCCTGCCTTCTCCCCATATCCCTTTATCCTCAAGAAATATATCCAACTCTTTCTTGAATATATTTAATGAACTGGCCTCCACTGCCCTCTGTGGCAAAGAATTCCACAGGTTCACCACTCTCTGGGTGAAGAAATTCCTCCTCATTTCAGTCCTAAATGGCTTACCCCTTATCCTTAGACTGTGACCCCTGGTTCTGGACTCCCCGACCATCGGGAACATCCTTCCTGCATCTAGTCTGTCCAGACCTGACGGAATTTTATAGGTTTCGATGAGATCCCCTCTCAATCTTCTAAACTCCAGTGAGTATAAGCCCAATCGACACAATCTCTCCTCGTACGTCATGCCTGCCATCCCAGGTATCAGCCTGGTGAATCTTCACTGCACTCCCTCCACGGCAAGAACGTCCTTCCTCAGGCAAGGTGACCAAAACTGCACACAATACTCAAGGTGCGGTCTCACCAAGGCCCTGTACAACTGCAGCTAGACATCCTTGTTCCTGTACTCAAACCCTCTCGCTACGAAGGCCAACATACCATACCATACGGACTAGGTTTAATCCAAGATGAGAGAAAATAGACTTACATTTGTATAGCACCTTCCATGACCTCAGGACATAGTTTGGCTGTAAAGCACTTTGGGACAAGTACTTGTAGTCACTGTTGTAATGTAGGAAATGTGGTGGCCAAGTTGCACACAGCAAGCTCCCACAAACAGCAACATGATGATGACCAGATAATCTGTTTTAGTGAGGTTGGTTGAGGGATAAATATTGGCCAGCACACGAGGGAGAACTCCACTGCTCCTCTTTGTAAGTGCCGTGGGATTTTTTACATCCACCCGGGAGGAGAGACGGGGCCTCGATTTAACGTCTCACCCGCAAGACGCTGAGGGGGCACCACAAATGGTTTCATTTCCTCATTTTGGGGTGGGGGGGGGGGTGGGGAAAAAGGAGGAAATAAAAAGACAAATTCCCCACACCTGATCATTATTTAGTAACCGTCAACGGAAAGTGCAGAAACACAAGGGGAGAAACTTGGCTCAGCTGTGATGCCCCTTCCCGTCCCACCTCGAGGTTGAATACCCTGCCCAAATCTTCATCTCGACTCACACAAGAGGAATGAACTTTTGGGCAAGTCACCATCTTAAAAAAAAAAGGATGGGAGAAGGGGGAAAAGGTAGAAAGGGAACATTTAATAAGCTACTCGGTAGGTGATAAGTGTAGGGGTGAGGTTGGGGGGGGGGGGGCGCGATGGTGGAAGACTGCAGTTGTCAGTTATGCTGAGGCCCACTTTTCCCACTCCCAGCCACTTGTGAAACTGGCCGTATTAATTCTGCAACAATGCAACAAGTGAGCAGGGTCACTGATGGACCAGATCTCCAAAAGGCCATCAGAACCTCTAAATGTCAGTTTGGAAAGTTCAGGTGGTAGTCTGATGGAGCAGCACGTTGGAATCCTAATGTTCTGCTTATGGCGATAGGACGAGGATCCAAGTTCACACCCGTAGATTCTCCACACAGTACTGCTTAATGGTTGGTTCGAGAGCGGCGTTGGCAGATACTTGGGAGCAAGTTACCCGATCGCTCTCTTGAATGGGATGGTATCTCTAGCTCGGCAATCTCCTCCAGCCGTACAACACTCAGAGATATCTGCACTCCTCCAATTCTTGCCTCTTGAACATCCCCGAATTTAATCACTCCAACATTGGCAGCCGTGCCTTCAGCTGCCAAGGCCCCAAGCTCTGGAATTCCCTGCCTAAACCTCTCTTTCCTCCTTTAAGGCGCTCCTTACACCCTACCTCTTTGACCAAACTTTTGGTTATCTGCCCTAATATCTCATGTGGCTCAGTGTTAAATTTTGTTTGATAATCACACCTTGGGACGTTTTACGACGTTAAAAGCGCTGTATAAATACAAGTTGTTGTTATGGTATGCAACGTGGCGAGAAGAATATTTGTCAAAGTCCAAACTGTTGCAGATTTCTGCCTAGTACGCATGTAAAGCCCTCAAAACACTCGGGTGTAAGTCTGAAAACACTGCAGACTTCTCAAACTTTTACTAAAAAGACTATTTGAAGAGACAACACAATGACCCCACATTGTAATTCTCTTGGTTGCAATGAGGATCACATTGTGAGGGATATACAGGAAACTTTCTGGTATCCGGCACTGACGGGACCGAGCTGGTGCCGTACCATCAAAACTGCCATAGAAACCAGCGCTAATGTTAAAACATACGGAGCTTTTGAGCTCCGTGCGAATCAACAAACCCTGTCCAGCTTCAAAACAGTCGGCCGCAGCTTAAAAGCGTCTCTGTAGCCAAGCAACAGCTTCAGCTTCCCTTGCAGAGCCTGACTGGGGAAAAAAAAAGCAACGAGAAGTAAAAAAAACTTATAGGAAACGGCTCCTGAATTTTGCCAGTAGATAGAGCTTTCCGGACTTTTAACCTCCGGTTAAACGAAAGTTTCCTGTACACAGCTACCATTGGCAAGCTAAGCAGCCTTTGGAAAAACAATTCACCCATTTCCAACCTGGCAGCATGTCGAGGCACATAGCCTTCAGTGACTGTTGACAGGTATTCCCGGACTGCGAAACATATATAAATGTAGCCTATGCTCTGGGTTATCCCCGCCATTTCTACTGAAGTAGAATCTTCCTGCACTACTTCACCTGCTGTACGATGGGAGGAATCCCTGGTTAAACCTCAACGGCTGCGATACTGTTAAACCCATTTCATTTCCCAGTGCAACCAAAGTTGACAAACAAGCCCAGCATAAATTCTAACAAAAGGAACTTCAAGAACATTACTATCTCCAATAAATACAAAAGGCCTTGTTAGAAGCTGCAAATTAAAGTCAACGACCTTTGCTGTGAAACATCTTTTAATTTAAAACTGGAACGTTTACGCTCCGAATGGCAGAACGCAAAATAAGTTTCTCTCAAAAAAGGTGAATGAAATACAGTGGGCAGGTTCATCTTCAATGCAACAGTACGGATCAGCAGCACAGCTCTGTTGTACAGTCAGCCGTAGCTCAGTGGGTAGCACTCTCGCCTCCGAGTCAGGAGGTTGTGGGTTCCAAGTCCCACTCCTGAGACTGGCGCACAAAAATCTAGGCTGACACACCCAGTGCAGTGCTGAGGGAGTGCTGCACGGTCAGAGGTGCCATCTTTTGGATGAGACATTAAACCGAGGTCCCGCCTGCTAGATGGACGTAAAAGATCCCCAGGGCACTATTTCGAAGAGCAGGAGATTTATCCTCAGTGTCCCGGAGCCAATATTTATCCCTCAACCAACATCACAAACAGATTATCTGGTCGTTATCACATTGCTGTTTGTGGGAGCTTGCTGTGTGCAAATTGGCTGCCGCGTTTCCCACATTACAACCACTTCAAAACGTACTGCATTGGCTGTTAAGCGCTTTGAAACGCTCCGAAGTTGTGAAAGGCACTATACAAATGCAGGTTCTTTATTTCTTTTACAACACAATAGTGAGAGCTGCTTTGCTCTCAAATGCATTCTTCCAAACACCACCAGTAAAAAAAACTTAATCCCTTAGCAGTACTGTATATTCATGATCAATTTTAACACATTGCATTAACAGCTATCTTGCTTGGACTACATTCTACAGACTGTTCCACTGTGCCCTGGGATCATTTCGGGGACAATTTGAAAAGGAATCAGATTGCTGCAACGGGTACCCAGAGGGCAAGGGTATGGAGATGGGTACAACTGCACAAATAAAGCCAGAAAGCGGGCTGCAACCTGCCCACCTCCAGCTGGAAGCTAGTCTCACTGACCATGGCGGATTTCAGTGACAACCCGCAATGGGTTCCCTTATCACTGACCCAGAGAGTGGTTGGAATGTGGAATGGATTACAATCACAGAATAGTGCAGCGCAGGAGGAGGCCATTCGGCCCATCGAGTCGGCACCGGCTCTTTCGAAGAGCAATCCAGTTGGTATCACTCCCCCGCTCTCTCTATATATCCCTGCAAATTTTTCAACTTCATTGATTTACCCAATCCCCTTTTGAAGGCTACGACTGAATCGGTTTCCATCACCCTAATTAGGCACGCATTCCAGATCCTAACCACTCGCCGAATAAAAAAGTTTTTCCTCATGTCGCCTCTGGCTCTTTTGCCAATCACCTTAAATCTGTGCCCTCTGGTTATCGACCCTCCAGCCATTGGAAACAATCTTAATTCACTATCTAAATCCTTCATGATTTTAAACACCTCTAAGCCTTCTCTGCTCCGAGGAGAACAACCCCAGCTTCTCCAGTCTCTCCACGTAGCTGTAATCCCTCACCCCAGAAAATGTCTTCTGTACCCTCTCCAGAGTCTTCCTAAAAAGTGTGGTGCCCAGAATTGGACACAATACTCCAGCTGGTACCGAACTAGTGTTTTATATAGGTTTAGCATAACTGGCTTTTGTACTCTACGCCTCTTTTAGTTGAGGCAAATAGCATTAGATGCATTCGAAGGGGGAAGTTAAACAAGTACATGAGGGAGAAAGGAACAGAAGGATATGCTGATAGGGCGAGATATGCTGGGATGGGAGGAGGCTCGTGGGGAGCATAAACACCAGCATAGACCAGTTGGGCCAGTTTCTGTGCTGTAAATTCTGTGTGATTAGTGCGCCCAAAGAGGCAGGACATTAGGTAGAGAGCTGCAGAAACTACACAAGACAGCACGTTACAATTGATATAACTGGGGCTTAGGGAATATCGTTCAGATACTGTCAGCTGCATTGAAGACAAGACTCTTTAAGGTTGATATACACATCATCGTGCATTGGAGAACCACAGCTGATTCGATGAAACCCAAGTACCCAATGTACAATCTACAGCCTGCCAGAGTCCGAGATATTGAATTTAGATCCGTCGGTATGCAGAGGCCGAATGATTTTATCATCAAGGACATCTGCAAGGCCAGCAGTTAGTCTGATATGCTTTGCAGAGGTTCTGGTCGCTGCCATGTATGTAAAGGCTGGCTCTCATCACCTCGTGCCTCACTTGTCACTGTAGCCCCTCAAAATGCTTCCCTCAGCCCTGGGTGAATTGATAGCCCAGACAACTATATTAAAAAAAAGTGCACTCCATATGTGGGGTTTTTTTTTGCTGCAGTTCAGAATTGCATTTGGTTGTTCAAGTGTCTTTACATTTAGTTTCTTTCATCTACGCAGGCCTGCAATTTTAGCTCGCGTGCAGATGTGCGTTCCTGACACTACCAGCATGGCATTTATCAATTTCAATCCCTGCCACAGCGGAACCAATGTGGAGAAACTTTGAGTTACAGCCAGGCTCAAAAAAAAAAGAGGGTCTGCAGAACACAGGCAAGAAGCAGAAAGTCCTTTTCTAACCCATTCAGATCAGTACTCATAAGAAAAAAAAGACTTGCATTTACACAGTGCCTTTTACCACTTCAGGACGTCCCAAAACGCTTCACAGCCAATGAAGTACTTTTTGAAGAAGTACAGTCACTGTTGTAATGCAGGAAACGCGACAGCTGATTTGCGCACAGCAAGCTCCCACAAATAGCGATGTGATAATGACCAGGTAATGTCTTTTGTGACGTTGGTTGAGGATAAATATTGGCCATAACGCCCCGGCTCTTCTTCGGAATAGTGGCCGCGGGGATCCTTTACGTCCACCCGAAAGCGCAGACGGGGCCTCGGTTTAACGTCTCATCTGAAAGACGGCACCTTCGACTGTGCAGCGCTGGCTCAGCACTGCACGGGGAATGTCAGCCTGGATTTTTGTTCTCTGGAGTGGGACTTGAACCCTTGAGCTTCTGACTCAGGAGAGGGTGTTGCCCACTGAGCCACGGCTGACACGTCAGTGTCGACACAAGTTCTTACAAGTAATTAACGATGGAATTCCTGAGGTTTAATTTTAAAATTGATAAGATTCAATAAACCACCCCCCCACCCAAATGAGAGTACAATAGTCAGCATTTAGGCTTAAAATAATTGACATAAACCAAAAAGTCCAAAAGGAAAGGCCAATATTTCTAAGGGTTGGGTGGGCGAGGCCATTAACTATCTTATGAAGGCTTTCCATAGTTTAGGGAGAAACTGTTTCCAGTGGCAGGAGGGTCGGTAACCAGAGGACACAGATTTAAGATAATTGACAAAAGAAGTGGTGTAGAAAGTGGAACGCGCTACCACAGGGAGTGGCTGAAGCGAATAGTATAGATGCATTTAAGGGGAAGCTAGATAAGCACATGAGGGAGAAAGGGAATAGCAGGATACAGTGATAGCGTGAGATGAAGAGGGGTGGTGGGAGGCTCATGTGGAGCATAAACACCGGCACGGACCAGTTGGGCCGAATGAACTGTTTCTGTGCTGGACACTCGACGCGACTCAATGTACCCAGAGGGGAGAGGAGGAGAGACTTTCTTTTTTAATGATCTGGAATGCGCTGCCTGAAACGGGTGGTGGAAGCAGATTCAATAGTAACTTTCCAAAAGGGAATTGGATAAATACAGGAAACCTTGGTTTATCCGGAGGTTAACTGTCCGGAATGCTCGAGCCACCGGCAAAAATCAGGAGCCGTTTCTTTAGGTTTTTTTTTCTTTTTGTCGCTTTTTTCCCCCCCCACCAGTCAGGCTCTGCAAGGTCTCGCTGAAGCTGTTGCTAAGCTACAGAGACGCTTGCAAGGTACGGCCGACTGTTTAGAAGCTGTTGCTAAGCAACAGGGTTTGTTGCCAGATATGGAGCTCAAAATCTCCGTATGTTTCAACATTAGCGCTGGTTTGTCCGGCACTTTTGATGGGACGGCAACAGCTCGGTCCCGTCGGTGCCGGATAGCACAAAGTTTCCTGTACTTGAAAAGGAGAAATTTGCAGGGCTATGGGGAAGAGCAGGAGGGGGGGGTGGAGGGGGAGTGGGACTAATTGGAGAGCTCTTTCAAAGAGCCGGCACAGGCACGATGGGCCGAACGGCCTCCTTCTGTGCTGAGAGAGAGATTCTAAAACAAGGATGCGAATTTTGAACAGCACCTCACTCCACTGCATCCCTTTTATTCCCTACACTAGGAATGCGCACCTGGCCCGCTCCCAGTTCCCGTACAATGAGCCACTGCACGCCGCTCAGCCAGTCAGGCTGGTGGATTGCGAGCAGTGACAGACGTGGGTCGGCTTTAGTGGGGAAAAGAAAGTCACAATGCTCGCAAGAAACCACACATAAATACGCCAACCTGTAGACCCAGTTACAAAACAATCAAGTAACTTCAGAAAGATTTTATACATCTAGACTAATGCATGAAGAAATTACCTGAAAATTTTGTCTAAATAATCTGATACGCCACATTTTAGAATTCCAGTACAGGCATGGTGGGCCGAATGGTGTCCTGTACTACACTGTTCTATGACTCAAGTGTTTTTTAAAAATCTATTAAAACATCTGCAGGTCTCTCCAAGCTCCACTGGTTCCTCCTGCCCCAACATGTCATTTCCAAAATTCACATTCTTGTTTTAAAATGGCCTCACCCAACCCAACCCTTAAGTGATCACCTCAGGTCTTACATTTCTGTACTCACCCCCTCCGCTTCTCCAACACCAAACTTCTCACCCATCGCTCCCTCTGCTCCACCAACGGCGCTCATTCAGCGAACTACGCTCCTGCCCTCAGGAATTGTGTCAGATCCCCTCCACCATGCCCCCTCCGCCCCACCCCCATCTCGCTTTAAAAGAAAAAAAACCTGCCCTTCCACTACGCTCTCAGTTCCCCATCCAACCATTTCCTTTCTTCATGTTCAGTATAGCTAGATAATTACATGAGGGAGAAAGGAAGAGGAGGATAAGCTGATAGGGTGAGATGAAGAGGGGTAGGAAGAGTCTCGTGTGGAGCATAAACACCGGCATAGACCAGTTGGGCCAAATGGCCTGTTTCTGTGCTGTAAATTATGGGGAAGAGCAAAACTAGAGGCCATCAATATAAGATTGTCAGCAAGAAATCCAAGAAGGAATTCAGAAGAAACTTCTTTACCCAGAGAGCGGTGAGAATGTGGAACTCGCTACCACAGGGAGCGGTTGAGGCGAAAAGTAAGGGGAAGCTAGATAAGCATACGAGGGAGAAGGGGATAGAGGGTGATGCTGATCGGGTTAGAGGAGGAAGAATGGGAGCAGGCTCGAGTGGAGCATAAACACCAGCATGGATTGGTTGGGCCAAATGGCCTGTTTCTGTGCTGCATATTCTATGTAATCCTTCTCCTCCTTATTGTAGAGCGCTCCCAGATGTATTTCTGCACGCGAGGAGCAGTATATAGTGGTCATCACAGCCAGGTCCCACTGCACAAGCAAAAGCACCGCCTGAAGTTAACCTCATAACATTACAATATTATATCCAAGTTTATTGGTTTAAAAAAAAACTTGCCTGTCCTCAATACTAATTCATTTTGGATTCTTCATTTTTAAAAAGATATCGTCCACATTTTGGACTGAGGACAGACAGCACTTTGCTATCCACACTCTCACGACAAGGGGCATTCTTTGTAGCTCTGATGAAGGGTCATGGACCTGAAACGCTAACTCTGTTTCTCTCTCCACAGATGCTGCCTGACCCGAGTAGTTCCAGCATTGTCCGTTTTCATTTCAGATTTCCAGCATCTGCAATGCTTTGCTTTTGTTTGTGTGTTTTTTTGCATTTGCCAGTAATGTCTTAAGGGTGTGATTTACATGTTTATCCTGGCTAAATAAAAGTGTATAGAGAGCGAGCGAGCGACACACACAAAATTCTCACTGACATGTTAGTTCCAAATCCAGGGCTCCAAATATTTTCTCTTTAAATAATAAGAGCACAGTTGACTGCTCATTTCCACCCTTCCTTGCTCACACCGAGTAATCACACAGCCGCTCTAGCCGAGGCAGTCTGTGCCATAGCCTTCTCTGCAGCGCAGTAACTCCAACTTGTAATCATCCAACTGAAGCCACGAGACAAGAAAAAAAAGACAGACTTGCATTTATATAGCACCCTTCACGACCACCGGATGTCCCAAAGCACTTTACAGCCAATGATGTACTTTTGAAGCAGAGTCACTGTTTGTAATGTGGTCAAGCAAGCATGGGAGTCTTTCAGCTCATCCAACAACCCCCTTAGTCTGCCCCCACCCAGCCAGTACAATTTAAGTCGAGTTCAAAAGGCAGTTCGACTCTGGTTGGGAATCATTGATCCGTACGATTGTCCTATACTGCCTCAGTATTAGAAACGGTTCAATGACCTATTCTGATGGAAGGTCATCGATTTGAAACGTCAACTCTGGTTCGCTCTCGCTCTCTCTCTGCAGATGCTGCCTGATCTGCTGAGTATTTGCCAGCAGTTCTGTTTTTACATTAGAAACCGGTTTCATAGAATGTCAAGCAGACACACAAATGCAAGTTGACTATGAATTAAAAAAAATAAATCAAACATGAAATAAGCATAGTCAAGTGACATTCACAAGGAGTGGCACAGATTATGAGCATGCTTAAACACATATTTCTTTCTCGTCAAGAGCAGCATTGATCACCTTTCACAGCAGAAGCAAGTCGCACCATGCAGAACCAGCCACAGGAGTGCAGCGTTATAACCAACAGGCTCCAACATGCCATGTACTACAGAGTGCCAGGATACAAAGAAAGAAAGACTTGTATTTCTATAGCGCCTTTCACAACCTCAGGACACTTTACAGCCAATGAAGTATTTTTTGAAGTGTAGTGTAGTCACTGTTGTAATGTAGGAAATGCAGCAGCCAATTTGCACACAGCAAGCTCCCACAAACAGCAATAGGATAATGACCAAATAATCAGTTGATTGAAAGATAGATATTGGCCCAAGGATAACTCCCCAGATCTTCAAAATAGTGCCATAGGATCTTATACATCCACTTTAGAGAGCCGACAGGGCCTCAGTTTAATGTCTCATCCGAAAGTCGGCACCTCCGACAGTGCAGCACTCCCTCGGTACTGCAGTGGGAGCGTCAGCCTAGATTTTGTGCTCCTGGAGTGGGACCTGAACCCACAACCTTCTGACTCAGGAGAGGGCAATCCCAGCCAAGCCACAGCTGACACTATATGGCAGTGCCCATGATCCCCCTTCACAGCAAACTTCCTAACCTCATGCTGGGGCCAACAAAAAAAAAGATCCCTCCTGCAGCAGCCCTGTGGCCAGCGGAAGGGTGAGTTAGCAGCGCCTAGCCATGCAATGAAATTGCCCTGGTGCTGATCGAGCAATTGACAAGCCCATTGCAGGCGCTTCTTGAACAGGCTGGGACTGACTTCACAACACCCGCCCATACCGCACGCTGATTGGACAGCGGAGGAAGGTGCAACAACAGAATCCTGCGCCGATTGGCTAACCATTGCTGCCAATCAAGACACTGCCACACGCTTTCACTGAACCGACTTGGGATTTTTGCAAGGGTCCCTTTGCAACAAAGAGATACTTGCATTATTTTTTTTAATTAGCTACACTCCTAACTATAGATAAACACCCAGTTAGATCTAAGAAAATGTAAGTTGAAAAAAAATGCAATACACTTTAAATATTTAAAGTAAGATACTTATTGCATAATCACAAATCCTCCCTCTATTAGCCAGTTTCAGGTCTCTTTTTGTTACTTAGCCGCTACCCTACTAAATAGATTTTAAAATGTGGAGGGAAAAAAAAGTCACATTTGCAGATTAACACACAACTTGAAGAGGCTGAAATAAATAAAATAAAATGCTCCGGGCTCTCCACCTTTGAACGCACAGAGTCACGAACACTGTCTCTCCCTGTTTGCCCTCCCTCTCGCCTTCCTTCCCTTTTTTTTTTGCAGGAACTTGCCAGAGTTGGTGTGTGTCACAAACTCCCCAATTGCGACCATTCGCCCTCACCTCTTAGCAAGCGCTCCGGGGCAAGGTTCTATTTCGAACGTTGTGTCGTCCCGGGCTCCGGGTCAAGGTTCTATTTCGAACGTCGGGTCGTCTCCGGGCCCCGTTCTCTTGGCTACGCTCTTGCTCTGCAAAGCTCCGCTCCTTATCTCTGCACTTCCGTCACATTCAACTCTTTCACCAAGCTAGGAGGCGGAGAAACTCCCCCTCCCTGCTTCCCCACCCACTGACGTAACAGCAAGCAGTCAGAGGGGAGGGAAAACTTGCAAGAAAAATCAGCTCACCTTGTAGGAAATGTGTTCAACAGCCGCAGTGTGCATTGACAAAAGTGTTATTTGCAAAAATCAAATGTGTTTTACCAAGTGGAAAGTTGCTGTTCTTTTCTGACTCCGTGAAATAACATGCCCTAATGTCTCATTTTTCTTATGCAATCCTATTTTTGAGCCTTTTAAATGTATTTTATTCACTCTAAGCAGGAATGTACCCAGAATTTCCTCACACATTTGTTTTGCTATGCATATGCAAATAAATAAGGAACTAGCAGTTAAACAGAGCCTTTCGCAACCTCAGGCCAGCCCAAAGCACTTTACAGCCAATTAAGTACTGTTGAGGTGTAGTCACTGTTGGAATGTTGGAGACATAGCAGTCAATTTGTGCACAGCAAGCTCCCACAAACAGCAATGAGATAATGACCCAGGTAATCTGTGATGTTGGTTGAGAGACAAATATAGTGCCATGGGATAATTTACATCCACCTGAGAGAGCAGACAGGGCCTCAGTTTAACATCACATCCAACAGTGCAGCACCCTCCAACAGTGCGGCACTCCCTCAGTATTGCACTGCGGTCAGTGGTTTTGTGCTGAAGTTTCTGGAGTGGGACTTAAACCCACAACCATCTTCACCTAAAGGGCCAAGGTGCTACCCACTGAGCCACATCTAACACCATGACAAAACAATGACAACTTGTATTTATATAGCGCCTTTAACGTAGTAAAACATCCCAAGGTGCTGCACAGGAGTGTTATAAGACAAAAAATTTGACACCTTGCCACAAAAGGAGAAATTAGGGCAGGTGACCAAAAGCTTGGTCAAAGAGGTAGGTTTTAGGAGTGTCTTAAAGGAAGAGAGAGGTAGAGAGATTTAGGAAGAGAATTCCAGAGCTTAGGGCCCAGGCAACAGAAGGCACGGCCACCAATGGTGGAGCGATTATAATCAGGGAGGCTCAAGAGGGCAGAATTAGAGGAGCGCAGATATCTCGGGGGTTGTGGGGCTGGAGGAGATTACAGAGATAGGGAGGGGCGAGGCCATAGAGGGGTTTGAAAACAAGGATGAGAATTTTGAAATCGAGGTGCTGCTTAACCGGGAGCCAATGCAGGTCAGCGAGCACAGGGGAGATATGTGAACAGGACTTAGTGCGAGTTAGGACACGGGCAGCCGAGTTTTGGATGGCCTTAAGTTTACGTAGGGTGGAATGTGGGAGGCCAGCCAGGAGTGCGTTGGAATAGTCAAGTCTAGAGGTAACAAAGGCATGGATGAGGGTTTCAGCGGCGGATGAGCTGAGGCAGGGGTGGAGACGGGCGATGTTACGGAGGTGGAAGTAGGCGGTCTTAGTTATGCCGTGGATATATGGTCAGAAGCTCATTTCAGGGTTAAATATGACACCAAGGTTGCGAACAGTGTGGTTCAGCCTCAGACAGATGTTAGGGAGAGGGATGGAGTCAGTGGCGAGGGAACGGAGTTTGTGGCAGGGACTGAAAACAATGGATGCGGTCTTCCCAATATTTAAATGGAGAAAATTTCTGCTCATCCAGAACTGTATGTCGGACAAACAGTCTGACAATTTAGAGACCGTGGAGGGGTCGAGAGAAACATAGAAACAGAAGATAGGAGCAGGAGTAGGCCATTCGGCCCTTCGAGCCTGCTCCGCCATTCAATGTGATCATGGCTGATCATCCAAATTCAGTACCCTGTCCCTGCCTTTTCCCCATATCCCTTGATCCCTTTAGCCTCAAGAAATATATCCAACTCTTTCTTGAATATATTTAATGAACTAGCCTCCACCGCCCTCTGTGGCAGAGAATTCCACAGGTTCACCACTCTCTGGGTGAAGAAATTCCTCCTCATTTCAGTCCTAAATGGCTTACCCCTTATCCTTAGACTATGACCCCTGGTTCTGGACTCCCCGGCCATCAGAAACATCCTTCCTGCATCTAGTCTGTCCAGACCTGACAGAATTTTATAGGTTTCGATGAGATCCCCTCTCAATCTTCTAAACTCCAGTGAGTATAAGCCCAATCGACACAATTTCTCCTCATACGTCATTCCTGCCATCCCAGGTATCAGCCTGGTGAATCTTCGCTGCACTCCCTCCATGGCAAGAACGGCACGGTGGCATAGTGGTTAGCACTGTTGCCTCACAGCGCCAGGGACCCGGGTTCAAATGCGGCCTCGGGTGACTGTCTGTGTGGAGTTTGCACATTCTCCCCGTGTTTGCGTGGGTTTCCTCCGGGTGCTCTGGTTCCCTCCCACAGTCCAAAGATGTGCGGGTTAGGTTGATTGGCCATGATAAAAAAATTGGCCCTTAGTGTTAGGGGGGGATTAAATACGTGGGGTTACGGGGATAGGGCTTGGGTGGGATGGCTGTCGGTGTAGGGACCGGGTGCTAGGGTTTGGATGATCAGCCATGATCTCGTTGAATGGCAGAGCAGGCTCGAAGGGCCGAATGGCCTACTCCTGCTCCTAGTTTCTATGTTTCTATGTCCTTCCTCAGGTATGGTGACCAAAACTGCACACAATACTCAAGGTGTGGTCTCACCAAGGCCCTGTACAACATCCTTGCAAGACATCCTTGTTCCTGTACTTGAACCCTCTTGCTACGAAGGCCAACATACCATTTGCCTTCTTAACCGCCTGCTGCACCTGCATGCTTACCTTCAGCGACTGGTGCACAAGGACACCCAGGTCTCTTTGCACTTCCCCTTCTCCCAATCTATTGCCATTCAAATAATAATCTGCCTTCCTGTTTTTGCCACCAAAGTGGATAACCTCACATTTATCCACATTATAGTGCATTTGCCATGTTTCTGCCCAATCACCCAACCTGTCCAAATCATACTGGAGTTTCCCGACATCCTCCTCGCAGCTTACCCTCCCGCCCAGCTTTGTGTCGTCTGCAAATTTGGAGATATTACATCCAATTCCCTCGTCCAGATCATTAATATATATTGTGAACAGCTGGGGTCCTAGGACCGATCCTTGCGGTACCCCACTAGTCACTGCCTGCCACTCGGAAAACGACCCGTTTATTCCAACTCTTTGCCTTCTGTCCACCAACCAGTTCTCTATCCAAGTCAATACCTTGCCCCCAATCCCATGTGCCTTAATTTTGCACGCTAATCTCTTGTGTGGGACCTTATTGAAAGCCTTCTGAAAGTCCAAATACACCACATCCACTGGTTCTCCCTTATCTATTTTACCAGTTACATCCTCAAAAAATTCCAGTAGATTAGTCAAGCATGATTTACCTTTTGTAAATCCATGTTGACTTTGTCCGATCCTGTCACTGCTTTCCAAGTGCTCTGCTATTACATCTTTTATAATAGACTCTAGCATTTTCCCCACTACCGATGTCAGGCTTACCGGTCTATAATTCCCCGCTTTTTCTCTACCACCTTTTTTGAATAGTGGGGTAACATTAGCTACCCTCCAATCCATGGGTACCGTTCCAGAGTCTATCGAGTTCTGGAAGATGACCAGTAATGCATCTACTATCTCTAGGGCCACTTTCTTAAGTACCCTGGGATGTAGACCATCAGGCCCTGGGAATTTATCGACCTTCAGTCCCATCAATTTTCCTAACACCATTTTCCTACAAATACTGATTTCTTTCAGTTCCTCTCTTTCATCAGACCCTATGTTCCCCGGCATCTCTGGGAGGTTATTTGTGTCCTCCTTTGTGAAGACAGAACCAAAGTATGTATTTAGTTGGTCTGCCATTTCCTTGTTTCCCATTATAAATTCCCCTGATTCTGACTGTAAGGGACCTACGCTTGACTTCACTAATCTTTTTCTCTTCACATATCTATACAAGCTTTTACAGTCAGTTTTTATGTTCACTGCTAGCTTACGCTCATATTCTATTTTCCCTTTCTTAATTAATCCATTTGTCCTCCTTTGTTGACTCCTAAACTGCTCCCAATCCTCAGGATTATTGCTTTTTCTAGCCAATTTATATGTCCTCTCCTTGGATCTTATGCTATCCCTAATTTCCCTTGTTAGCCACGGTTGAGTCACCTTTTTTGTTTTATTTTTATGCCAAACTGGGATGAACAAATTCTGTAGCTCATCCATTCGGTCTTTGAATGTTTGCCATTGCCTCTCCACCGTCAACCCTTTGAGCGCCATTCCCCACTCAATCCTACCCAACTCGCTCCTCAGACCATCGTAGTTTCCTTTATTTAAATTGAGGACCCTTGTCTCTGAGTCAACTACTTCATTCTCCATCTTAATGAAGAATTCGATCATATTATGATCGCTCCGACCCAAGGGGCCTCGTACAACAAGATTGCTAATTAATCCTTTCTCGTTACATAATACCCAGTCTAAGATGGCCTGATCTCTGGTTGGTTCCTCGACATATTGGTCCAGGAAACCATCCCGTAAACACTCCAGGAATTCCTCCTCCACAGTATTGTTACTAATTTGGTTGGCCCAATCTATATGTAGATTAAAGTGGTAGTGAGCTGGAGCTGGGTGTCGTCAGTGTACATGTGGAAACTGACGCTGTGTTTTCGGATGATGTCGCCAAGGGGCAACATGTAGATGAGAAATAGGAGGGGGCCAAGGATAGATCCTTGGGGGACACCAGAGGTAACGATGCGGGAGTGGGAAGGGAAGCCATTGCAGGTAATTTTCTGGCTACGATTAGATAGTTAACAATGGAACCAGGCAAGTGCAGTCCCACTCAGCTGGACGACGGTGGAGAGGCGTTGGAGGAGGATGGAGTGGTCAACCGTGTCAAAGGCTGCGGACAAGTCAAGAAGGACGAGGAGGGATAGTTTACTGTTGTCACAGTCACAAAGGATGTCATTTGTAACTTTGATGAGAGCCGTTTCGGAACTGTGGCAAGGGCGGAAACCTGATTGGAGGGATTCAAACAAGGAGTTGCGGGTAAGATGGGCACGGATTTGGGAGGCGACAACATGTTCAAAGATGATGAGGGGTGGTGGTGTGTTGAAGTGGACCTTTAGGAGTCAATTCATAATGTGGTACTGGACTTTCATGTAGGCCAGACCAGGCCGGAGTAGCACGTTCCTTCCCTGAGTGACGTTACGCAAGCGGATTCTGAAAGCTTTTCACATCAACATTTTACAAAGACAATGGCTAATGATTTGAAGCTGTGCTTTGTTTATACTTTCGGATCGAAAGCAAAGCTTTTCAGAATAAACATTCAGCAAAGACAAAGGATAATTATGGGCCGCTGTGCTTTCTTTCTACTTTGAAGATTGAAAGAATTCTAATTAATGCATTGTGTGAATAAGGCAAAACAATGGAAGGGGATGCTAAAACCTTTTTTGAGCAAAATTGTTTTAAGGGAAAACTATCAGATTCAGATTCAGATTAGATTTATTTGCCATATGTAACAAGTACAATGGAATAACAACAGAAAATGCTGGAAAAACTCAGCAGGTCAGGCAACATCCGTGGAGAGAAATTTGAGTTGACGTTTCGGGTTTGACCCTTCTTCAATGGAATGCTTGTTCCCCGTGGGGACGCGTCAGCTATACATACAGCGCCGCGTTCAGAGTCAATACAATGGCTTCCCGTGGCAGTGGGAGCACGATGTCCCTCAGCCGCTCCGTCCTCCTCTTCACCGCGGCCTCCTCCTCACTGTTGCCGGCTCCACGTGTGGTGGCCTGCTTCTCCCACTCTGGCCACCATGCCCGGCTCCCCTCCTCCCATCCGGACTGCGAGTTACCCGAAATGGAGCTGCCGGCCGACGTGCTGCAGTGTGTCGTGAGTCTGCTGCTGCTGCTCGTTGTGCTGCGCTCCTCTGCCCAACTCGCCAAACACATCGTCGGGATGTGAATGCTCCAATGCGGCCTCCTCTTCACCGTCGCCGGCTCCACGCTCCACGGCCCGGGGCCTACTTCTCTCTCTTCGCGGGTCGGCCCCTGACTGCCATGCTCGGCTCCCCTCCTCCCAGTTGGAATTCCTTCCCACCGAGGAGCTGCCGGCCGATGTGCTCCAGCGGGTCGGCTTGGCTGCTGCTGCTGCTCACCGCGCTGCGCTGCCTCTGCCCAACTCGCCGAGCACCTCGCTCCGGTTGTGGGAGCGAGCGGCGAGAGCTGGCCGCCCGAAACAGGGAGAGCGATCTCAGCACCGGACTGTCACGGCCGCCATCTTGTCCATCACCCCTTGCTGCAGTATTGGCAAATGCCAGGACCCTGCCCCAATTCGGTCAGAACCCGGGGATTACCCTGTCCCAAAGCTAAACCCTATAGTTCCTCCCCATTTTCCCCTTCAGTACTGCTAATGGTCAAGCGCACACCTCCCAATACAAGTTTTCCTATTACAGGAATCCCGCTCCAACCGCAGTTTTGCCATACACGGATTTCACGTATCCGCAGTTTCCGCTCTGCGACAATTTTTGTCAACCGCGGCAGTGTAATTCGTGTATCCGCGGTTTTTAATTTTGGAATAAGGTAAAAAAAACATGATTTTTATGCTATTTATATGCTTTTTATATATTTTTTTATTGTGTTTATAGTGAATTTGCCAACCACGGGGGTTTTCAGGGGCATATCCCCCACGGTTGGGGAGGGATTCCTGTATATTATACTGTGGTTGAAATGGACAGAGAAACATGCAGGTTGTGAAGCCTGTGCACTAGTGTCCACACCCTAATTCCCAGGGGGCTGACTTCCTGGTTCGCCCACAAACCCTGGTGTGAAAGAGGAAGAGCGCAGCAGAAGTGCGCTCTGCCCGCAAGTGAGGTATGGCGGCCGCTTTTCCTTTGGGCATTGGCGAGGAAATTCTGCGAGCCGGCACTGAATGGTGCCACTGGTGCGCGGGAAATTGGTGGGCTGCTGCGGCCCTTTAAGTGTCGGCCATGGCTCAGTGGGTAGCACTCTCGCCTCTGAGTCAAAGGGTCGTGGGTTCGCAGTCCCACTCCAGAGACTTGCGGACAAAAATCCAGGCTGATACTCCCAGTGCAGTGCTGAGGGAGTGCTGCACTGTTGGATGAGACATGAGACGTTAAAACGAGGCCCCGTCTGCTCTCTCAGGTGGACGTAAGTGATCCCACGGCATTGTTTCGAAGAAAAGCAGAGGGAGTTCTCCCCGGTGTCCTGGCCAATATTTATCCCTCAATCAACATACTGAAAGCAAATTATCTGGTCACTGTCACATTGCTGTTTGTGGGAGCTTGCTGTGCGCAAAATTGGCTGCCGGGTTTCCCACATTACAACAGCGACTACACTTCAAAAGTACTTCATTGGCTGTAAAGCGCTTTGGGACGTCCTGAGGTCGTGAAAGACGCTATAGAAATGCAAGTCTTTCTTTAAAGGCCTTAATGCCTCTTAATAGGGTGTGTCATTTCTTTTCACTGAAACCTATTTTTGATTTCATTGAGGTGCAAGATGCTCGTGCATTGCTTTGGGCATTTCTGGCACATTCTGGAAAGAATTGCTGAGGTTTGCCGGGAGTGACTTGCTTGCTTGGGTGACGGCAGCATACAGCGCTTGCTGCAGCAATCAGGGCAGGAGAGGCAGGGCCTCATTCCTGACCACGGACCCAGAGTGAAAGGGGATTGCCACAGTCCAAGAGGTCGCCCCATTCAAAGAGCGAGCCTTCCAAAAGCAGGGGAGGTACTTGGAGAAGGAGGCTGGAGATGGAGAAGCAAAAGGCACACATATAAAGAAAGTAAGACTTGCATTTCTATAGCGTCTTTCACGACCACCGGACATCTCAAAGCGCTTTACAGCCAATGAAGTACTTTTGAAGTGGCGTCACTGTTGTAATGTGGGAAACGCAGCAGCCAATTTGCGCACAGCAAGATCCCGCAAACAGCAATGTCCTCCCACAGTCCAAAGATGTGCGGGTTAGGTTGATTGGCTATGATAAATTGACCCTTAGTGTTAGGGGGATTAAATACGTGGGGTTACGGGGATCGGGTGGGATATGTGTCGGTGCAGGCTCGATGGGCCGAAATGGCCTCTATCTGCACTGTGGGGTTTCTGTGATTCTGTGAATGTGATAATGACCAGATAATCTGTTGATTGAGGGATAAATATTGGCCCCAGGACATCGGGGATAACTCCCTCTGCTCTTTTTCGAAATAGTGCCGCGGGATCTTTTACGTCCAACTGAGAGAGCAGACGGGGCCTTGGTTTAACGTCTCATTCGAAAGACGGCACCTCCAGCAGTGCAGCACTCCCTCAGCACTGCCCTGGAGTGTCAGCCTAGAAAATATGCGCTCAAGTCTCTGGAGTGGGACTTGAACCCACAACCTTCTGACTCAGAGGCGAGAGTGCTACCCACTGAGCCACTGGCTGACATCAAGGGCTGGTACCACATTGCTGCGATCTTCACACTACATCCTATTCGGTAATCCAACAGTGGCCGCACGACTGAGATTCATTGCCAACTGCTGGTTGAGACTTGCTGCCTGCTGAATTCTTCATAGGAAGGACGCTCAAGTGATCCACTTTTTAAGTCTCTTGAGAAGAAGCTGTTGTGGGATCCTTCCCAAGTCCGCACCTTGCCACGCACTTCATCGCACCATGTCAGTCTGGCAAGCACCAGCCTAGTCCATCCAGTCTGGGGAGATACAGTCAGTCAGTGGCATAGTGGTTAGCACTGTTGCCTCACAGCGCCAGGGACCCGGGTTCGAATCCGGCCTCGGGTGACTGTCTGTGTGGAGTTTGCACATTCTCCCCGTGTTTGCGTGGGTTTCCTCCGGGTGCTCCGGTTTCCTCCCACAGTCCAAAGATGTGCGGGTTAGGATGATTGGCTATGATAAATTGACCCTTAGTGTTAGGGGGATTAAATACGTGGGGTTACGGGGATAGGGTGGGATATGTGTTGGTGTAGGGGTTACGGGGATCGGGTGGGATATGTGTCGGTGCAGGCTCGATGGGCCGAAATGGCCTCTATCTGCACTGTGGGGTTTCTGTGATTTCTGTGAGTGGATAGCACTACAGGTGGCGAGCCACGCACAGGTGGGCAGGAGCACGGGGGAGGTGATCGGGGAGGAGGACGCTCCCTGAGGGGAGGGGGTGGAGTCGCCTCCTTCTGAAGTTGCTGGCGACAACGATCCAAATCTCTGGGGAGCCAACTTTGAAAAGAGCCCGCGAGATTGCCACAGTCGTTGCTGCCGCTTCTGACACTCGGTGGCAGGCGTTGAGGAATCCGAAACCGGTGTGCATGGGACGATGATGCCAAAGCATCGGAATCATGCAGCAGCCTAGGGACAAGTGGCAGCTCCAAGGCCAGCTCGCAGTCCAGCCCCTCATGAGAGGTGCCATGGTGCCGTCCTAGCATCGCTCATGAATGTTCAAACTGCTGCAGTTGAGGTCTTGGGGTGCAACGTTATTTCGGCTCACTTGGATCCAATCTACTCAATCTCTCCTCATAGGACAACTCTCTCATCCCAGGCTTCTCGGCTACATCTTGTGCATGGAAAAATATTTCACTCACTAAATGTCTTCAAGTATCAACCCAATCTCCCAAGTTAAAAAAGAACGTACAAAATTGATGGGCAGGAAAATACCAGCTGGTCAATCAAGCCTGCTGCGCACCATGATGGCCGGAGCTTCGGATCCAAGCACCTCCTCCCTCCCCCTGCCCTGACCCCCCACCCCACCCCACCAGCTATGTAATCTCCTGGGAGAGACAAAAAAGCAGAGGAAAAAAAACCAGGGCCAATAAGAGAAAAAGTACTCTGGACAATTTCTCTCCGACCCCCCTCAGGCAATCGAAAGCAGTCCAGGAGATCGCACAGACCACGTGTAATCTATACAGACACTTGTCTTCTGTATGATACGATCTCTGCCTCAGTCAGGAAGCGATCCTGCTCCCTCTCGAAGGAAATGCAGAGAGTCAGCACTCTCCCAAGTTATAGAAAAGTTTTCAAGCTCTATGGACGCACACCCACTAACAACCTTTGGGCACAGCGGTTTTAGTTCGGGTAGCGGTTCCACCATTTTGAAGCTTCTAAATGTTCCAAAGGTGAATCCTAACTACGACCAATATTTGAATTTAAGTTGAATTCATTCAGTCAGGTGTTGGAAAGGTACTTTAGTCCCAAGCAAGGAACCCCATGAGTAACTCAGCCGCTGGCTCATAGCCAGTGTGTAACTCCAACTATTAACCCCTATCAACAACAACAACTTGCATTTTTATAGCACCTTTAACATAGTAAAACATCCCAAGGCGTTTCACAGGAGCGTTCTCAAACAAAATTTGACACCGAGCCACATAAGGAGATATTAGGATAGGTGACCAAAATCTTGGTTTTAAGACGTGCCTTAAAGGAGGAGAGAGAGAGGTAGAGAGGCGGAGAGGTTTAGGGAGGGAATTCCAGAGCTAAGGGCCCAGGCAACTGAAGGCACGGCCGCCAATGGTGGAGCAATGATAATCGGGGATGCTCAAGAGGCCAGAATTGGAGGAGTGCGGAGATCTCGGAGTGTTGTGGGTCTGGAGGAGATTACAGAGATTGAGAGGGGGGCGAGGCCATGGAGGGTTTTCAACACGAGGGTGAGAATTTTAAAAATCGAGACTTTGCCGGGCTGGGCGTCAACGTAGGTCAGCGAGCACAGGGGCCAAAATGGTTCAGCCAAGCTTAATGCAGAAAACGTTAATGAAACTCACCGGGTCTCTTCTGGTCCCCATCCGGGTATCGCTGGCGGCTCCCGCGCTTTGCGCAATCCGCGCGACTGTTCGTTAAGATGGCGGCGGGGTCCGAATTACGGCTCGAAGTCGAATTCCCGATTTCTGAACGTCGACGAGGCATCTGCGACAGGAGCCTTTCGCCCCCGTGGCCCGAATCGGCGGTTTTAAAATGGCAGTGGGGGTTTACGCATCGGGAATACAGCGGGTAACACCCAACCGGCCATTTTAACCCCCGCCTGCCAGGGTTGCCAACTCTGGTCGGATATATTCCGGGAGGTCTCATCACATGACCCTCCCATCCTCCAACTGCCCCGCCCCCCATGCCCCCACCATTGGTCGCCCGACACGCCCACCCTGCCAGCGCCCCGCCTTCCCACGGCCAATCGGAAAGCGAACAGACTCTTGGTTACCCGACTGGATGACGCTTGACTGTCGAGTCAATCAGCCTTTCTTCCCATTTCCAATATTTTCATAACTAATATACAAAAGTGTTCAAAGAAAATGAAAAAGAACGCGCGTCTTTGTTTAACGCCCCGATAATTTTTTTTCCCCGGGTTTTTGCTCACGGCAGTTGTCCTGGAGGTTAGTCTTCAGTTCCTGGAGGCTCCAAGGCAATCCTGGAGGGGTAGCAAGTGGCAACCCGACTGTCCGCCCACACCCTTCACGCCGGGCCGGGCAGGGTTAAAATCAGGGCTACAGCGTTTCCCGCTGCTCTCTGTGTATTAAAAGTAACTATTTTAATAGACTACGGTTGCGGTATTTTTTGACTTGTTCTGTTTCACCTGAAAGTAAATCAACAAGCAAGAAGGTTTATGGAAGTGCAACGAAGGTATCAACTGATCGCAGCGAGACCTGGGTGGCAATGTGGCGTCCTCTGGTGGTGACAACAGAACTCACAGACGGTGAAGGCTTGTAGAAATTGTGCGGCCTTTTGTATTTCTCGGGTAGGGACAGGGTATTATTTTTAACACTTATTCATTGGCCACTTAAGAAAAAGTAGCTTCCAAACCTAAAGGCTGTTGCCTTTCTTACTTGCAGATTGTAGAAAGAAAGAAAGACTGGCATTTCTACGGCGTCTTTCACGACCACCGGACGTCCCAAAGCGCTTAACAGCCAATGAAGTACTTTTTGGAGTGTAGTCACTGTTGCAATGCAGGAAACGCGGCTGCCAATTTGTGCACAGCAAGCTCCCGCAAACAACAATGCGATAATGACCGGATCATCTGATTTTAGTGAAGTGGATTGAGGGATAAATATTGGCCAGAACTCCCCTGCTCTTCTTCGAAATAGTGCCGCGGGATCTTTTACGTCCACCTGAGAGAGCAGTCGGGGCCTCGGTCTAACGTCTCATCTGAAAGACGGCACCTCCGATAGCACAGCGCTAACTCAGGACTACGTTAGGAGTGTCAGCTTCGAATTTTTGTGCTCAAGTCTCTGGAGTGGGACTTGAACCCACGACTTTCTGACTCAGAGGTGATTATGGGTAAATGCTTGTTTCATAATAGTCCAATGAAAAGGTTGCTCTGCCTCATTGCCATGGGATCTTCAGTTATCTTTGTTTGCTGTGCATTTGAAATTGATGAACTGTCCTGAAACTGATGTATGCGCTAGCCCTCCATCCGTTGGAATTAGAAATGGTGCTGATTTGAAGTCATGCGCTATCGAGGGATTTTCCGCTACCATTGCCAGCTCACTGACCCACTGCTGATCCCAGCCAGGAGGGCTCTTTGTCTTGCGGCGGGCTCGGGGCGGTGGGCAGGGGTGGGGGGGCCCTTGATTAAGTCAAGAATGACTGACCGTCCGATCGCGCGGCTTGCAGAGTCCTAACCCAGCCCCTGATCCCAGCCAATTTACTGGGGTCTGCCTCATTTAAAAAAAAAATCCTGCCTATATTCTCGTCCGAACGTGGATTTCAGATGCATAGTTTTCGTAAAGCCTGTATACCAGGAACCAAGTTAAGTACTTACAAATCAGCTGTGGGCTCGTCATACTTATATGCCCCATTTATATTCAAATAGATGGAAATTGGCGGGCAGAATTTGATTCTTTGTGCATCAGCAGCCACAAACGTGATAGCATCGTAGAATCGTACAGCACAGAAGGAGGCCATTCGGCCCATCGTGCCTGTGCTGGCTCTTTGAAAGAGATTTCCAATTAGCCCCACTCCCCCCTGCTCTTTCCCCACAGCCCCAGCAAATTTCTCCTTTTCATTTATCCAATTCCCTTTTGAAAGTTACTATTGTATCTGCTTCCACCGCCCTTTCAGGCAGTGCATTCCAGATCACAACAACTCGCTGCGTAAAAAAAAAAAAATAACTTCTCATTTCCCCCCTGGATTTTTTGCCAATTATCTTAAATCTGTGTCCTCTGGTTACCGACCGTAACACGAGAATATAACAATTTAACTTGAGAATTGGCCCAAACAGAGTCCCTTTGGCGTTAGATGAAGAATAGCAAGAGATTGTTCACAAGACTGTAAGTTTATTATACCTCACCAAACAGTGGAAAGGAAAGTGAGGATGAGATTTGCAGACAAATTAGAGAGGCTTCATTAGAAATTGAGTTATACTTGTAGGAGCTTTTAATCATCTAAAAATGGACTGGGATGGTGTTGATGTTT
Organism: Somniosus microcephalus; assembly: GCF_052327205.1. NCBI lineage: Eukaryota > Metazoa > Chordata > Chondrichthyes > Squaliformes > Somniosidae > Somniosus > Somniosus microcephalus. Next base: position 11,383,339 of record NC_140988.1, read on the forward strand.
CTGGTGAGAAAGGGGAAGATTTTTTTTTACAGTGTGTTCAGGACTGTTCAGTATTAAATAAGGAAGGAAGTGCTCCTTGACCTGGCTCTGGGTAAAGAAGTGGTGTAGTAAGTGATCTTTTTTTAAACTCGTTTTTATGGGATGTGGGCGTCGCTGGCAAGGCCAGCATTTATTGCCCATCCCTAATTGCCCTTGAGATTGTGATGGTGAGCCGCCTTCTTGAACCGCAGCAGTCCGTGTGGTGAAGGTACTCCCACAGTGCTGTTGGGGAGGGAGTTCCAGGATTTTGACCCAGCGACGATGAAGGATCGGCAATATACTTCCAAGTCAGGATGGTGTGTGACTTGGAGGGGAACTTGGAGGTGGTGGTGTTCCCATGCGCCTGCTGCCCTTGTCCTTCTAGGTGGAAGAGGGTTTGGGAGGTGCTGCCGAAGAAGCCTTGGCGAGTTGCTGTAGATGGTACACACTGCAGCCACGGTACGCCGGTGGTGGAGGGAGTGAATGTTTAAGGTGGTGGATGGGGTGCCAATCAAGCGGGCTGCTTTGTCCTGGATGGTGTTGAGCTTCTTGAGTGTTGTTGCAGGTGCACTCATCCAGGCAAGTGGAGAGTATTCCATCACATTCCTTACTTGTGCTTTGTAGATGGTGGAAAGGCTTTGGGGAGTCAGGAGGTGAGACACTCGCCACAGAATACCTAGCCTCTGACCTGCTCTTGTTGCCACAGTATTTATGTGGCTGGTCCAGTTAAATTTCTGGTCAATGGTGACCCCCAGGATGTTGCTGGTGGGGGATTCGGCAATGGTAATGTCGTTAAATGTCAATCGGAGGTGGTTAGACTCTCGCTTGTTGGAGATAGTCATTGCCTGGCACTTCTGTGGCGCGAATGTTACCTGCCACTTATCAGCCCAAGCCTGAACGTCGTCCAGGTCTTGTTGCATGTGGGCATGGACTGTTTCATTATCTGAGGAGTTGTGAATGGCGCTGAACACTGTGCAGTCATCAGCGAACATCCCCATTTCTGACCTTATGTTGGAGGGAAGGTCATTGACGAAGCAGCTGAAGATGGTTGGGCCTAGGACACTGCCCTGCGGAACTCCTGCTGTGATGTCCTGGGGCTGTGATAATTGACCTTCAACCACCACAACCATCTTCCTTTGTGCTAGATATGACTCCAGCCAGTGAGCGTTTTCCCCCCGATTCCCATGGACTTCAGTATTACTAGGGCTCCTTGATGCCACACTCAGTTAAATGCTGCCTCGATGTCAAGGGCAGCCACTCTCACCTCACCTCTGGAACTCAGCTCCTTTGTTCATGTTTGGACCAAGTCTGTAATGAGGTCAGGAGCCGAGTGGTCTTGGCGGAACCCAAACTGGGCATCAGTGAGCAGATTATTGGTGAGTAAGTGCTGCTTGATAGCACTGTCGATGACACCTTCCAGCACTTTGCTGATGATTGAGAGTAGACTGATGGGGCGGTAATTGGCTGGGTTGGATGTGTCCTGCTTTTTGTGGACAGGACATACCTGGGCAGTTTTCCACATTATCAGATAGATGCTAGTGTTGTAGCTGTAATGGAACAGCTTGGCTAGAGGCGCAGCTAGTTCTGGAGCACAAGTCTTCAGCACGACAGCCAGGATGTTGTCGGGGCCCATAGCCTTTGCTGTATCCAGTGCACTCAGCCGTTTCTTGATATCAGGTGGAGTGAATTGAATTGGCTGATGGTAGGGACCTCAGAAGTAGGCCGATATGGATCATCAACTCAGCACTTCTGGCTGAAGATGGTTGCAAACGCTCCAGCCATGTCTTTTGCACTCATGTGTTGGGCTGCACCATCATTGAGGATGGGGATATTCATGGAGCCTCCTCCTCCCGTTAGTTGTTTAATGGTCCACCGCCATTCACGACTGGATGTTGCAGGACTGCAGAACTTTGATCTGATCCGGTGATTGTGGGATTGCTTAGCCCTGCCTATAGCATGCTGCTTCTGCTTTTTAGCATGCATGTAGTCCTGTGTTACAGCTTCCCCAGGTTGGCACCTCATTTTTAGGTACGCCTGGTGCTGCTCTTGGCATGCTGTTCTACACTCCTTATTGAACCAGGGTTGGTCCCCTGATTGATGGTAAGGGTAGAGTGAGGGATATGCCGGGCCATGAGGTTACAGATTGTGGTGGAATACAATTCTGCTGCTGCTGATGGCCCACAGCGCCTCATGGATGCCCAGTTTTGAGCTGCTAGATCTGTTCTGAATCTGTCCCATTTAGCACGGTGGTAGTGCCACACAACACGATGGAGGGTGTCCTCAGTGTGAAGGCGGGACTTCGTCTCCACAATGACTGTGCGGTGGTCACTGCTGCCAATGCTATCATGGACAGATGCATCTGCGATGGGTAGATCGGTGAGGAAGAGGTCAAGTAAGTTTTTCCCTCGTGTTGGTTCTCTCACCACCTGTCGTAGCCCCAGACTGGCAGTTATGTCCTTCAGGACTCGGCCAGCTCGGTCAATAATGGTGTTACCAAGCCACTCTTGGTGATGGACATTGAAGTCCCCCACCCAGAGTACGTTCTGTGCCCTTGCTACTCTCAGTGCTTCTTCCAAGTGGTGTTCAGCATGGATGAGTACTGATTCATCAGCTGAGGGAGGGTGGTAGGTGGTAATCAGCGGAGGTTTCCTTGCCCATGCTTGACCTGAAGCCATGAGACTTCAGGGGGTCAGGAGTCAATGTTGAGGACTCCCAGGGCCACTCCTTCCTGACTGTATACCACTGTGCCACCACCCCTGGTGGGTCTGTCCTGCCGGTGGGACAGGACATACCCAGGGATGGTGATGGAGGAGTTTGGGACATTGGCTGAAATGTATGATTCTTTGAGTATGACTATGTCAGGCTGTTGCTTGACTAGTCTGTGGGTCAGCTCTCCCAATTTTGGCACAAGTCCCCAGTTCGGGGGAGAGCAGCAGCGGAGGAGGAGCCCAGCTTAAAAACCGGCGCGAAGGCAGAGGCCCGACCAGTTCGGGGGAGAGCAGCAGCGGAGGAGGAGCCCGGCTTAAAAACCAGCGCGAAGGCAGAGGCCCGACCAGTTCGGGGGAGAGCAGCAGCGGAGGAGGAGCCCGGCTTAAAAACTGGCGCGAAGGCAGAGGCCCGACCAGTTCGGGGGAGAGCAGCAGCGGAGGAGGAGCCCGGCTTAAAAACCGGCGCGAAGGCAGAGGCCCGACCAGTTCGGGGGAGAGCAGCAGCGGAGGAGGAGCCCGGCTTAAAAACCGGCGCGAAGGCAGAGGCCCGACCAGTTCCGGGGAGAGCAGCAGCGGAGGAGGAGCCCGGCTTAAAAACCGGCGCGTAGGCAGAGGCCCGACCAGTTCGGGGGAGAGCAGCAGCGGAGGAGGAGCCCGGCTTAAAAACCGGCGCGAAGGCAGAGGCCCGACCAGTTCAGGGGAGAGCAGCAGCGGAGGAGGAGCCCGGCTTAAAAACCGGCGCGAAGGCAGAGGCCCGACCAGTTCGGGGGAGAGCAGCAGCGGAGGAGGAGCCCGGCTTAAAAACCGGCGCGAAGGCAGAGGCCCGACCAGTTCGGGGGAGAGCAGCAGCGGAGGAGGAGCCCGGCTTAAAAACCGGCGCGAAGGCAGAGGCACACCAAATCAACAGTAGAGGAGAGAGGTAAAAAGTAATCAGAGTGTGACGTCACCAGGGAGCAGGTAAGTGATTGGTTGGTGAGTATTTCTCTCTTTTCAATACAAGCTTGACTTCTGTGGTGTTAAATTTCTAGGGTCTCTGGTGTAGTGGGGACAGTTGGTAAATAAAGCGCCCTAGAGTATACCTGTAACTGGGGTATTGAATAAATGTTTTAATTAATTAAAGGAGTAAGTCATGGCAGGAGAGCTCAGACCCATGTTCTGCTCCTCTTGCTCCATGTGGGAAATCAGGGACGCTGCCAGTGTCCCTGATGACCATGTGTGCGGGAAATGCATCCAGCTGCAGCTACTTGTAGACCGCATTGCGGCGCTCGAGCTGCGGGTGGATGAATTTTGGAGCATGCGCGATGCTGAGAGGGTCGTGGATAGCACGTTTAGCGAGTTGTTCACGCCTCAGGGTAGGGCAGCACAGGGGGTGACCATCAGGCGGAGCAACAAAGGCAGGCAGGTAGTGCAGGGAACCCCTGCGGACATCCCCCTTTCAAACAAGTATACCAAGTTGGATACTGTTGAGGGGGATGACTCACCAGGGGAAGGCAGCAGCAGCCAGCTTCCTGGCACCAGGGATGCTTCTGCTGCTCAGCAAGGGAGGAAAAAGAGTGGGAGAGCAATAGTGGTAGGGGATTCTATCGTAAGGGGAACAGATAGGCGTTTCTGTGGCCGCAAACGTGACTCCAGGATGGTTTGTTGCCTCCCTGGGGCCAGGGTCTGGGATGTCACTGAGCGGCTACAGGACATTCTTAAGGGGGAGGGTGAGCAGGTAGAGGTCGTGGTCTACATTGGGACCAACGACATAGGAAGGAAGGGGGATGAGGTCCTGCATCAAGAATTTAGGGAGCTAGGTAACAGATTAAAGAGCAGGACCTCAAAGGTTGTAATCTCTGGATTACTCCCAGTGCCACGTGCTAGTAAGTATAGGAATGGGAGGATAGAGCAGATGAATGCGTGGCTAAAGAGTTGGTGTAGGGGGGAGGGTTTTACTTTCCTGGATCACTGGGCCTGCTTCTGGGAAAGGTGGGACTTGTACAAGTCGGACGGGTTGCACCTGAACCAGAGCGGGACAAATATCCTTGCGGGGAGGTTTGCTAGCACTGTTGGGGGGGGTTTAAACTAACTTGGCAGGGGGATGGGATACAGAGGGGAGCTGAAATAGGGGGGGATGTGCTGCCAATTATAGAGAAAAAAACAAGTCAGCTTGGTAGACAGGGCAAATATATAAGGGCAAGGCTGGATGGCATCTATTTTAATGCAAGGAGTCTTGCAAATAAGGTGGATGAACTGAAGGTGTTGATAAACACATGGGAGTATGATATTGTTGCTATCACGGAGACATGGTTGAGGGAGGGGCAAGACTGGCAGCTCAATATTCCGGGGTACAGAATCTTCAGGCGAGACAGAGGGGGAGGTATAAGAGGAGGGGGTGTCGCAATATTAATTAAGGAGTCAATTACTGCAGTAAGGAGGGATGATATATTAGCAGGGTCCTCTAATGAGGCCATATGGGTGGAGCTTAAAAACAAAAAGGGGGCAAGCACTTTGCTGGGAGTGTACTATAGGCCTCCAAACAGTCAGGGGGAGATAGAGGAACAGATATGTAGGCAAATCTCAGAGAAATGTGCAAATAATAGGGTAATAATAATGGGGGATTTCAACTTCCCCAATATTAACTGGGATAGTCAGAGTGTGAAAGGCTCAGAGGGTGTAGAATTCTTAAAGTGCATCCAGGAGAGCTTTTTGAGCCAGCATGTAGAAAGTCCTACAAGAGAGGGGGCGGTACTGGACCTAATTCTAGGGAATGTGGCCGGCCAAGTGGAAAAAGTGCTAGTAGGTGAGCACTTTGGTGATAGTGACCATAATATGGTAAGATTTAAGGTGGTCATGGAAAAGGACAGGGATGGGCCGGAAATAAAGGTTCTAAATTGGGGGAAGGCCGATTTTAATAGGATAAGGCAGGATCTGGCCAAAATGGACTGGGATCAGCTATTTGTAGGAAAATCCGCATCGGAGCAATGGGAGGCTTTCAGAAGGGAGATTGAGATCATACAATGGCAACATGTTCCCGTAAAGGTCAAGAGTGGTTCCAAAAACCACAGGGAACCGTGGATGTCAGGGGATATACGAGAATGGATTAGGAAAAAAAGGAGGGCTTTTGGTAGATACAAAAGGCTAAAGACGGAGGAAGCCCTAGAGGAGTACAAAAAGTGCAGGGGGATACTTAAAAAAGAAATTAGGAGATCAAGGAGGGGCCATGAAATAACACTGGCGAGCAAAATAAAGGAAAATCCGAAGATGTTTTATAAGTATATTAAGGGTAAGAGGATAACTAGGGAAAAAATAGGGCCCATTAGGGACAAAAGTGGCAATCTGTGTGTGGAGCCGGAAGATGTAGGAGGGGTTCTAAATGAATTTTTTGCATCTGTTTTCACTATGGAGAAGGACGATGTAGACATAGAAATAGGGCGGGGGGACTATGATATGCTCGAACATATTAACATCGAGAGGGAGGAGGTATTGGCGGTTTTAGCTGGCCTAAAAATGGATAAATCCCCAGGCCCGGATGAAATGTATCCCAGGCTGCTGTGTGAGGCAAAGGAGGAGATTGCGGGGGCTCTAACACATATATTCAGGACCTCTCTGGCCACAGGGGATGTGCCAGAGGACTGGAGAACCGCTAATGTAGTACCATTATTCAAGAAGGGTAGTAGGGAAAAAGCGGGGAACTACAGGCCAGTGAGCCTAACATCAGTGGTAGGAAAATTATTGGAAAAAATCCTGAGGGACAAAATTTGTCACCACTTGGAGAGGCAAGGATTAATCAGGGATAGTCAACATGGCTTTGTCAAGGGAAGATCATGTCTGACTAATTTGATTGAATTTTTTGAGGGGGTGACTAGGTGTGTGGATGAGGGTAACGCAGTGGATGTGGTATACATGGATTTCAGTAAGGCCTTCGATAAAGTTCCGCACAGGAGACTGGTCAAGAAGGTAAGAGCCCATGGAATCCAGGGTGCCTTGGCACATTGGATACAAAACTGGCTTAGTGGCAGAAGGCAGAGGGTGATGGTCGAAGGTTGTTTTTGTGACTGGAAGCCTGTGGCCAGTGGGGTACCACGGGGATCGGTGCTGGGTCCCTTGCTGTTTGTGGTCTACATTAATGACTTGGATATGAATGTAAAGGGTATGATCAGTAAGTTCGCGGATGATACAAAAATTGGTAGGGTGGTAAATAGCGAGGAGGGTAGCCTCAGTCTGCAGGACGATATAGATGGGTTGGTCAGATGGGCGGAACAGTGGCAAATGGAATTTAACCCGGAAAAGTGCGAGGTGATGCACTTTGGGGGGACTAACAAGGCAAGGGAATACACAATGAATGGAAAGACCCTAGGCAAGACGGAGGTGCAGAGGGATCTGGGTGTGCAAGTACACAGATCCCTGAAGGCGGCGGAACAGGTGGATAAGGTGGTAAAAAAGGCATATGGGATACTTGCCTTCATTAGCCGAGGCATTGAATATAAAAGCAAGGAGGTTATGATGGAGCTGTATAAAACACTGGTTAGGCCACAGCTGGAATACTGTGTGCAGTTCTGGCCGCCACACTACAGGAAGGATGTGATCGCGTTAGAGAGGGTGCAGAGGAGGTTCACCAGGATGTTACCAGGGCTGGAGCGCTTCAGCTATGAAGAGAGACTGGGCAGATTGGGTTTGTTTTCCTTGGAGCAGAGGAGGCTGAGGGGGGACATGATTGAGGTGTACAAAATTATGAGGGGCATAGATAGGATGGATGCTGAGGAGCTTTTTCCCTTAGTAGAGGGGTCAATAACTAGGGGGCATAGATTCAAGGTAAAGGGCGGGAGGTTTAGAGGGGATTTGAGAAAGAACTTTTTCACCCAGAGGGTGGTTGGAGTCTGGAACTCACTGCCTGAAAGGGTTGTGGAGGCAGAAACCCTCACAACATTTAAGAAGCATTTGGATGAGCACTTGAAATGCCATAGCATACAAGGCTACGGGCCAAATGCTGGAATATGGGATTAGATTAGACAGGGCTTGATGGCCGGCGCGGACACGATGGGCCGAAGGGCCTCTATCCGTGCTGTATTACTCTATAACTCTATGACTCTATGTTGGTGAGGAGCACTTTGCAGAGTCAACTGGGCTGGGTGTGCCGTTGCCAGTGCCAAGGTTGGGTGGTCCATCCGGTTTCATTCTGTTTCGTAGCGGTTTGTTACAACTGAGTGGCTTGCTAGGCCATTTCAGAGGGCAGTTAAAAGTCAACGACATTGCTGTGGGTCTGGAGTCACATATAGGCCAGACCGGGTAAGGACGGCAGATTTCCTTCCCTAAAGGACATTAGTGAACCAGATGGGTTTTTACGACAATCCGATAGTTTTGTGGTCATACGAGTAATTATTCCAGATTTACTTTAAAAACTGAATTTAAATTCCCCAGCTGCCGTGGTTGGATTATGAACTCACGTCTCCATGGATCATTTGTCTAGGACCATCTGGATTATTAGCCCAGTGACATTACCACTACACTACCGTTCCCGTGATCTAAAAGTATAGCAATATTTGGGAAGCAGTGATCGCAATATAATTAGGGTTGAGTGTATGAATAGAAAATGAAAAACGAAAAGACAAGGGCAAGGGTACTAGTGGCAAAAAGCAAGTGGTAGAGAGATAAAAGGGGACTTTGGCCAGATTAAATAGAGGAAACGTCAGCAACCAAAGCCACAGATCGGCAACAGGAAATGTTTAAACAGGGTGCAAATCAGACACCTTCCAGTAAGGATAAAAGGTCCACGGATGAATACGAGTTTTGTCTGACTCCTGTGAAGCGTCTTGGGACGTTTTACTATGTTAAAGGTGCTATATAAATGCAAGTTGTTATCGTTGGAATTAACAAAACACATGAAAGAAAGAGTTGCATTTCTACAGCACTATGCAGACCTCAGGATGTCCCAAAGCGCTTTACAGCCAATTAAGTACTTTTGAAGTGTAGACACTATTTTGAAGAAGAACAGTGGGAGTTAGCCCCGGTGTCCGGGCCAATATTTATCCCTCAATCAACATCTAAAACAGATGATCTGGTCATTATCACATTGCTGTTTGTGGGAGCTTGCTGTCCGCAAATTGGCTGCGGCATTTCCCGCATTACAACAGCGACTGCACTTCAAAAAAGAAGTACTTCATTGGCTGTAAAGCGCTTTGGGACATCTGGTGGTCATGAAAGGCGCTATAGAAATGCAAGTCTTTGAAAAACACATTCTGACTTAACAAATGGCTCAGTAAATGTATCCACGGTTTTGCTGAGCTGGAAAGACAAGGACAACCGTTGGTTTGATCCCCGGTGAGTTAGTTGAAACCAAAGGCAGTAAGGGTACTCCAGTTGTCCACAGTGAGACAGGGGGAAGAGTGAGGGCCTGCTCCGACTCCAATGTTAATTGTGCTGTCTTTCATATGTCAGCTTTGTGTCTCTCTCGGATTGCTTTACAAAACCATTTTAATGCTCACCAAAGACGCGGTCAATCTTTAAACTCCAATCTCTTCTTTTTTGCTAAGAAAGAATCTTACCCTATCTCTGCAACCTCCTCCAGCCCTACAACCTCTCCCCCCCACCCGCCCCCCCACCCCACCTCCCCGAGATCTCTGTGCTCCTCCAATTCTGGCCTCTTGTACATCCCTGATTTTAATCGCTCCACCATTGGCAGCCGTGCCTTCAACTGCCTGGGCCCTAAGCCCTGGAATTCCCTCCCTAAACCTCTCCGCCTCTCTACCTCACTCTCCTCCTTAAAAATGACCTCTTTGACCAAGCTTTTGGTTGCCTGTCCTAATATCTCCTTATGCAATGCCAAAATAAAAAGCAGAACCAGAAGGGTAATAATCTCTGGATTACTACCTGAGCCACGTGCAAATTTGGCTGGGGTAAATAAAATTAGAGAGTTAAATGCGTGGCTCAAAGCCTGGTGTGGGAGAAATGTGTTTTGCTTCCTGGGACACTGGCATCAGTACTGGGACGGGAGAGAGCTGTTCCATTGGGACGGACTTCACTTGGCCAGTGCTGGGACTAGAGTCCTGGTGAATCGAATAACTAGGGCTGTAGAGAGGGCTTTAAACTAATTAGTGGGGGGGGGGAGGTTTTAAGAGAGCGAAAAATAAAAATGACAGCGGAGAAGGCAATAGAGCAAGGTAGCAGTGGGGGAATTAAAAACCAGAGCGTGTCAGGAAGGGACAGAATGTATAATGATAAAGGTAAAGTAGTAAAAGGGGTAAAAGCAGGAATACATTGTCAGAAAACGTATTTGAAAGTTCTTTATCTGAATGCACGCAGCATTCGTAACAAAATTGACGAGTTGACGGTACAAATAACTACACATGGGTATGATCTGGTGGCCATTACGGAAACATGGCTGCAAGATAATCATGACTGGGAACTAAACATACAAGGGTATTTGACAATTAGGAAGGACAGACAGGAAGGAAAGGGAGGTGGGGTTGCTATGTTAATCAAGGATGGAATCACTGCAATAGTCAGAAATGATATTGGGTCAAAGGATCAGGATAGTGAAATAGTTTGGGTGGAGATAAGGAATAATAAGGGCAAAAAGTCACTAGTGGGCGTAATCTATAGGCCTCCTAACAGTTGCAACTCTGTTGGTCGGAGTATAAATCAGGAAATAGTTGGGGCTTGTAATAAGGGAACAGCTATAATCATGGGGGATTTTAACTTTCATATTGACTGGACTAATCAAATTGGGCATGGCAGCCTTGAGGAAGAGTTCATAGAGTGTATTAGGGACGGGTTCCTTGAGCAGTATGTAACTGAACCAACCAGGGGACAGGCAATCTTAGATCTGGTCCTGTGTAATGAAACAGGATTAATAAAAATGTCCTAGTAAAGGATCCCCTTGGAATGAGTGACCATAATATGGTTGAATTCCAAATTCAGTTTGAGGGTGAGAGAGTTGGACCTCAAACCAGCATACTGAGCTTAAATAAAGGAGACTATGAAGGTATGAGAGTAGAATTGACTAAAGTGGACTGGGAAAACAGATTAAAGTGTAAGACGGTACAAGAGCAGTGGTCTACATTCAAGGAGATATTTCACATCTTTCAAGATAAATATATTCCACTGAGGAAAAAGGGGAGTAAAAGAAAAGACAGCCATCCGTGGCTTAGTAAAGTAATAAAGGATAGTATCTGACTGAAAACAAGGGCATATAAAGTAGCCAAATCTAGTGGGAGGATAGAAGATTGGGAAGCATTTAAAAGCCAGCAAACAATAACTAAAAGATTAATTAAGAAAGGGAAGATAGATTATGAAAGTAAACTAGCAAAAAATATAAAAACAGATAGCAAGAGTTTCTACAGCTATATAAAAAGAAAAAGGGTGGCTAAAGTGAACGTTGGTCCCTTAGAGGATGGGACCGGGAAACTAGTGGTGGGGAACACGGAGATGGCAAAGACGCTGAACAAATATTTTGTATCAGTCTTTACAGTAGAGGACACTAAAAATATCCCAACACTGGACAAACAGGGGGCAATGGGGGGGGGGAGGAGCTAAACATGAATAAAATCACTAAGGAGATGGTACTCAGTAAAATAATGGGACTTAAGGCGGATAAATCCCCCGGACCTGATGGCCTACATCCTAGGGTCTTGAGAGAAGTGACGGTAGGGATTGTGGATGCATTGGTGATTATTTTCCAGAACTACCTGGACTCAGGAAAGGTCCCGGCAGATTGGAAAACTGCTAATGTAACACCCTTATTTAAGAAGGGAAGTAGACAAAAAGCTGGAAACTATAGACCAGTTAGCCTAACATCTGTGGTTGGCAAAATGTTGGAGTCCATTATTAAGGAAACAGTAACAGAGCATTTGGATAAACATAATTTAATAGGACAGAGTCAGCATGGTTTTATGAAGGGGAAGTCATGTTTGACAAATTTGCTCGAATTCTTTGAGGATGTAACATACAGGGTGGATAAAGGGGAACCAGTGGATGTGGTGTATTTGGACTTCCAAAAGGCATTTGACAAGGTTCCACACAAAAGATTACTGATCAAGATAAGAAATCACGGGATTGGGGATAATATACTGGCATGGGTGGAAGATTGGCTATCTAACAGAAAACAAAGAGTTGGGATAAATGGTTCATTCTCAGGCTGGCAATCAGTAACTAGTGGTGTTCCGCAGGGGTCAGTGCTGGGACCCCAACTCTTTACAATCTATATTAACGATTTGGAGGAAGGGACCGAGTGCAACATATCCAAGTTTGCCGACGATACAAAGATGGGAGGGAAAGCAATGAGTGAGGATGACATAAAAAACCTGCAAAAGGACATAGACAGGCTAAGTGAGTGGGCAGAGATTTGGCAGATGCAATATAATGTTGGCACTTTGGCAGAAAAAATCAAAGAGCAAGTTATTATCTAAATGGAGAGAAACTGCAAAGTGCTACAGTACAAAGGGATCTGGGGGTCCTGGTGCATGAAACACAAAAAATTAGTATGCAGGTGCAGCAGGTGATCAGGAAGGCCAATGGAATCTTGGCTTTTATTGCAAGGGGGATGGAGTGTAAAAACAGGGAAGTCTTGCTGCAGCTATACAGGGTATTGGTGAGGCCACACCTGGAATACTGCGTGCAGTTTTGGTTTCCATATTTAAGATAAGATATACTTGCTCTCGAGGCGGTTCAGAGAAGGTTCACTCGGTTGATTCCGGAGATGAGGGGGTTGACGTATGAGGAAAGGTTGAGTAGGTTGGGACTCTACTCATTGGAGTTCAGAAGAATGAGAGGCGATCTTATCGAAACATATAAGATTGTGAGGGGGCTTGATCGGGTGGATGCGGTGAGGATATTTCCACTGATGGGTGAGACTAGAACTAGGGGGCATAATCTAAGAATAAGGGGCTGCCCTTTCAAAACTGAGATGAGGAGAAACTTCTTCACTCAGAGGGTAGTAAATCTATGGAATTTGCTACCCCAGAGAGCTGTGGAAGCTGCAACATTAAATAAATTTAAAATGGAGATAGACAGTTTCCTAGCAGATAAGGGAATTAGGGGTTATGGGGAGAGGGCAGGGAAGTGGACGTGAGTCTAGATTCGGATCAGCCATGATCCTATTGAATGGCGGAGCAGGCCCGAGGGGCCGTATGGCCTACTCCTGCTCCTACTTCTTATGTTCTTATGTGGCTGGGTATTACATTTTGTTTGATAATCGCTCCTGTGAAGCGCCTTGGGATATTTTACTACGTTAAAGGCGCTATATAGATACAAGTTGTTGTTGTTATACGTGTCTCTGTGTGTATGTCCTGGGGCCAATATTTATCCCTCAATCAACATCACAAAATAAACAGATTATCGGGTCATTATCACATTGCTGTTTGTGGGAGCTTGCTGTGCGCAAATTGGCTGCTGCGTTTCCCACATTACAACAGTGACTCCACTTCAAAAATCACTTCATTGGCTGTAAAGCGCTTTGGGACGTCCTGAGGCCGTGAAAGGCACTGTAGAACTGCAAGTCTTTCTTTCTTTTATGAGAGCACGTGCACATTGAATGAAAATCTGTCTGCAATGCCGTTCACGCTTGGATTGCCTGCCAACACTCACAGTGTCAGCTCACACAACTGGGGTATCATTCCCTTCTGTGCCTGGGCATGCAGGATTGTGTGTCTACTTTTGCAGTCCATCAACATGCCGACCATTTAACTGAATGAATGGAAAATCAAGTGGTCTGTTTGACAGGTGTGTGATCTACCACACCCAATATTCCGATATGCACTCCAGACGTACGATACCGTGCGTTAGAAGCGTGGAATCTCGATGAAGAAGGGTCGTTTGGGAATGATTCCAGAAGGCTGTGAGCACCCATTGCACCATATTTCATAATGAGTCAGTCCCTTCAGGAGAGGAGGTGTGAATATTAGAAAAAATATGTATTTACTGCAGCAGGTCCAGCGGGTGGCGAGTAACATCACCTCCCAAACCCCAACCTCTACCACCTGGAAGGACAAGAACATAAGAAATAGGAGCAGGAGTAGGCCATTCGGCCCCTCGAGCCTGCTCCGCCATTTAATAAGATCATGGCTGATCTGATCTTGGGCTCAGCTCCATTTCCCTGCCCGCTCCCCATAACCCTTCACTCCTTTATTGTTCAAAAATCTGTCTATCTCCACCTTAAATGTATTTAATGATCCAGCCTCCACAGCTCTCTGGGGCAGAGAATTCCACAGATTTACGACCCTCTGAGAGAAGAAATTCCTCCTCATCTCAGTTTTAAATGGGCGACCACTTATTCTAAAACTATGCCCCCTAGTTCTAGATTCCCCCACGAGGGGAAACATCTTCTCTGCATCTCCTTTGTCGAGCCCCCTCAGTATTTTATATGTTTCAATAAGATCACCTCTCATTCTTCTAAGCGCCAATGAGTATAGGCCCAACCTGCTCAACCTTTCTTCATAAACCAACCCCTTCATCTCAGGAATCAATCTCGTGAACCTTCTCTGAACTGCCTCCAATGCAAGTATATCCTTCCTTAAATAAGGAGACCAAAACTGTGCGCAGTACTCCAGGTGTGGTCTCACCAACACCCTGTACAGTTGTAGCAGGACTTCCCTGCTTTTATACTCCAACCCCCTTGCAATAAAGGCCACCATTCCATTTGTCTTCCTGATTACTTGCTGTACCTGCATGCTAACTTTTTGTGTTTCGTGCACATGGACCCCCAGGTCCTTCTGTACTGCAGCATTTTGTAATCTGTCTCCATTTAAATAATAATTTGCTTTTTTATTTTTCTTACCAAAGTGGGTAACAAAGGCTGCTGGCGCATGGGAACACCACCACCTACAAGTTCCCCTCCAAGTCACACAGCATCCTGCCTTAGAAGTATATCGCTGTTCCTTCATCATTGCTGGGTCAAAATTCTGGAAATCCCTCCCTAAAAGCACTGTGGGAGTACCTTCACCACACGGACTGCAGCGGTTCAAGAAGGCGCCTCATCACCACCTTCTCAAGGGCAACTAAAAAAGAGAGAAAGACTTACATTTCTATAGCGCCTTTCACGACCACCAGACATCCCAAAGCGCTTTACAGCCAATGAAGTACTTTTTGAAGTGTAGTCACTGTTGTAATGTAGGAAGCGCGGCAGCCAATTTGCGCACAGCAAGGTCCCACAAACCGCAATGTATTAATGACCAGGTAATCGGTTTTAGATGTTGGTTGAGGAATAAGTATTGGCCAGAACACCAGGGATAACTCCCCTGCTCTTCTTCAAAATAGTACCATGGGATCTTTTACGTCCACCTGAGAGAGCAGACGGGGCCTCGGTTTAATGCCTCATCCGAAAGACGGCACCTCCGACAGTGCATCACTCCCTCGGCACTGCACTGGAGTGTCGGCCTGGATTTTGTGCTCAAGTCCCTGGAGTGGGACTTGAACCCACAACATTCTGACTCAGAGGCGAGTGTGCTACCAATTGTGCCACGGTTGACACTTGGGGCTTGATTTTAATAGCCCTGAGGAGGCGGGTCGGCAGCGACAATCAGAAAAAATGGCTTCAGGCACCCAACCCGCCTCCAACCCGCTACCATGTGATTTTCGTGAGTGTCGGGTCAGCCGCTCCCAAACTGACCCGACTGGAACCGGTGGGACAGGTAGTTAAGGTAGTTAACAGCCTGTTAACTGCCTTGCTAATCCTATTTTTATAGTGGTTTCCCATTTTCGTGCTTCTGGCTCCTGTTTCCCGTCTTGTCAGAAACTAGCCAGCTGCAAGGAGACGAGTTGCTGGAGGAGATGAATTGTAGTCATTGGTGCAGCACTTTAAAAGCGCTCCTGTAACATGGCTGATATTCAAATGCAACGACTTTGTTGTTGGAGGTTTGGGATAAGATTTTGCAAATCTGCTGACCTTGACCATTCAAGCTGACAGCCATCTGCAGTGTGACCTGATTGGAATATGTAATGTCCGAGTATAAATAATACACGGACTGCAGGAGAACAATAATAACAGGTATTTACTGAACAGAGGGTAACTTAAGACTGAATACAGAAGCCTACTATGGTTTTATATACAGGGGTGGTCACTGCCGGTACTGCAATATAGAATCAGTTCTTCTCTTAAAGGTACATACACAACAATTCCTCCCCTTTTAGATAAACAGTACATAACATTCATTTAACAACTAAATAATAACTAATTACAATTACAATTTTCTCTGTACTATATACATCAACTGAAATAATCATTTATAAGTTCAGTCTTTGAGGAGGCTTCCTGATCCTGACTGGATAGCGCCTTTCTCGAGTATCCTGTTCTTGCAGCGGAGTTGATTCTGGCTCATTGTCATTAGTTGGTTCGTCAGCTTCCAATACCACTGCTTCTGAGGTAGATGCAATCTGTACTTCGGGTTGATTACCAGGTACACCTGCTCGTGGTATGGGTTTGGCTTGTTCCTGTGACTCTAGAATCTGGTCAGCATGGCGTCTCACGATGCTCTCTCCAACGTCCACTGTGTACATTAGTGGTCCCTGCTGTGTGCATATCGTTCCTGGCTGCCATTTTTCTGTTCGGTAGTCGCGGGCCAAGACTGGTTGCCCTATCTTGAAGCTCCTGGTTGGCTTCTCATTTATGTGCTGGAATTGCTTATCCTCAACATCCCATCTTATGTTTGGTTTGAGCAAATCCAGGCAACATCTTAGCCTTCGGTTGAAGAACATTATGGCTGGAGCTCGGTTGGTGACTGCATGTGTCGCATTCCGGTAAGCAAACAAGAAATTATCCACCTTGTGTTGTAGTGGTATGTCGTCATTATGCATTGCCTTTATTGCCTTTTTAAAGGTCTGAACAAACCTCTCAGCCAATCCATTTGTGGCTGGATGATATGGGGCAGATGTGTAATGTTTCACCCCATTATTCCTCAGAAACCTCCGGAAATCCTCGGACACAAACTGTGGCACATTGTCGGAGCAAATCTGTTCTGGCAAGCCATTCCTGGCGAAGATGGTCCGTAGGACTGCAATAGTTTTCTTCATGGTGGTGGAGGACATTTTGATGACATCTGGCCATTTCGAATGGGCGTCCACAGCGATTAGGAACATTGAGTCCATAAATGGACCAGCAAAATCAATGTGTACCCGTTGCCATGGAGATGAGGGCCACTCCCATGGATGTAGCGGGGCCTGTGGTGGAGTTTTGGACCTTCTGGCATCCTGTGCATCTCTTGGTCATATCCTCGATTTCTTTATCGATTCCCGGCCACCACACAAACGCCCTGGCTAGGCTCTTCATTTTTACGCCTCCCAGGTGACCCTCATGAAGCTCATTGAGCACTCTATCTCTCAACTTGGGTGGAATTACCACTCGGGATCCACACATCAAGGTCCCCCGGCACACTGACAGCTGTTCTCTCCTTGGCGAGAACGCTGGCAACAGTGAGTCGCCATGTGCTGGCCATCCCTTCACCGTCAAATCATAGACCCGAGAGAGTGTCGGGTCATTTCGGGTTTCCTTCTCTATACTTGAGTTTGTAACAGGTAGACATTCGACTATGGTCGCATGGAATATCTCAACAGGGTCCACTGCAGGTGCTTCCTCTACCGTAAGCAATGGTAGGCGCGACAGCCCATCAGCGTTTCCATGCTGTTTCATACCCTTGTACTCTATGGCGTACTGATGTGCCCCTAGAAAAAGTGACCATCTTTGCAGCCGTTGCGCCGTCATCACCGGAACGCCCTTCTTTGGGTTAAAAATGGAGACCAGGGGCTGATGATCAGTCAGTAGGGTGAATTTCTGCCCGTGCAGATAGTGATTGAACTTCTTCACCCCCCACACCAGGCTGAGGGCCTCCCTGTCAATCTGGGCATAGTTACGCTCGGCTGAGGTTAACGAGCGCGACGCAAAGGCTATTTGCCTCTCTGAACCGTCACGGAATTTGTGTGACAGCACCGCTCCGATGCCGTAGGGAGACGCATCACATGCTAACCGAATCGGTAGTGTTGGATTGTAGTGGGCCAATACTTCTTTTGAAGTGATTAGGCATTTACATTTCTGAAAGGCATGCTTACACTCATCACTCCATTTCCATGTTACTCCAGTTTGCAGTAGGGCGTTCAGTGGGTGCAGAATTGTAGATAAATTCGGCAAGAACTTATGGTAGTAGTTCACCAACCCGAGGAACGACCTCCGTTGCGACACATTTTCCGGTGCTGGAGCCTTGACTACAGCCTCAATCTTGTCCAGCGACTTATGCAACCCTTCCTCATCAATCATGTGGCCGCAATACGAGATTTGTCTCCTGAAGAATTCGCATTTGGGGCGGTTGGCTCGTAGCCCATATTCCTGTAATCTAGTGAGCACCTGCTCCAGGTTGGCAAGGTGTTCACTGTCATTTTCGCCCGTAACCAGGATGTCGTCCAAATAACACTGGGTCCCCGGGATCCCTTGCAGGACTTGTTCCATCGCCCTCTGCCAAATAGCCGGGGCTGATGCTACCCCGAATACCAGTCGATTGTACTGGTAAAGGCCTTTGTGAGTGTTTATCGTGAGGTATTTCCTAGATGCTTCTTCTACCTCCATTTGTAGATATGCTTGGGCCAGATCAATCTTTGTAAAGCGTTTCCCTTCAGATAGTGAGGCGAAAATATCTTCAATCCGTGGAAGTGGATATTGTACTGTGTGCAGGACTGGGTTCACAGTCACCTTGAAGTCCCCACAGATGCGAACCTTCTTCGGTTCCCCAGGCGTGCTGCTCAATGATTTCTTCATTACAGGAACGATGGGTGTGGCCCACTCTCTCCAGTCCACCTTGGACAGCACACCCGAACGCTCCAGACTCTCCAGCTCTGCTTCAACGGCTGGGCGGATTGCGTAAGGTACCGGTCTGGCCTTAAAAATTTTTGGGTTTGCGTTATCTTCGATTTTTATCATTGCCGTTACTCCTTTTAGAGTCCCAAGTCCTTGTTGGAACACCTCTTTCACGTCAGTTAGAATTTTTGACAGTCGTCCAGGTGTGACGTCATCATCCTTTTTATCAGTCACAGTTAGCGCCTGAATGGAATGCCAATCCAATTGTATTTTTCGGATCCATTCACGTCCTAATAATGGTGGTCCTCCATCTTGTAGTATATATAGATACAGTTTCTGTGTTTCCTTGCCGTTGTATTCAACTGGCACCCTTATTTTTCCTCTGGGGTAGACTTTTTGCCCCGTGTATGTCTTCAATACAATGGACGTGTCCTTCAAGGGTATGTGTGAGAATAGCCGCTCATAGTCTCGTCAATTCATGATAGTTAGGGCTGATCCTGTGTCCAATTCCATCTTTACTGGGGACCCTGCTATCATGAGGGTGACCCAAATGGTTCGGTGATCCTCCTTTGCGATCACGTTGTGTAACTTTAGACAACTTAGTCTCCTGCTCCCGGAGTCCTTATCACCCTCCTGATCTTCCGAACTACTGTCTGTCAATTTCTTTACTTTCTTGTACTTTTCCTTAGTAGTTCTTGTCGTGTTGGTTTTCTTTCCCGACCTGCAGACTCTTGCTATATGTCCCATTTTCCCACATTGCCTGCATACTTTGTCCTTAAACCAGCAGTCCTTCTGATCATGGTTTGTTCTGCCGCAGCGATAGCACTTTTCTGCTCCATACGCCATTTCGTCAGCGCTGTATTCTTGTGGTTTCTGTTGTATTTCCGCAGTTCCCCGTACTGCTGCTTCGTAGGTTACTGCCACGCTGAAAGCCTGTTCTAGCGTCAGGTCCTTTTCCGAAAGTAGTCGTTTCTGGGTTCCTTTACTCTGGAGCCCGCAGACAAACTTATCCCGTCAGGTGTCTGCCAGTCCTGCTCCGAACTGGCAGTGCTTCGATAACTTGCGTAGTTCGGTATGATAGTCAGCATTGCTTTCATCTTTGTGCTGGTTTCTTTTATGGAACTTGAATCTTTCTGCTATCAGCAGCGGTGTAGGGTTTAGGTGTTCCTGTAAGATATTAACAATCTCTTCAAAACTTTTCTCCATTGGTTTAGCTGGGGTAATTAAATTCCGCAATAGGCCGTACGTTCTCGCGCCCATCAAATTTAATAATACCGACGCCTTCTTTCCATCGGCCACCTCATTTGCCTTGCAGTACACTTCAATTCTTTCCACATATGTGGTCCAGTCTTCTACCTCGTTGTCGAAAGCAGTGATACTGCCACTTTTCGGCATCTTGGGTGATTTAAAATGGCGCCTCCCGCGCTTTTTCTTCTTCACCGATGGATTAAAATGGTGCCTCCCACGCTTTTCCTTCTTCCCCAATGGAATAAAATGGTGCCTCCCGTGTTTTTCCTTCTTCCCCTTGCTGCCACGCTGCTCCTAGCGTTCTGCAGGGTAATGGCGGCGACCCGCGGCTTTGGCGCGTCTCACTTTTCCTTCCCCTTGTTTTATTTTCGCTACGCTGCCCGGTTCTTGAGCACCGACCGCGCCCTGTGCGCTCCACCCTCTCTCTCTCTCTTTTCCTCCCGACGACGCTGCACGGCCCCTTTGCAGAGCCGCTCGATCGAGCTCGAGCCCGCCGCAGTCCGGAAGGGTCAGCGCACTACCTGCTACCAGCACGATTTGCTGGAACACCTTGACTGGGGAGCCAAGCCCAGTTCTCCACAGCCTCTCCTGCAACTCTCCGAACTCCGATGGATCCTTGGGCGGTTGCCCGCGGTCGACGCCCGTTGTTCTGACTTCGACCGCCAAGAAGCTTCTTCTCAGGGAAAGATGCCCGTGAGGTGATGCAGTACTGCAGGTGAGTTCGAACCTGTTCGTCGCCAATGTAGTTTCCGAGTATAAATAATACACGGACTGCAGGAGAACAATAATAACAGGTATTTACTGAACAGAGGGTAACTTAAGACTGAATACAGAAGCCTGCTATGGCTTTGTATACAGGGGTGGTCACTGCCGGTACTGCAGTATAGAATCAGTTCTTCTCTTAAAGGTACATACACAACAGAATAATTTCAGGCCACTTTGACTGTGCGCTTGCAAGCTTCTTGCCTCAAAGGAAATCTATAGCTACGGGATGGGAACCATTTATATCCTCTCATCCTGGTCGTCAGAACCGGAGGAAGAGCAGCCGCAGCAGAACCACAGCCAGCCACCACAGCAGCACTAGCACCAGGAGCGCCAACCTCCTCCTCACCCACCTGATGATGCACAGGGTAGAGGGGTTCAGCCCAGGGCTGCACCTCGCTGCAGGAGATACCCCCAACACAGGGTTTACAGGCAGAGGATTAGCTTCCTCAGCATGACTGAGCAGCAGTGCCAAAAGAGGCTGAGACTTTCGAGAGAGGTAGTCGCTGACATCTGCGCAATGCTGCACCAACACCTTAATCCCCAAGGAGCGTGTGGACACTCCTTATCAGTTGCTGTCAAAGTCACAACTGCACTCAACTTCTTTGCTTCGGGCTCCTTCCAGGGATCAGCTGCAGACATCAGCGGCATCTCCCAGTCGGCCGCACACACCTGCATCACGCAGGTCACCGATGCCCTCTTTGCAAAGGCGCACAATTACATCCACATCTCCACAGATGGCCCGAGTGTGATGGCGCGTGCGGTTGACTTTGCCAATATGGCAGGCTTGCCAATGGTGCAGGGCATTATTGACTGCACACATGTAGCCATTAGGGCCCCCTATCACAACCCAGTTGTATTTGTCAACCACAAAGGATTCCACTTCCTGAACGTCCAGCTGGTGTGTAACTACAGGAAGATCATCCTGCATGTTTGTGCAAAGTACCCTGGCAGTTGCCATGACTCCTTCATCCTGCGCCAGTCTACTGTGCCTCAGCTCTTCCATCCGCCAACCCAACTTTCCGGGTGGCTTCTTGGCGACAAGGGCTATCCCCTGAAAAAGTGGCTTATGACACTGATGCGGAGGCCATCAAACGATGCTGAGGAGCGGTACAATGTGAGTCACATATCCACCCGAAGCATCATCGAGCAAACCATCGGCTTGCTCAAAATGCACTTCCGATGCCTAGACAGATCTGGAGGAGCTTTGGAATATGCCCAGCCAGGGTGTCCAGAATCGTTGTGGTCTGCTGTGCCCTGCACAACATCGCACAGCAGCGCAGCTTAGTGCTGCGTGATGAACAAGTGGCTCAGTACACAGCCTCCTTGGAAGAAGAGGAAGAGGATGAGGAAGAGGACGAGGAGGATAACGAGGAGGAGGATGAGGATGAGGAGGAGAACGAGGGGCGATGCCTTGCGGGGCCGGATGTGGCCAATCCAGCAGCAGGCGACTGTTGTGTCAGTACCTTTCTACCTAGACACAATTTAGGACTCAGAACTCAGAGATTCAAACATGAAGTGCTTTATTGGAAGGAAAGGAAGTTCTGGAAAGTTCCGAACAAAGAGAGCTAAACTTAACAGAGAACACCCAACCATTTATCTCCTGTGACAGCGCCACCACAGGTGGGAGGAGAACACACAATAGAACACACAATACATAACAGCGACCACATTGCTGGCCGTCAGGCAAGGGATGCACTCATCCATGCCAGATTTGTGTAAGCTTACGCTTCAACCACAGGTGACTGGCACATGGAAATGAATATAAGTCTGACATTCTCAAAACCCCAGGCATCTTCTGTCCAATAAACGGTGGTTTGCGCTCAGTGCCACCACCAGCATTCCACATGGCATTCGCCCTGAGCCCTCACTCTTGAACTTCCATTTCCCAGAATACAGAGGCCACACTTTAGGTGATCTCAGCAGATCATTAAACCTTTTTCGACACTGAATCCATGTGCGTCTGCACACAGACCTCAAACTCACCTCCTCAGCAATTTGCAGCCAAGCTGCCTTGGTTTGCTGAGGAGGCCTCCTCCTTCCGTTTCCAGACGTCCTCTAGCTCCCTCCGCAAGAGCCTAGAGGGAGCCCTCACTGAACCTGGGTGCAGCCTTAGTTTTGGGGGCTGCCATTCCTGCAGCAGCCAGTACCTTTAAGAGAAAAAAGCATCAATTTTACTATGCCAATAATTGGAACACATCTGGCACATTTTTCATTTCTTAGTCACATACTAAATTGATAGATAAAAAAATCATAAATGTCTTTCTGGAATAATATGGCCAGCACTTTCATTCAGTAAATTGTGTTCAGACTAGCCGCTGTCAACTCCCCTTTCTAGACAATACAGCAGCAAGCCATCCCATTTACATTTTTTGCAAAGGGGACATGACCCCTTTAAATTTTTACTCCAACAACACGTCATCAGACGCGAGAAACTGACCTGCTCCAAGCAATTGCCTGGAGGGACCCTCACGTCGGCCATAACGAGGCCAATCAAGGTAGAATGGTAACTACTGGGCGGCGGCATCCGGGAGCGGGTCCGAAAGTTGCCGAGCAGCGGGCCCCGCCCTCAACCCGCCTCCCCGATAAAGATCGCAGTCTGGGGATGGGCAATAAATGCTGGCCTTGCCAATGATGTCCACATCCCGTGAATGAATTTTTAAAAAATCTGTAAACTGTCTGTTTTCCATTATGCCAATTTCAACTGTACTAGGGAAAGTAGTTTAATTCCCCCGCCCAAAAAAATGTATTATTATAATTTAAAGCTGATTTGCCCATCCCAGTTTACTTTCTTTCATGATACTTCACTTAGACAGAGCCGAAGGGTGCTGACGTGCGAATTTCCATCAGTCTACATAAATATTAATCAGGCGCAGACTTACATAAATACACAAGCCAGTTAAATCAGAAAGCAAGCCATGCCTCACTAACTTTGAACACCAAGTTCATATGCTTTACGTGCGATAAAGAACCATTTATTCTGACAAGTGACATGGCATAAGATCTTGAGGTTTGAAAAGCAGACTGAAAAATTTGCTGAGGTCAAAGATATTGGCAGTAGAATTTGGGTCATATAAGGTCTGTGTAATGGTTACATTCCTACTCATCCCACAGCTTATTATTGCTGAATATCTATGCATTCTGCTGTTGTGGCATATCTTCGTCCATCCTAGACTTTCTTACTGATTTTTTTGGGCTATGTTTTGATACAATGAATTAATGTCAATGGACAGACAATTGCGACCTGATATTTTCCAATAACCCCCTGGCTGTGTGCAAAGGCTTAATTAATTGTGACAGTGAAGCGTGACATGAAAAGTGTGCTGTGACAGGCACTGAAATGCATGCACACGTCCTATATTTTACTGGCCCAGAAATTCGGGTCGGAGGCTTCCCGCGGGTGCAAGCCCCCGACCTGCACTTACCTAGCGCGCCGGCTGTTGAGCTGTGGGCCCGCGTGGGATTCCAATCCTGGGCCTCCTCCAACTGCCGGCGCGCAGTGCTTGCGTATCCCAGGGGCGCAGTTAGTTCGAGGCGTCCCCTGGGATCACGTGGGCCATGGAGAGCCAATGGTAGCAGGGAATGCTTCATTCATAGATTTGACAGGAAGACCTGTCAAATCTATGAATACAATTCAGCCCCAAAACATAACTAAAACTTCAAATAAATTTTAAAAAAACATCACATTTTTAAAATAACTATAAATTACATAAAATAACTATTTTAAACAATAATTTAAATTTTTGAAAAAATTAATTACATTTTCTAACGGGGCTAAAAATAAACTTACCTTTCTTTAAAGTATTTAAAAATAATAAACCTGTGGAAAAAATGTTTTAATTTTAATTAATTCACCACTTACCTTGTTAAAAGCAGGCCTTGCGACTGCTTTTTACATGTGTAACTCCTGGAGACTTACCCTCCCGGAGAAACCTGCAAAAAAAATGTAAGTTCCAGGCGCACGCGCTGCCTCTCCGGCGCACGCGTTCGACCTGTGAACTCCTTCCTTTAAGGGAATGGAAGTTCCGGTTTCCTGCGCATGCACGAAACCGGCACTTTCTTTGGGCCTCCAGGTGAGTACCCAGTGCGTACTCACCTGTGGGGAACCCGAATTTCTGGGCCATTATATTACTAGTAGATCTTCCATGGTGTTGCACATGGTTAGATGGCAAGTGAGCTGCTTTCTGACAACATGTTTGCAATGCCTTGTTGCGCATAATATATTATCACTGATTTATGGTGGCATGGGATCTTGGAAAATTGGGTCAATGCTAAGTATTCCAAATCCCCAACAAGTTGTTTTAAAAAAGCCGAGGTGTTGAAGGAAATAAAATCTTATCACAAGGGATATACTTGCATTGGAGGCAGTTCAGAGAAGGTTCACTAGGTTGATTCCTGGGATGGAAAGGTTGTCTTCTGAGGAAAGGTTGAGCAGGTTGGGCCTATACTCATTGGAGTTTAGAAGAATGAGAGGCGATCTTATTGAAACATATAAGTTTCTGAGGGGGCTTGACAAGGTAGACGCTGAGAGGGTATTTCCCCTCGTCATGGACTCTAGAACGAGGTGGCATAGTCTCAGAATAAGAGGTCGCCCATTTAAGACGGAGATGAGGAGGAATTTCTTCTCTCAGAGGGTCGTGAATCTTTGGAATTCTCTACCCCAGAGAGCTGTGGAAGCGGAGTCATTGAATATATTCATAGACAGATTTTTGAGCAACAGGGGAGTCAAGGGTTATGCGGAGTGGGCAGGAAAGTGGAGTTGAGGCCAAAATCAGATCAGCCATGATCTTATTAAATGGTGGAGCAGACTCGAGGGGCCGAATGGCCTACTCCTGCTCCTACTTGTTATGTTCCTATGCCAAGTACCACATTATCTTTTTACTGGCTAATAGCAAATCAAGAGATTCCCTCCCTAAAGCTCTCCGTCTCTCGCTACCTCTCTTTCCTCCTTTAAGACGCTCCTTAGAACCTACTCTTTGACCAAGCTTTTGGTCAGCTGCCCTAATATCTCCCTATGTGGCTCGGTGTCAAATTTTGTTTGCTAAGCGCTCTTGTGAAATGTCTTGGGAAGTTTTACTACTTTAAAGGCGCTATATAAATGCAAGTTGTTGTTGTTGTTACTGGCGAATAGCAAATCAACGGATTCAGAGCATGTCATAAATTCTAAGAACTATGTGGTTGTATGATGGGGGAAGGAGCAGGTCAGTGGGACTAACTGGTGAGCTCTTTCAGTGAGCTGGCACAGGCACAATGGGCCAAATGGCCTCCTTCCACGCTTTATGATTCTATGGGCTGGATTTTGATTGAGGAGGCGTGTAGGAGGTGTGACTGCAACTTTCGGGGTTGTAGTCCCGCCTCCATCGAGTTGTGGCCAACCCACGTGATTTTCACTTGATTGACCTTGTTGAGCCCACCCAGCGGGCTCAGCAGGCCAATTAAGGGCCACCCGGCAGCAGGTGACATCACAGATTGACATTTCATCTGTCAAGACCTTGTGACAGATGAAATATCAACGTTTGACAGCTGTTTGAAGCTGTCAAACACTGACAATCTGTACTCCAAGTTCATTCCTTCCTCTCAGGCTGATTTAGAGATCTCTCCAGGACAGAAAGCTGAATGCTGGAACTTTTGACAGCTCGCGGCCATTCTGCTTTCTGTGCCGGTGAGATGAGGGACTCCCGAGACCTGAAGGAAGGAAGGCTGTAAAGGTAAGTAAACGTAAGTAAAACTTCTTTAAACACTTTACACACACCAAACACACTTACCTCTGAACTTATGCACCCATCACTCACCTGAACACCGGACATCTCGAACCCTCCAAGCCCTTCAGCCCGACGGTCCGCCTCGCTAACTTGGCGTGGTTTGGAGCCGTCGGGAATCTCACACTTCAGCAATAAAAATAGGGATTCGGCTAAAAACTGCCTGTTAACTACCTGTTAACAGGCAGTTAATTGGCATTAATCCCCTTCCCGCCTCGGGGAGGCGGGTCCCAGCACAGGTCGGGTATCCGCCTCCTCTGAAATTGGCATGGAGGCGGGTTGGGGTGGGATGGGTTCGTGCCCCCCGATTTCGAGATTTTAACCCCCCACACGCCTCCAATCCCGCCTCCACGGCCCAGTGAAAATCCTGCCCTTTGACTCTATGATGCTACTTTGGGGTTGGCAATCTATGGCTCCTCTGGTGCACTCCCGATGTAGCTCCAGTGGGAGTCAGGAGCAAGGGCCGTGAATTAGGCGGTGACTCAGTCTAGGCCGGGCCTCGTTTGGGCAGAAGCACACCGGCTTAAGAGGGGAGGACCTGTCTGAGGATGTGGTCTCCGGGACCAGGAGTTCCCACGTGCCTAGCGGAGCCGGGAGCAAAGCGTGCCAGCCTGTCCAGTGACGTGAATGGGTCCCACCTGGGGGGTCTTGGCCTGGAGCCCCCCCGAGATTGATACGTGTTTTTGAGACATATCAGCTCCCTTTGTCAAAGGGCTCCAATGGGGTACTTGGGAGAGGGAGTGGTTTGGGGGGGAGGGGTGACAGTCCCCCTGACCTGGCACTGTTCGCTGATTTTCATGTCTCCCCAGGAGGCATGTGACTGAGCTGTGCACGTGGCGGCCATGCCTTCAGCTGTCTGCAACATCAACAACAACAACTTGTATTGATATAGCGCCTTTAACATAGTAAAACGTCCCAAGGTGCTTCACAGGAGTATTACAAGACAAAAAATTTGACACCGAGCCACATAAGGAGAAATTAGGGCAGGTGACCAAAAGCTTGGACAAAGAGGTAGGTTTTAAGGAGCGTCTTAAAGGAGGAAAGAGAGGTAGTGAGGCGGAGAGGTTTAGGCAGGGAATTCCAGAGTTTAGGAGCCTAGGCAACAGAAGGCATTGGTGGATTATAATCCCTGATGGTTGAGTGATTATAATCAGGGATGCTCAAGAGGGCAGAATTAGAGGATCGCAGATATCTCAAGGGGGTTGTGGGGCTGAAGGAGATTGCAGAGATAGGGAGCGGTGAGGCCATGGAGGGATTTGAAAACAAGGATGAGAATTTAAAAATCGAGGCGTTGCTTAACTGAGAGCCATTGTAGGTCAGCGAGCACAGGGGAGATGGGCGAACGGGACTTGGTGCGAGTTAGGACACGGGCAGCCGAGTTTTGGATCACCTCAAGTTTACGTAGGGTGGGATGTGGGAGGCCAGCCAGGAGTGCGTTGGAATAGTCAAGTCTAGAGGTAACAAAGGCCTGGATGAGGGTTTCAGCAGCGGATGAGCTGAGGCAAAGGGCGGAGACGGGCGATGTTACGGAGGTGGAAATAGGCGGACTTTGTTATGCTGCGGATATGTGGTCGGAAGCTCATTTCAGGGTCTAGGCCCCAACCTCCGGAAATCCCTCCTTAAACCTTTCCGCCTCGCTACCTCGTTCTCCTCCTTCAAGACGCTCCTTAAAAACTTATAACCAGGATTATTAATCACATCCTGGGGGGGAAAACCATGTCCCTAGCAACAACAACTTGCATTTACATAGCGCCTTTAATGTAGTAAAGCCTCTCGAGACACTTCACAGGAACAATTATTAAAGAAAATTTGACACCAAGCCACAAAACGAGCTATTAGGACAGGTGACCAAAAGCTTGGTCAAAGAGGTAAATAAAATCGTATCACATGCCAAGTACCACATTGAAGTACCAGGCAGAGAGCTTTAGGGTGGGAATCCCTTGATTTGTCATTCAGCCAATAAAAAGATACTTGGTCAAAGAGGTAGGTTTTAGGGAGCGTCATAAAGGAGGAGCGAGAGGTAGAGAGGCAGAGAGGTTTAGGGAGGGAATTGCAGATCTTCGGGTCCAGGCAGCTGAAGGCACGACCGCCAATGTTGAAGCGATGAAAATTAAAGATGCACAAGAGGCCAGAATTGGAGGAGTGCAGAGAACGCGGAGGGTTGTAGGGCTGGAGTAGGTTACAGAGATAGGGAGGGGTGAGCCCGTGGAGGGATTTGAAAACAAGGATGCAAATTTTAAAATCGAGACTGATGTAAGAAAACTACTAGGCACTTGGTCTAAGCGTTAAACAAAGCTTTAATCAACTGTTTTACAACATGGAGGTCTAGTTGTGTCCTTCACTAGTTCCTGTTAAGAATATCCTGGGCAAGCTGGGCCCGTGCCCGAGTATTTATACTCTCCCTGGACAGCGCCACCCGCAGGCTGCTCAGTATTATTTCATAAGTCTTTCTTCCATGAATGACTGGTTCATGTCAGAGACGTTACCGGATCGACAGCAAGTATAGGTCAACGGAAATAACAACAGAAAATGCTGGAAAAACTCAGCAGGTCAGGCAACATCTGTGGAGAGAAATTTGAGTTGACGTTTCGGGTTTGACCCTTCTTCAAAACTGAAGAGAAAAGGAACTAGATCGAAGGCAGGGCTGCGATCGGACAAAAGAATAAAAGAACCAAAAGAAGTAAAAGAGATTAGAAGCTAGACGAGATGGTAATAGGCTGGGATTAGGTGTAAAGTGTACTGGCAGGGCAAAAGATAGCTGCCAGGTGTGAGAGAGAAACAAAAGGAAAGGGGGGGGGGAAGGAAAGGAGTGGAAAAATATAAGTAAAAATGAAATAGGGGCCGAGGTTATGATCTGAAATTGTTGAACTCGATATTGAGACCGGAAGGCTGCAGAGTGCCTAATCGGAAGATGAGGTGCTGTTCCTCGAGTTTACGTTGAGCTTCCGTGGAACAGTACAAGAGGCCAAGGACGGTGAGGTCCGAGTGGGAATGGAGCGGTGAATTGAAATGACAGGCGACCGGAAGCTCGGGGTCACCCTTACGGACTGAACGGAGGTGTTCCGCAAAGCGGTCACCCAAACTCGAGGAACAGCACCTCATCTTCCGATTAGGCACTCTGCAGCCTTCCGGTCTCAATATCGAGTTCAACAATTTCAGATCATAACCTCGGCCCCTATTTCATTTTTACTTATATTTTTCCACTCCTTTCCTTCCCCCCCCCCTTTCCTTTTGTTTCTCTCTCACACCTGGCAGCTATCTTTTGCCCTGCCAGTACACTTTACACCTAATCCCAGCCTATTACCATCTCGTCTAGCTTCTAATCTCTTTTACTTCTTTTGGTTCTTTTATTCTTTTGTCCGATCGCAGCCCTGCCTTCGATCTAGTTCCTTTTCTCTCCAGTTTTGAAGAAGGGTCAAACCCGAAACGTCAACTCAAATTTCTCTCCACAGATGTTGCCTGACCTGCTGAGTTTTTCCAGCATTTTCTGTTGTTATTTCGGATTTCCAACATCTGCAGTATTTTGCTATCGTACTAGTATAGGTCAACGGAACTTGGTGCGAGCTAGAATATGAGCAGCTGTGTTTTGGATGAGCTGAAACTTATGGAGGGTGAAAGGCGGGACGCTGGCCAGGAGAGCGTTGGAATAGTCGAACCTAGAGCTAACAAAGGCAGGGATGAGGGTTTCAGCAGCAGATGAGCTGAGGCAGGGGTGGAGACGGGCGATGTTACGGAGGTGGAAACAGACGGTCTTGGTGATGGAACATATGGAGATGGTCACAATCCACTACAAATCAGCACAACAGCTTTCTTTAGAGATTTAGACCATTAAGCGGACAATGTGCATTGGGCAATGTGGGGGAATCCAACAGATCATCTGAGCTCTGTATTCTCTTTGTTTAGTTGCTGCAGTAAAGGGGGTTGTCTGGTCCAGTTTTAGTTGAGACAATGTCTGGAGATTGTGGGTTCAGGCACATTGTTTGGCAGAGTAGGAAGAGGTTCACTCTTCACCTGGCCAGTGCTTTTGGTGACCTGGGAGAGTTTGATGCTGACATTGAATGCAAAAAGTAGCACTGTGTTCCTAGCCCAGTAATGATAGCCCTCTGCTTTATAAGCACACAAACGTTCAACGAAAAAACCATCACATTTATCTAAATTAAATATAGTTAAATACAAAAGGTAGTAATTTCTGCCGAAATCAGTATAGTTTTATGAGATTTAGATATGTCTTTTTATGCCATTCATTCTACACTAAGCCTCAACTAATGAGGGAAATGGGATGAAAGCTGCTCTATGGTCACACATTGGTAGAGCAAATGTTTACAACACTTTGCACTTATAGCACGCCTCACATCGGAAAGACTTCTCAAAGCTTTATAAAGAGGAAAATAAGATGGACTGAGGAAAAGAGCAGGCAGAGATCGAGGTGGATGGCAGAATTGAATGAGTTGATGAAGGCAAAAGTGTTTAGTAGGGAAGGGAAGGAGGAGGTGAGTTGGAGTGATTTTGGGATGGAGCTTCAGAAGACAGGAGTGTAACGGCTGAAAGACCGTCTTCACAATGGTAGAGCGAAGAAGAATGGGAATGAGGAGTAAGCTAGTGGACAAGGAGTGAAGGCATTGTGTTTGGGTGGGGTGATTTGGTACGAGGATTTAGGTGTCCTCATACAGGAAACACAGAAAGTTAACATGCAGGTACAGCAAGTGTGATATCCGAGTGGTAAGGTCAGAAACTGAGAGAAGCGAGATATTAGGAACAAAACCCAACTGTTTATTTACACGGTGTAGCAGAGGAACATATCTCTTACAAGCTGGAGGCCAGGCACACAATTCTTACTGCACGAGCCAAGATGGAGGATCCCTCTGAGTCATACCATAATGCAATGCCACATTACCGTATTAACTGGTGTACCAGGACATTGAATACATCACCCATTACCTTAAATACTGGTGAATGTGAACCCTTAATATTTGGCTCCATCTGGTGGATAACTTAAACATTACATCCCAGATTACTATAGCAAGCAATTAAGAAGGCAAATGGCATGTTGGCCTTTGTTGCAAGGGGGTTGGAGTTCAAGAGTAAGGAAGTCTTGTACAGGGCTTTGGTGAGACCACACCTGGAGTACTGTGCACAGTTTTGGTCTTATTATCTGAGGAGGGACATACTTGCCTTGGAGGCGGTGCAACGAAGGTTCACTAGATTGATCCCTAGGATGAGAGGGCTGTCCTATGATGAGAGATTGTGTAGAATGGGCCGATACTCTCTGGAGTTTAGAAGAATGAGAGGTGATCTCATTGAAACATACAAGATTCTGAGGGGGATTGACAGGGTAGATGCTGAGAGGTTGTTTCCCCTGGCTGGAGAGTCTAGAACTTGGGGGCATAGTCTCAGGATAAGGGGTCGGCCATTTAGGACTGAGATGAGGAGGAATTTCTTCACTCAGAGGGTTGTGAATCTTTGGAATTCTCTACCCCAGAGGGCTGTGGATGCTCAGTCGTTGAGTATATTCAAGGCTGAGATCGATAGATTTTTGGACTCTAGGGGAATCAAGGGATACGGAGATCGGGCAGGAAAGTGGAGTTGAGGTCGATGATCAGCCATGATCTCATTGAATGGTGGAGCAGGCTCGAGGGGTTATATGACCGACTCCTGCTCCTATTTCTTATGTTCACATCCTGAGAATAATTTTTTTTAAACTTCCTTATATTAGTCATAAATTTAACTTCCATTAGTTTGTACCTATGTCCCATTCTCCGACTCTCACAGTTTAATTTAAAAATACACTTCGGAATTTACTTTATCCATACCGTTAACTATGTCGTATACTTCTATCAGCTCTCAGGCACCTCCGTTCCAAGCTGAAATGCTCCAGTTTCTTATCTTTCCTCATAACTCAGGCATCGTAATACCTGGGATCAGCCTTTCCCCAGTGCTTGAATGTTTGCCTTGTAGCATCGTGACCAGAACTGGACACAGCACTCAAAGTGTGGACTGACTGGAGCACTGTACAGTTTAAATTACAGCCTCCACTATCAGAATCGTGCCAGCAGAGGGGAGCTCTTTGAGTCTTCAGCAGTTTCCATTGTGTCCACCGCTGACCTTGGCAACAATCACAGTTCTGTCAAACTGTCCAGACAGCACATCTGAAAGCCATATGAGAGCGAGGGGGAAAAGGGTAACCTCTGTTGTTCATTCTGGCTCCTAGATTCCTTCCTTACCACAGATAGGCAAATAGGAAATTAAATTTTAAAGAAAATAAGCAAGTGGGACTGGGTGGCCTTTCACCTCTGGGACCAGGGTTCGAATCCAATCCAAACTTGATAGGATGAAAGTCTCGTTCAAAGAGGCCACAGGATTGCTGGTGAGTGAAACAGAAAATACTGGACTGGGGCAGGAAGGAATGAGGTTGAAGAACACGTACATACCAACTTTAAAAAAAAACTAGCTAAAGTTGGCCAAGAGCTTCAAAAAAAAAAGCTGGCACCGTCCCTCCCTAGAAAGCTAACAACTCAAGGACCTGTGAAAATCAAGAGTTACACAAACTTTGTACCTTTAAGCTGTAGGTATACACAACATTCCTTTGCTTAGCGTCAGCCGTGGCTCAGTGGGTAGCGCTCTCATCTCAGAGTCAGAAGGTTGTGGGTTCAAATCCCACTCTAGAGACTTGAGCACAAAAATCTAGGCTGACACTCCAGTGCAGTACTGAGGGAGTGCTGCACTGTCCGAGGTACCGTCTTTCAGATGAGACATTAAACCGAGGCCCCGTCTGCTCTCTCATGAGGATGTAAAAGATCCCATCACTATTTCGAAGAAGAGCAGGGGAGTTATCCCCGGTGTCCTGGGCCAATATTTATCCCTCACTCAACATCACTAAAAACAGACATTGTCACATTGCTGTTTGTGGGAGCTTGCTGTGCACAAATTGGCTGCCGTGTTTCCTGCATTACAACAGTGACTCCACTGCAAAAAGTACTTCATTGGCTGTAAAGCGCTTTGGGACGTCCTGAGGTTGTGAAAAGCGCTATAGAAATACAAATCTTTCTATTTATCGCTTGTGATGGAAGTCAAACAATATATATAAGTACAAAAAAGCCTGAAATCATAAAATAGGGTAAATCATTTCTTAGATGGGTCTGGGACATTCTCTGCTGGAAAATTTAGAATTTTTACATTGCTTAAGTTTTAGCACTTTTACAGTTATTTAGAATTTCACAGAAACAGGCCATTCAGCCCAACCAGTCCATGCCGGCGTTTATGCTCCACACGAGCCTCCTCCCGTCCTTCTTCATCTAACTCTATCAGCATAACCCTCTATTCCCTTCTCCTTCATGTGCTTGTCTAACCTCCCCTTAAATCCATCTATACTATTCGCCTCAACCACTCCCTGTGGTAGCGAGTTCCACATTCTCACCACTCTCTGGGTAAAGAAGTTTCTTCTGAATTCCCTATTGGATTTCTTGGTGACTACCTTATATTGATGGTCTCTAGTTTTGCTCTTCCCCACAAGTGAATACACTCTATGTCTGTTCCATCAGAACCTTTCAAAAATTTTAAAGACTTCTATTAGGTCATAAAATAGACTCTGTTTGCAGTAAGTCCGGCTCCGCATCCAACTCATTGGCTGTGGTGTCCACACTCACTCAGTTGATAAGTAGAGTTGCTTCAAATTTGCCGCAGGAAGGATACTTCATAATTCATAGCAATTGATTTTGAACCAACAAAAAAAAGGAAAAACTAAATAAGATGTGGAATTTCAACATGATAACCAGACCGTCATTTATCCAAATGTCACTATCCAACACCCATCCCCCAACTGCAGGTGCCCCAGTTCACAAAGGCTCTCCAGACCCATTTCATAGATACACTGTACCCCATCCAACAATTGACATTCATGGTACATTCTCGGGCTGAATAGATGGAGTTTTTATGTTGCGTTTAACAGTGCTACACTTGGCCTGAGAGTACTTCCTGCTGACACCGGGTTCCTCAAGTCATAAAGTTCCCTTTCCCCATGCTAACCACTCATGAGCACGAGAAATTAAATTAAATATATGTGGGAAGTACAGTAATCCCTCCCCAACCGCGGGGCATACGTCCCTGAAAACCCCCTGTGGTTAGTAAAACCGCGGTTGGCATATACAGTATAAATGTTCAAATAACACAATAAAAAGGAACATAAAAGCAATAATATCATGTTATTTACCTTAATCCTAAATTAAAAACCAAGTATACGCAAAATTCACTGCCACGGTTGGCAAAACTTGTCACAGAGAGGAAACCGTGTATACTTGAAATCCGCGTATGGCAAAACCGCGGTTGGGGCGGGATTCCTGTACTTACATTGTAGACAAAGTCATGAAGGAGTGGGGGAGGCTGGGTGGTGGTGGGGGGGTGGGGGGGGGCAGTTGTTCCTGTAGTGAAACAGAAGCAAATCTACTTATTTATCAACAGAGTGAGTATTGACACCACTGTGTCAGCCAATGAGTTGGAGGCGGGCAGGACTAACAGCAAACAGTGTCTATTTTACAGTCTATTTACGCAGCAAACAGTAAACAGAGTCTATTTTACAGTCTATTTACCCAGCAAACAGTAAACAGAGTCTATTTTACAGTCTATTTACCCAGCAAACAGTAAACAGAGTCTATTTTACAGTCTATTTACCCAGCAAACAGCAAACAGAATCTATTTAAACACCGCACTACATAAACCTGAACTCATGGCTGAAACTAGAGCAGAGACTCCCGATAAAAGCAGGATTATTTCTCCAGCAAAAATGCAGTGAGTGGAGGATAGTTACATAATAGAAATACAGGCGTGATCGACGGGGGAATTACCCAATCATCTCCATTCTGGCCGGGACTTGTGGTGTCTCTATATGCAGCCGTTTATCAAATGTGACATTTCTGTTTCTACTCCTTTCTACAGAAACTGTTTGTTAGATCCGTGTATCTTGATGTTGTGTGTCCTTCAATAATTAGACAAGAGACTGCAGGGAACAATCAACAGGTGTTTACTGGATGAGGGTTACTCTAAAACTAACTGTACAGATCCCTACTCAGGGTTATATACAGGTGTGGTCACTGCCGGTACTACGGTATACAGGAGCTGTAAAAAGTAGTTCTCCCCTTAAAGGTACATACACTACAATTCCTCCCCTTTTAGATTAACAGTACCATAACATTCATTTAACAATTAAATATCAACTAATTACAATTAACACTTTTAACATGCAACATTAACTGAAAATAGTCTATTTATAAATTCAGTCTTTGGGGCGGCTTCCTGATCCTTTCTGGATAGTGCCTTTCCTGAGTGTCTTGCTCTTGGTGCGGAGGCGATTCTGGCCCCCTGTCGTCGGTTGGTTCATCAGCTTCCGATGCTACTGTTTCTGGGGTAGATGCTACCTGTATGTCGGGTTCATCACCAGGTACGCGAGACATGGGGTTGACTCGTTCCTGTGACTCTAGGATCTGGTCAACATGGCGTCTCACAATGTTCTCCCCAACATCCACTGTGTACATTAGTGGCCCCTGCCCTGTGCATATCGTTCCTGGTTGCCATTTCTCTGTTCGGTAGTCGCGGGCCAAGACTGGTTGCCCTACATTGAAGCTCCTTGTCGGCTTCTCATTGATGTGCTGGAATTGCTTATTCTCAACATCTCTTCGTACATTTAGTCTGAGCAAATCCAGACGAGATCTCAACCTTCGGTTAAAGAACATCATGGCCGGGGTCTGGTTGGTGACTGCATGTGTCGCATTTCTGTAGGCTAACAGGAAATTGTCCACCTTATGCTGCAGTGGAATGTCGTCATCGCACATGGCCCTTACTGCTTTTTTAAAGGTTTGTACGAACCTCTCAGCCAATCCATTTGTGGCTGGATGATACGGGGCGGATGTGTAATGCCTTACCCCATTCCTTTTCATAAATCTTCGAAACTCTTCGGACACAAACTGTGGTCCGTTATCAGAGCAAATCTGCTATGGCAAGCCGTTCCTGGCAAATATGGTCCGTAGGACTGCAATAGTTTTCTCCGTGGTGGTGGAGGACATTTTGATCACCTCAGGCCATTTCGAGTGCACATCCACGGCTATTAAAAATATTGAGTCCATGAATGGACCAGCAAAATCAATATGCACTCGTTGCCATGGAGATGAGGGCCACTCCCATGGGTGTAGAGGGGCATGTGGTGGTGCATTTTGGACCTTCTGGCATCCTGAGCAGCTCTTTGTCAGGTCCTCGATTTGCTGATCGATCCCTGGCCACCACACATAAGCCCTAGCAAGGCTTTTCATTTTCACCCCTCCCAGATGGCCTTCGTGAAGTTCATTGAGCACTCTCTCCCTTAACTTGGGTGGAATTACCACTCGGGATCCACACATCAAGGTCCCCTGGCATATTGACAGCTGTTCTCTTCTGGATGAGAATGCTGACAACAGTGAGTCGCCATGTGTTGGCCATCCCTTCACCGTCAAGTCATATACCCGAGACAGTGTCGGGTCATTTCGGGTCTCCTTCTCTATATCAGCGTTAGTTACTGGCAAGCGTTCAATTATAGTCGAATAAAATATTTCGACAGGGTCCACTGCTGGTGCTTCCTCCGCAGTAGGCAGTGGCAGGTGTGATAGCCCATCAGCGTTTCCATGCTGTTTCGTGCCCTTATACTCGATTTCATATTGGTTCGCCCCTAGAAAAAGGGACCATCTTTGTAGCCGTTGCGCAGTCATCACCGGAATGCCCTTCTTTGGATTAAAGATGGAGACAAGTGGTTGGTGGTCAGTCAGCAAGGTGAACTTCTGCCCATGCAGATAGTGGTTGAACTTTTTCACTCCCCACACTAGGCTGAGGGCCTCCCTGTCAATCTGGGCGTAGTTACGCTCGGCTGAGGTTAGTGACCGAGACGCAAAGGCTTCTGGCCTCTCCGAGCCGTCCGGGAATTTGTGTGACAGCACCGCTGCAATGCCATAGGGTGATGCATCACACGCCAACCGAATTGGTCGTGCTGGGTTGAAATGAGCCAACACCTCTTTTGATGTGATCAATTCTTTGCACTTCTGGAAAGCTCGTTTACATTCGTCATTCCACTTCCATGGTACCCCCGTTTGCAGTAGGGTGTTCAGTGGGTGTAGTACTGTAGACAAATTCGGCAAGAACTTATGGTAGTAGTTCACCAGCCCGAGGAACGACCTCAGTTGTGACACAATTTCCGGTGCTGGAGCCTTGACTACTGCCTCAATCTTTTCAGGGGACTTATGTAACCCCTCTTCATCAATAACGTGGCCACAATACGAGATCTGCTTCTGGAAAAACTCGCATTTGTGGCGATTAGCTCGGAGCCCATATTCCTTCAATCTAGTGAGCACCTGCTCCAGGTTGGCGAGGTGATCACTGTCATTTTCGCCCGTGACCAGGATGTCGTCCAAATAACACTGGGTCCCTGGAATCCCTTGCAGGACTTGATCCATTGCCCTCTGCCAAATAGCCGGAGCTGATGCTACCCCGAACACCAGCCAGTTGTATTGGTAGAGACGTTTATGAGTGTTGATCGTGAGGTACTGTTTCGAGACTTCTTCTACCTCCATTTGCAGGTACGCCTGGGCCAGATCAATCTTAGTGAAGCGTTTCCCTCCAGATAGCGAGGCAAAAATATCTTCAATCCGCAGAAGCGGATATTGTACAGTGTGAAGGACTGGGTTCACTGTCACCTTAAAGTCCCCACAGATGCGAACCTTCTTTGGTTCCCCAGGTGTATTACTCAACGACCTCTTCATTACAGGAATGATGGGTGTAGCCCACTCGCTCCAGTCCACTTTGGACAGTACTCCTGAACGTTCCAAACCTTCCAGCTCTGCTTCGACGGCTGGGTGGATCGCATAAGGTACCGGTCTGGCCTTAAAAAACTTTGGGCTTGCATTTTCCTCTATTTTGATCGTCGCTGCTATGCCTTTTAGTGTTCCGAGTCCCTCCTGGAACACTTCTTGTGCGTCAGTTAGCATTTTTGACAGTCGTCCAGGTGTGACGTCGTCACCCTTTTTGGCATCTACAGTCAGTGCTTGTATGGAATGCCAATCTAGCTGTATCTTCCGGATCCATTCACGTCCTAGTAGTGGTGGTCCTCCATCTGGCAATACATATAGGTCCATTTTTGGTGTTTCCTTGCCGTTATATATAACGTTCACCCTTATTTTTCCTTTGGGGTAGACTTTTTGCCCC
Organism: Somniosus microcephalus; assembly: GCF_052327205.1. NCBI lineage: Eukaryota > Metazoa > Chordata > Chondrichthyes > Squaliformes > Somniosidae > Somniosus > Somniosus microcephalus. The sequence continues at coordinate 11,421,801 of NC_140988.1, forward strand.
GTGTACGTCTTCAAGACAATCTCTGTATCTCTCAAGGGTATATGTGAGAATAGCCGCTTGTAGTCCCTTCGGTTTATGACTGTTAGGGCTGATCCTGTGTCCAATTCCATTTTCGCTTGGACTCCGACTATCTTGAGCGTGACCCAGATAGTTTGGTGATCCTCCGTTTTGATCACATTATGTAGTTTCAGACAACCCAGCTCCTTGCTTCCGGAGTCTGTATCACTTTTCTGTTTGTCTGCACTACTCTCCGTCACCTTATGTACCTTCTTGTACTTCTCCTGTGGGGATTTCTTGCTGCTGGTTTTCTTTTCCGACCTGCAGACTCTTGCTATGTGTCCTACTTTTCCACACTGTCTGCACACTTGGTCCTTGAACCAGCAATCCTTATGGTCGTGTGTTGTTCTGCCGCAGCGATAGCACTTCACTGTTCCGTATGACATTTCATTTGTGCCATATTCTTGCGGTCTCCGTTGGATCTCTGCCGCGCCCCGTGCTGCTGCTTCGTGCGATACTGCCATGCTGAAAGCCTTGTCCAGCGTAAGATCCTTTTCTGATAGAAGCCGTTTCTGGGTTCCTTCACTTTGAAGCCCACACACAAACTTGTCCCTTAAAGTATCTGCTAGTCCCGTTCCAAACTGGAAGTGTTTCGATAGCTTGCGCAGTTCCGTTAAAAACTCAGCATTACTTTCATTTTTAAGCTGATTCCTTTTGTGAAACTTAAATCTTTCCGCTATCAGCAGCGGTGTGGGGTCTAAGTGGTCCTGTAGTATTGACACTATGTTTTCAAAATCATTTTCCACTGGCTTCTCTGGGGTTACTAGGTTTCGCAGTAAGCCATACGTTTTTGCACCCATTGAATTCAACAATACCAGCGCTTTCCTGTCATCTGGCACTTCATTCGCCTTGCAGTACACTTCTATGCGTTCGACATATGTCGTCCAATCTTCGACTTCATTGTCGAATGCTGTGACACTGCCACTCTTCGGCATCCCTGGGTGTGGTTAGACTGGCTCAAAATGGCGTCTCCCGCGCTCTCCCTTCTTCTCCGCTGCGGCTCAAAATGGCGTCTCCTGCGCTTTCCTTTCTTCCCCGCTGACGCTGCTCGGCACTTGAACACCGGCTGCGCTCTGCGCGTTTTCCTGCGCGCCTCTCTCTCTCGTTGACGCTGCTCGGCCCTTGAACACCGGCTACGCTCTTCTCTCTCTCGTTGATGCCGCTCGGTCCTGAACACCGGCTGCGCCCTGTGCGCTCTACCCTCTCTCTTCTCCCGTCGCGCCGCTCGGTCCTGAACACCGGCTGCGCCCTGTGTGCTCTACCCTCTCTCTTCTCCCGTCGACGCTGCTCGGCCTTTTTCTGTGCCGTCGGTCGGCTCTAGCTGCCGCTGTCTGGGAAGGGTCTGCGCCGTACCTGTTGCCAGCCCGTTTCGCTGGACCACCGTGACTGGAGAACCAAGCCCAGCTCTCAACAGCCTCCCCTGCGATGCTCAAGTCTCTGCTGGATGGCCGACGCCCGTGCTTCTGGACTCGGCCTTCTTCTTTCACTGTTCTCCAGGAGCGAATCCCTGGGAGGTGATGCAGAGTTGCAGGTAGGTTTGAATCTTCTCGTCGCCAATGTTAGATCCGTGTAACTTGATGTTGTGTGTCCTTCAATAATTAGATAAGAGACTGCAGGGAACAATCAACAGGTGTTTACTGGATGAGGGTTACTCTAAAACTAATTGTACAGATCCCTACTCAGGGTTATATACAGGTGTGGTCACTGCCAGTACTACAGTATACAGGAGCTGTAAAAAGTAGTTCTCCCCTTAAAGGTACATACACTACACTGTTCCCTTGGTGGAAGGGTCGAGAACCAGAGGACGCAGAAGATCCAGAGGCGACATGAGGAAAAACTTTTTTTACGGAGCGAGTGGTTAGGATCTGGAATGCGCTGCCTGAAAGGTTGGTGGAAGGCAAACTCAATCGTGGCTTTCAAAGGGGAGTTGGATAAGTACCTGAAGGAAAACATTTTTTTCTGGGCTACGGGGAAAGGGCGGGGGAGTGGGACTAGCTGGAGTGATCTTGCAGAGAGCCGGCACGGGCTCGACGGGCTGAATGGCCTCCTTCGGTGCTGTAACCATTCTATGATTCAATGATTCTATACTCCACCTTGTTCATGGTGACTCTGAACAAGAATCACCAATTTAGCACAACACCCTCGTCTGTTTGCTTGTCATCGCATTCTCCAAACCAGGGGTTCTCAACCGGGGTGGGGGGGGGGCGGTCCGTGAGAAGGTTTCTAGGAGCCTGCCAAAAAAAGACCAAGATGAACTAAAGCTGGTGCTTAATATCAAATACAAAGATAGGTGGGAAAGCAAATTGTGTGGAGGACGCAAAGAATCTCCAAAGGGATATAGACAGGCTAAGCGAGTGGGCAAAAATCTGGCAGATGGAGTATAATGTGGGAAAATGCGAAGTTATCCACTTTGGCAGGAAAAATAAAAAAGCGAATTATTTTTTAAATGGGGAAAGATTACAAAATGCTGAGGTACAGAGGGATCTGGGGGTCCTTGTACATGAATCACAGAAAGTTAGCATGTAGGTACAGCAAGTAATTAGGAAGGCAAATGAAATGTTGGCCTTTATTGCAAAGGGAATGGAGTATAAAAGTAGGGAAGTCCTGTTAAAACTGTACAGGGTGTTGGTGAGACCACACCTGGAGTGCTGCGTACAGTTTTAGTCTCCTTATTTAAGGAGGGATATACTTGCATTGGAGGCAGTTCAGAGAAGGTTCACGAGGTTGATTCCGGAGATGAAGGGGTTGACGTATGAAGAAAGGTTGAGCAGGCTGGGCCTATACTCATTGGAATTTAGAAGAATGAGAGGGGATCTTATTGAAACATATAAGATTCTGAAGGGGCTTGACAAGGTAGATGCAGAGAGGATGTTTCCCCTCGTGGGGGAATCTAGAACTAGGGGGCATAATTTCAGAATAAGGGGTCGCCCATTTAAAACGGAGATGAGGAGGAATTTATTCTCTCAGAGGGTTGTGAATCTTTGGCATTCTCTGCCCCAGAGAGCTGTGGAGGCTGGGTCATTGAATATATTTAAGGTGGAGATAGACAGATTTTTGAAAGGTAAGGGAGTCGAGGGTTATGGGGAACGGGCAGGGAAGCTGAGTTGCACGGATGCAGCGGCTTTGTCTCTCCCGAGACTGAGCGTTTTCACCCTCCTAAAGAGTCTCTTCTGGACTCTGCTGATTCGGGAATTAAAGGCTGACCTACCGTACAGCCGGCAGACGCTCCTAGACATCGGGGCCGACTGCATGCGGCTTACATTCGGCTACATCGATCTGCCTCCCGACATCGCCCGACCCCCGGGACCAGCGTGGCGTCCTTCCCCAGCCGGAAGTCAGCGCAGACCGCGCAGGGAACGCAAGCAGAAGCGGGGTAAGAGAGCAGGTATCCAAAACAGGCTGAAGAGGGCCCCACACAAACCCTCCCTCCCAAGTATTTTCCTGGCCAACGTCAGGTCACTGGAGAACAAAATGGATGAGATCAAACTGGATCTCTCCACACAGAAAAGGACAAAGGAATGCTGCGCCATGATCTTCACAGAGACCTGGCTGAACAACGGCATCCCTGACACCGCCATCCAACTAGAAGGACGCACGGTCTTCCGCGCCGACAGAACTGCAGACTCCGGTAAGAGCAAGGGAGGCGGCTTGTGCATTTACACTAACAATGCCTGGTGCACCAACAGTGATATAATTGATAGATCCTGCTCGGCTGATTTGGAATTCCTCATGGTAAGGTGCAGACCCTTCTACCTGCCTCGGGAATTCACGGCTGTTATCATCACTGCGGTCTACATCCCACCACACGCTAATGCCAAACTAGCACTGAAGGACCTCTACAGGGCCATCAGCGAATAACAAACTGCGCACCCAGACGGAGCTTTTATCGTCGCGGGGGACTTCAATTACAAAAACACCAGTCCCCCGGTTAGCGATGCCTCCCTTCCGGAGGAGCTTAACAACTTCTACGCTCGCTTCGACAGGGACAACATGGAGCCGGCTACCAAAGCCTTGCCACCCCCGGAAGACCAGGTGCTCACTCTGTCGACCTCCGATGTAAGGGGTGTTCTACGCGGAGTGAACACACGAAAGGCTGCTGGACCGGATAGCATCCCTGGACGGGTACTCAAGGAATGTGCTGATCAGCTGGCTGATGTCTTCACCGCCATCTTCAATCTGTCATTGGCCCAGGCAGTAGTCCCTACATGCTTCAAGACCGCTACCATTATTCCTGTGCCAAAACAAACGGCTGTGACGTGCCTGAACGACTATCGACCTGTCGCACTCACACCCATCATAATGAAGTGTTTCGAGAGACTGGTCCTGGCTCACATCAAAGCCAGTGTTCCCGCCTCTCTTGACCAACACCAGTTTGCCTATCGTGCAAACAGATCAACGGAGGATGCAATCACAACTGCTCTACACTCGGCACTGAATCACCTAGATGGGAAGGAGACCTACATCAGAATGCTGTTCATAGACTACAGCTCAGCATTCAACACTATCTTCCCCAACAAGCTGGCCACCAAACTCCAAACTCTTGGCCTGAACACTTCCCTCTGCAACTGGACCCTGGACTTCCTAACAAACAGACCCCAGTCTGTCAAATTAGGTAACCACACCTCCCCCCCCGACCCTGAACACGGGGGCCCCACAAGGATGTGTGCTGAGCCCCCTCCTCTACTCCCTCTTCACCCACGACTGTGTGGCTGTTCATGGTTCCAACACCATCATCAGGTTTGCGGATGACACCACGGTAGTAGGCCAGATCACCAACAACGATGAGTCAGCCTACAGGGAGGAGGTCCAGCATCTCGTGAAGTGGTGCGCCGATAACAACCTGGCCCTTAACACCAAGAAAACAAAAGAAATCATTGTGGACTTCAGGAAGTCCAAAGGTGGAAGTCACACCCCCATCCACATCAATGGGGCTGTGGTGGAAAGGGTGGACAGCTTTAAGTTCCTTGGAGTCCACATCACGGAAGACCTCTCCTGGTCCCTCAACACCTCCTCTCTGCTGAAGAAGGCCCAGCAGCGCCTATATTTCTTAAGGAGGCTGAAGGGATGTAATCTGTCACCCCTGATCCTCTCTAACTTTTACCGCTGCACTATAGAGAGCATCCTGACAAACTGTATCACAGTATGGTATGGCAGCTGTAGCTACTATGACCGGAAAGCCCTGCAGCGGGTAGTCAAAACTGCCCAACGCATTACCGACACCCGGCTACCGACCATAGAGCACATATACCAGAAACGCTGTCTACGGAGGTCACGGTCCATCATCAAAGACCCTACCCACCCCAGCCACAGTCTGTTCGCCCTCCTACCATCTGGGAGACGCTACAGATGCATTCGCACCCGTACGACCAGATTTAGGAACAGCTTCTTTCCCAGGGCTGTCATCCTACTGAACTCCACAAATAAACTCTAAAGCCTGCACATCTGCCAATGCACTTTATTATGGTCATATTTATGTTAATATACTACAAGCCAAATGTATGTTGAATGTTTAAATGTCTTAATCCAAATGTACACTCTCGGGAGCCGCAAGCCTACATTTCGTTGTACTGCACTTGTGCACTAACAATGACAATAAAAGTTGATTTGATTTGATTTGATTTGAGGCCAAGATCGGATCAGCCATGATGTAGAATGGTGCTGCCACCCAGTGGCTCCCACAGGAACTGCAGCTATAAAGATCTCACATTGAGCAAAGTTTCAGCCTCTGGATTATTCACTTTAACAGAGTCCTCGAGTGCTCCTCGCCCTGAACTACACAGGGGTAGAGAGAACTGACCCACCGACAATTCCCCTCCAGTGGACGTCGTATATGATTGGGTCTGGTGAACAAGGTGACGCAGATTAAACTATCGCTCAATTATATCGTGTTTCTCGATGTCACGCCTGACACTTTCTGCCTCTCCTGCAAGATGTCCACTACAGACCATCAGGATTTACAGTCATGGGGGTGAGGAAAATCTCTTTCAAGCAACTGTTCAATCTCCCGACTATAAAGAAAAGCGGAACAAAAGAAAGTGTGAGGTTATGCACTTTGGCAGGAAAAATCGTAGAGCAAGTTATTATCTTAATGGCAAGAAACTGGAAATTACTGAAGTAGAAAGGGATCTGGGGGTCCTGGTGCACGAAACTCAAAAGGTTAGTATGCAGGTGCAGCAAGTGATTAAGAAGGCCAATGGAATGTTGGCTTTCATTGCTAGGGGGATAGAATATAAAAATAGGGAGGTATTGCTTCAGTTGTACAAGGTATTGCTGAGGCCGCACCTGGAATACTGCGTACAGTTTTAGTGTCCATACTTAAGAAAGGACATACTTGCTCTCGAGTCAGTACAAAGAAGGTTCACTCGGTTAATCCCGGGGATGAGGGGGTGGACATATGAGGAGAGGTTGAGTAGATTGGGACTCTACTCATTGGAGTTCAGAAGAATGAGAGGCGATCTTATTGAAACATATAAGATTGTGAAGGGGTTGGATCGGGTGGATGCAGGGAAGATGTTCCCGGTGATGGGTGAAACTAGAACTAGGGGGCATAGTCTTAGAATAAGGGGCTGCTCTTTCAAAACTGAGATGAGGGGGAACTACTTCACTCAGAGGGTGGTAGGTCCATGGAATATGCTGCCCCAAAAAGCTGTAGAAGCTACATCATTACATAAATTTAAAACAGAAATAGACAGTTTCCTAGAAGTAAAGGGAATTAAGGGTTACGGGGAGCGGGCAGGAATTTGGACATGAGTCTAGGTTCGGATCGGTCATGGCCCTGCGGGTAGCGGAGCGGGCCCAGGGGCCGTGTAGCCTGATCCCGCTCCTATTTCGTGTGTCTAATTCTGTTAGATTCAGGAGATGGTTCTGTGATAGTGGTTTGGCGGTTAGGATCAGATCAGCCATGATCTTATTGAATGGCGGAGCAGGCTCGAGGGGCCGATTGGCCTACTCCTGCTCCTATTTCTTATGTTCTTATGTTATGTTCAACCCCAGTGGCCCCTTAGAATCAATTTTCAAAGTAAAGTGAGACTTAGGACAGCTCCATGCAAAGAAAGGGAACATGCTGAGGGAGAGTGAAGCAGGAATTGGAGCTCCTCAGGTCCCTCTAGGAACGGTGACAGTTAAAGTCACCAACAGACTCATTCAGAGCTGGACAGGGCAGTGGGGGAGCAGAATGAGGGAGGGTTGACTGAGAGATCAATGGTTCCAGTAAACTAGAGTCAAGAAACAAATACAGGCTCCAGTTAAGGATTCCAAACTCTATCCCTGACAGACAGACTCTATTGACTTGACTGCTGAGAGTTTAGATGTATGGTGATAGAATGAAGGGTTACGGACCCCCAAAAGGGTGGATGCTGGGAGAATGTTTCCCCTGCCTCCGGAGTCTAGAACCAGGGTTCACAGTCTCAGAATAAGGGGTCGGCCATTTAGGACTGAGATGAGGAGAAATTTCTTCACACAGAGGGTGGTGAATCTTTGGAATTCTCTACCCCAGAGGGCTGTGGAGGCTCAGTCATTGGGTATATTCAAAACAGAAGTCGATGGATTTCTGACTAGTAAGGGCATCAGGGGATATGGCGATAGGGCCGGTGAATGGAGTTGAGGCAGAAGATCAGCCATGATCTCATTGAATGGCAGAGCAGGCTCGAAGGGCCAAATGGCCGACTCCTGCTCCTATTTCTTATGTACTTAAATGTGTCCAAGTGTCCCACTGGAGTTTACCCATTGACCGGGGGCTGTTTTCAAGTACAGGACACTGGGATGGTTCTGGCTGGCTTGGCCCCCAAGGCAGTGGCTCCAACAACAGTCCTTCCCAAGTCTCAGGGTTTCCCCTTTAGCCCTAAGACGGGTTCACTGCCTTCAACACGGTGGGTGGGGTTGCACAGGACTGATGGCAGGGTGTCAGCCACCTTGATGTTCTCCATGTTTAAATCCAGTGCCATTTACCAGGCTCACTCGCCACCAGCTACGACATGGGAAATACACGGCCCCATGTCAGGGGGTCTAGCAGAGGTATCCTCACCTTGGGACTGATTCTCCCTCCCGGTTACTTGATCACAGTTTGCGTTTACCCGGAGTCCTCCCTCCGTGAAACGAGTTCCCTTTTTTGCCTGAAATCTACCTCATAACGTGGTCGTGGATCTGCTGAATGGAGCAGAGGGAGTCCTTCTATTGCATAGCTAGGAGTTCAGATCTCCACGCCTGGAGTTTCACATTAAGTAAGTTAAACAAAAATAATAATAAATATATATGTTTAATTGTGTAACTAATTTTTTTGCAGAAAAATTACTTGTGTAAACTTGAGGTCATCCAAAACTCGACTGCCCGTGTCCTAACTCGCACCAAGTCCCGTTCACCCATCACCCCTGTGCTCGCTGACCTACATTGGCTCCCGGTTAAGCAGCGCCTCGATTTCAAAATTCTCATCCTTGTTTTCAAATCCCTCCATGGCCTCGCCCCTTCCTATCTCTGTAATCTCCTTCAGCCCCACAACCCCCCGAGATATCTGCGCTCCTCTAATTCTGCCCTCTTGAGCATCCCTGATTATAATTTCTCAACCATTGGTGGCCGTGCCTTCTGTTGCCTGGGCTCTAAGCTCCGGAATTCCCTCCCTAAACCTCTCCGCCTCTCTTTCCTACTTTAAGATGCTCCTTAAAACCTACCTCTTTGATCAGGCTTTTGGTCACCTGCCCTAATTTCTCCTTATGTGGCTCGGTGTCAAATTTTTTGTCTTATAATACTCCTGTGAAGCACCTTGGGGCGTTTTAAAGGTGCTATATAAATACAAGTTGTTGTTGTTGTATTCCAGGGGGTCCGTGGAATTTTTATAACACGGGAGGGGGGCTTCAGAAGTAAAAAGGTTGAGAACCCCTGTTCAATACTACTGTACAATGAGAAAAGCAGAGGAGATCTTCCCCCATAATGACAAGTTATGGGCAGTTGTGTTGTGGGTTCGTTCACTGTGGGAACGGGTTTGAGACTGCTCAGGCTCACTTAACTAGAGAGGGGAAAGTTTTATCCCACTCGTGTGCGCTGAATTCAAAGGTTGGCCGCTGAGGTGAAAGGACACAATTCTAACTCAGAGATCTTACGAACTCTGGCTCTTAGCAAATTATCTGGAATGAATGGTGACATGAATCAGTCATTCGTGAAAGAAAGACTTATGAAATAATACTGAGCGGCCTGCGGGTGGCGCTGTCCAGGGAGAGTATAAATACTCGGGCACGGGCCCAGCTTGCGCAGGACATTCTTAACAGGAACTAGTTGTTGTGTTTGTACCGCTATACACAACTACATAAAATAATAAAGCAGCAGAGACTGAGAGTAACTTCAAGTGATCTTTACTGGGTAACTGGAACTTCGGCACTGACTGTACAAATCGCTATGCATCTGTTATATACGCTCGCAACTAAGGATGTACATCCGCAAGACAAAGTAGTCCCTTCAATGTTGTATACATTACACTTCCTCCTCCTTTAGTTTAATAGTATATTAAACCAAAATTTCTATAATTAACATACAGAGCCTGTCTTTACAGTAACAAAATTCAAATTCTAACATAACATTTTATTTTGTCAACAGCCCTTTTACAAGTCAAGTCTCTGGGGAGGCCTCCTCTGCCTCTCTGGGTAATGTCTCTCCAGACTCTCTTGCTTTGGGGAATGAGACTGTACAGGTACAGTTGCATCAGATGAGCTATCAGCACAGGTAGAGCTCTCAGCTGTGGATGAGGCTGGTGCTGATGCTAATGAATCAGGTGTGTCTGTTTCCATGTCAGGTGTGTCTGGGCGAGGTATAGGGGTGTTTTCCACCTGAACGTCCAGAATTTGGTCCACATGACGTCTCAAAACGCTCTCTCCCATATCCACAGTATACATTAGTGGTCCCTCTCTTGTGGATATTGTACCTGGTTGCCACTTTTCCATCTGGAAATCATGAGCAAGAACTGACTGTCCCACACTGAAGCTTCTTGTTGGCTTAGCATTCAAATGTTTGAACTGTTTGTTCTCTACATCACGACGTACATTCGGTTTAAGAAGGTCCATGCGAGATCTCAGGTTCCTGTTCAGAAACATCATCGCTGGAGTCTGATTAGTGGCTGCGTGTACTGCGTTCCGATAAGCAAAGAGGAAATTGTCTATCTTGTGTTGCAGTGGTAGATTCTCGCTGTACATTGCTTTGATGGCCTTCTTGAAAGTCTGTATGAATCTTTCTGCCAAGCCATTTGTAGCTGGAGGGTATGGAGCAGATGTGTAGTGCTTGATTCCATTTTTCCTTGTGAACCTTTGGAATTCGTCAGAGACAAATTGTCGTCCATTGTCTGTGCAGATTTGTTCTGGTCGTCCATTTCTAGCGAACATGGTCCTCAGAACTGAAATGGTCTTTTCAGATGTGGTTAATTTCATTTTAATGGCCTCGGGCCATTTGGAATGTGCATCGACTGCAATCAAGAACATGGAGTCCATGAACGGTCCAGCAAAGTCGATGTGCACACGTTGCCATGGTGATGAGGGCCATTCCCATGGATGGAGAGGGGCTTGTGGTGGTGCGTTCTGGACCTTTTGACATCCTGAGCAGCTCTTTGTCAGGTCCTCGATCTGTTTGTCAATTCCCGGCCACCACACATAACCATGGGCAAGGCTTTTCATCTTTACCGTACCTAAGTGGCCTTCATGCAGTTCATCTAGCACTCGGTTACGAAGCTTGGGAGGAATCACAACTCGTGAGCCGCACATCAGTGTTCCCCGACACACTGATAACTGCTCCCTCCTAGCTGAGAATGCTGGAAACAATGAGTCACCATGCGCTGGCCATCCCTTCACAGTGATGTCATAAACTTTTGACAATGTAGGGTCATTGCGTGTTTCTCTTTCAATGAGGGAGTTTGTCACTGGTAGCTGCTCAACTATTGTTGTGTGAAATACCTCTGCTGAGTCAACTGTTGTAGTTCTCTCTGAGGTCGGCAGTGGTAAACGTGACAAACCATCGGCATTGCCATGTTGCTTGGTCCCCTTGTATTCAATGTCACACAGGTGAGCCCCTAGGAAGAGTGACCATCACTGTAGCCGTAGTGCCGTCATCACTGGAACGCCCTTCCTTGGGTTGAAGATTGAAATGAGAGGCTGGTGGTCAGTTAACAGTGTAAACTGTTGACCATACAAGCAGTGATTGAATTTCTTGACTCCCCACACAAAGCTGAGGGCCTCTCGGTCAATCTGTGCATAATGGCATTCAGCTGTCGTCAATGATCTTGAAGCAAAGGTTATTGGTCTCTCTGAGCCGTCTGGGAACTTATGTGACAACACGGCACCAATGCCATGGGGTGAAGCATCACATGCCAGTCGAATAGGTAAGGATGGGTCAAAGTGAGCTAGCACCTCTTCTGAAGTAATGAGTCTTTTACTCTCTTGAAAAGCTTGTTCACAGCTGTCACTCCACTTCCATTGTGACCCTGTCTGTTGCAGTGCATTTAGTGGATGTAACACTGTGGATAGGTTGGGCAAGAACTTGTGATAGTAGTTCACCAGTCCAAGATATGATCTCAACTGAGACACATTTTCAGGTGTTGGTGCATTAATCACAGCTTCAATCTTGTCTGGAGACTTGTGTAAACCGTCCTTGTCAATCACATGTCCACAGTATGAGATTTCCTTTTTGAAAAACTCACACTTGTCTCGGTTCGCTCGGAGCCCATACTCCCGTAACCTGATGAGCACCTGTTCGAGGTTGGAAAGGTGGTCGTTGTCATTCTTGCCAGTAATGATGATGTCATCAAGATAACACTGAGTACCTGGGATCCCCTGCAGGACTTGGTCCATTGCCCTTTGCCAGATTGCAGGAGCTGATGCTATTCCGAATACCAGCCGATTGTACTGGTAAAGGCCTTTGTGCATATTTATTGTCAGGTACTTCTTTGATGCATCATCAATTTCCATTTGGAGATAGGCCTGGGCCAAGTCAATCTTTGTGAAGCGTTCCCCTCTTGACAGGGAAGCAAAGATGTCCTCAATGCGAGGCAATGGGTACTGTACTGTGTGGAGGACTGGGTTAACAGTCACTTTAAAGTCTCCATAGATGCGCACTTTTCTTGGCTTTCCTGGTTTTGTGCTGGAGGTTTTCTTCATCACTGGAACTATAGGTGTGGCCCATTCACTCCAATCCACCTTGGACAGGACCCCTAACTGCTCCAAGTTCTCCAGCTCTGCTTCTACTGAAGGGCGAATTGCATAAGGCACTGGTCTGGCCTTATGGAACTTTGGATTTGCGTTCTCCTCAATCTTAATTTTTGCTTTCATGCCCTTAAGTGTTCCTATTCCCTTCTTGAACAGTTCCTGAGAGTCAGAGAGTATTTGTGATAGTCTCTCAGGAGTGGCGTTGCTGTCCTCCTTTGCTGACACAAACAGTGCTTGGATGGTGTATTTTCCTGAGCCATTCGCGTCCCAGCAATGGTGGTCCTCCATTTTCCACTACATAGAGGTTCAATTGCGGTATTTTTTTTTCTTTGTATGTCACTGTCACTTTTATTTTACCTTTGGGGCACACTCTTTGTCCTGTGTATGTCTTTAACAGTACTTTAGTTGGCTTTAGCGGTATGTGTGAAAACAGTCGTTTGTAGTCATGTACAGAGATCACTGTTAAAGCTGAGCCTGTGTCCAACTCCATTTTCAGCCTAACTCCTGCCACTTCTGGAGTAACCCATATTATTCTGTGATCCTCTGTCTCTTTCACACTGTGTAGTTTTAGACAAGCCAGATCCTCTTCCTCTGAGTCTGTGTCACTTTTTTCTTTATCTGAACTGTCTCCAGTCACGTAGTGTACCTTCTTGTATCTATCTTTGAAAGGTTTCTTGTTTTCAGTCACTTGTGGTCATGTGACATTTTGCCACAGCGATAGCACTTCTTTTCTTGTTTCAGTGACATTTTGTTAGTGGAATATTCCAGGGATTTTTGTTGAATTTCTAAAGCGCCACGTGCTGCTGCTTCCATTGAAATTGCGATACTCAGAGCCTTCTCCAAGGTGAGATCTTTTTCAGACAAGAGCTTCTTTTGTGTGCTTTCACTTTGCATACCACACACAAATCTGTCCCTCAATGCATCTGATAAGCCCACTCCAAATTGGCAATGTTCTGATAATTTGCGCAACTTTGCCAAATATTCAGAAATGCTTTCATTTTTGCTCTGGTTCCGTTTATGGAATTTAAATCTTTCGGCTATGAGCAGTGGTTTGGGGCTTAAATGGTCTTGGAGTGTGTCCACTATTTGTTTGAATGTTTTGTTTGCTGGCTTTTCAGGGGTTAATAAACTACGTAGTAGCCCGTATGTCTTTGCATCCATAACACTCAGCAAAACAGTGGCTTTCTTTTCTACCTCCACTCCGTTAGCCTCACAGTACAACTCCACTCTTTCAATATAAGTTGCCCAGCCTTCAATGCTGCTATCAAATGCTGCAATCGTGCCAATCATCGCCATTTTTTTTTCCAAACCCGTTTTTCTTTCTTTACTAGTTAGCTAGCGTCATGCAAGTCCTGTGCACTTTTCACTTGACTTACGTATCCCCTGCCTAGCTTAGCAAGCGTGCTCCGTTTTCTCTACCTTCTCGCTCCTTTCTTCCAAGTTTCGGTGTCCTCTGGATGTGATGCCAGAATAGGAAGACGTAGGTTCATAATTCTCATCGCTAATTTGTTGTGTTTGTACCGATATACACAACTAGATAAAATAATAAAGCAGCAGAGACTGAGAGTAACTTCAAGTGATCTTTACTGGGTAACTGGAACTTCGGCACTGACTGTACAAATCGATACGCGTCTGTTATATACGCTCGCAACTAAGGATATACATCTGCAAGACAAAGTAGTCCCTTCAATGTTGTATACATTACACTAGTGAAGGACACAACTAGACCTCCATATTGTAAAACAGTTGATTAAAGCTTTGTTTAACGCTTAGACCAAGTGCCGAGTAGTTTTCTTACGTCAAATGGGTCTATGTGTGCTGGGACTGGGTAGATAGAAAGAAACTATGTCCTTTGGTGGCGGAGACCACTGCAGGGGGGAGTCCTTAGCATTAGAGCCAGGCCGTTCAGTGTGGGTGATGTCAGGAAGCACTTCTTCACACAAAGGGTGGTGGAAATCTGGAACTCTCTCCCCCAAAAAGCTGTTGAGGCTGGGGGGTTCAATTGAAAATGATCAAAACTGAGATTGATCGATTTTTGTTAGGCAAGGGTATTGAGGGTTATGGAACCAAGGCGAGTCGCAGGAGTTAAGATACAGATCAGCCATGATCTAATGGAATGGCGGAACAGGCTCGAGGGGCTGAATGGTCGCCACCTGTTCCGATGTTCCAATGTCTGCTTCATCGGAATACGGATTCAGGGATCAGCAAGCCACAGGAGTTTGTATCCATTCAGTTGAATGAATTTGTTGAATCGACCCTGCTTTACTAAGCAGTCTCCATAAATGGCAGCAATGATTAGTCAAATTTGATATTCTGATTTAAGTCTAATTGTTCCATTCAAATATCTATGACAAAAACAGATTAAACACTATCCAAATTAGTTAACTTCACAGTTTGCTTTATTATATTGAGCAAGTCATCTAAAAAAAATGATTAGTAGTTGGATACAGCAATCAGCAACAAATTTACTATTAGCACATTAATTCATAGAGGCAGAATTAGTTATGAATGGAAGATTATGGTCAAGCAAATATAAGCACACAACTATATGAAAACTCATTTTTTCATGTCTTAAGTAAAAAAAACGTAAATCTACTGTTCATAAGCAGCTGAATTTGTGAATAGTTATACTTCAGTGCAGTACTGAGGGCGTGCTGCACTGTCGCAGGCAATCTTCCCAGTAGGCTGCGCTTTGTTCTACGCGACCTGTTTCTGTTAGTGCGCGGTCCCTTTAACTTTTCGTGCATTTACACTGGAGAAGCTGGTGAGCGGTCTGCACGGGACCTTTCCCATCACTGCTTAGAGGGAACATTGGTCGGGGACGAGCCGTGTTTCGGATGAGACATTAAACCGGGTCGGCCTTTTTAGGCGGATGTAAAAGATCCCATGGCACTATTCGAATAAAGAGCAACAAGAAAGAAAGACTTGCATTTATATAGCGCCTTTCACGACCACCGGACGTCTCAGCCATTTACAGCCAATGAAGTATTTTTGGAGTGTAGTCACTGTTTTAATGTAGGAAACGTGGCAGCCAATTTGTGCACAGCAAGCTCCCACAAACAGCAATGTGATAATGGCCAAATAATCTGTTTTTGTTATGTTGGTTGAGGGTAACTCCCCTGCTCTTCTTCGAAATAGTGCCATGGGATCTTTTACGTCTACCTGAGAGAGTAGGCGGGGCCTCGGTTTAACGTCTCATCCGAAAAACGGCACCTCCGACAGTGCAGCACTCCCTCAGTATTGTACTGGAGTGAAGTTCAGCCCAATATTTATCCCTCAACCAACTTCACTAAAAGAGATTATCTGGTCATTATCTCATTGCTGTCTGAGGGACTGTTTGCTGTGCGCAAAATTGGCTGCCGTGTTTTCTACATTACAACAGTGACTACATTTCAAAAGTAGTTCATTGGCTGTAAAGCATTCATCCTGAGGTCATGAAAGGCGCTATAGAAATGCTTCTTTCTTTCTTTCACAGATTGCGTTGATGCAACACGGTCTTGGCTTTGCATCAACACAAACTAGGTGGGACAGTAAGCTGTGAGGAGAACCCCCAGAGTCTGCAAAGGGATATAGATAGACTGAGTGAGTGGGCAGTAAGGTGGCAGATGGAGTATAATGTAGGGAAATGTGAGGTTATTCACTTTGGTAGGAAGAATAGAAAAACAGAATATTTTTTAAATGGTGAGAAACTTTCAAATGTTGGTGTTCAGAGAGATTTGGGTGTCCTCGTGCAAGAAACACAGAAAACTAGCATGCAGGTACAGCAAGCAATAAGGAAGGCAAATGGCATGTTGGCCTTTATTGTAAGGGGGTTGGAGTATAAGAGTAAGGAAGTCTTGCTACAATTGTACAGGGCCTTGGTGAGACCACACCTGGAGTACTGTGCACTGTTCTGGTCTCCTTATCTAAGGAAGGATATACCTGCCTTGGAGGCGGTGCAACGAAGGTTCATTAGATTGATTCCTGGGATGAGAGGGCTGTCCTATGAGGAGAGATTGTGTAGAATGGGCCTATACTCTCTGGAGTTTAGAAGAATGAGAGGTGATCTCATTGAAACATACAAGATTCTGAGGGGGATTGACAGGGTAGATGCTGAGAGGTTGTTTCCCCTGGCTGGAGAGTCTAGAACTAGGGGCCATAGTCTCAGGATAAGGGGTCGGCCATTTAAGACTGAAGTGAGGAGGAATTTCTTCACTCAGAGGGTGGTGAATCTTTGGAATTCTCTGCCCGAGAGGGCTGTGAATGCAGAGTCTTTGAGTATATTCAAGGCTGAGATCGATAGATTTTTGGACTCTCGGGGAATCAAGGGATACGGAGATCGGGCAAGAAAGTGGAGTTGAGGCCGATGATCAGCCATGATCTTATTGACTGGCGCAGCAGGCTCGAGGGGCCGAATGGGCTACTCCTGCTCCTAATTTCTATGTTCTTGTGTTGAGAACAATGCAAGGGCTGGCAGTGCGGTGTGAATCTGCTGTGCCTAGGCTTCACGGCACAGGGTAAATTGTCACCTTTACCATTCCCTAGCACCGAACCTGCCGTGTGTGGATATAAATCCAGATTTTCAAACGTGGCAGTTTTAACTCATAGGTAGTACCCTTGTCTTTGAATTGGAACGCAGTGGGTTCAAGTCCCACTCCAGGACTCGAGTACATACGGCAGGAGTTTCCTTGGAGCTGCCATAACTTTGCTGTAAACGCAGCGAAAACCCCGGTGCAGCTTCAAGGAAATTCCTGGTGTTCATACTCAAGTCTTGGAGTGGTATTTGAACCTTCCCGTCCCCCCAACTTCCTGCTCCGTGGAAATTCCTAGCCATAATCAAGGCTGACACTCCAGTGCGGTACTGAGGGAGTGCTGCACTGTCGGAGGTGCCATCTTTTGGGTGAGGTGGACGAGGCCCCGTCTGTTCTCTCAGGTGGGCGTAAAAGATCCCATGGACCTACTTTGAAGAAGAGCAGGGGCGTTATCCTTGCTGTCCTGGGCTAATATTTATCCCTCAATCAACATCACTAAAAAACAGATGATCTGGTCAGTATCACATTGCTGTTTGTGGGAGCTTGCTGTACGCAAATTGGCTTCCGTGTTTCCCACATTACAACAGTGACTCCACTTCAAAAAGTACTTCATTGGCTGTAAAGCGCTTTGGGACATCCTGAGGTTGTGAAAGGCGCTGGAGAAATGCAAAGTCTTTCTTTTCTTTTTGCTCAAGTGCCTTCAGGGGTTATGGCGATATTCCCCCAAAGTTACGGTGGGAATCGGGAGAACCCCGGGGAAAATCTTCCCTCCCCCTCCTCCACCCCACATTATTAAATGGACAGCTCAACTGTATTGCATTTCAATGCAAACTGGTCTGAGGTGGGCCAGAGTGGGATTCTTCCAAAGATATCCGATTCAATATAGTTCCGATCAGTTTGGATTTGCACTTCGGGTTGAGTACTCAGTCCCGGTAAAGCGTCCCTTCCGCCAGGCAGAATATCCTCGTACAAACTGACCTCCGAGCTGGTAATGACAACAATTCGAGGAATAGTAAAGTCGCTAAAGGCATCAACTTCAGTTGGATTTTCTTCATCTTCTGTGACTGAGACTTCGCAGCGCTGACTCTCCCCATAGCTTCCGACCCAGAGCGGGTAATAGGCGAGACTCAAGGACCCAGATACCAGCTGCCATTCCTGGTCTGATGAAAGAGTTGCCCGTTTCCTAGTTTCAGGATTGCTTGACATGGTCTCCTAAGTGATGAGAAAGGGGGAAAGAAAGCACACCATACTAATGTTATAATTCACTTTTGCCCAGCTTAACTCAAGTGCTCTTCTGTCAATGGCCTCTCTATTACTGAACCTCTGTGTCCTTGCACTCATGCAGAATAAATGCTATACTACCGGACCTTTATGAAAAGGGGGGGAGAAGAAGCCATTAGAGAGAGAGAGAGTAGTGAGCAGCGGGAGCACGCAGACCAGATTGATCTCCAGTCTGTGCATACCTTGCTGGGCACATTAAGGGCAGTGTTAGAACGCTACAATTGGTCTCTGTGTGCCGGAGAGGAAAGTTGGCTAGGGTCCCCGCAAAGGCATGTTAGGCAGAGGCCCCTGCTGAAAATAAGTGTGTGTGGATTTTATAAGCACCATTGCAATGAAAGAAAAAAGAAAAAAAAGACTTGCATTTATATAGCGACTTTCACGACCACCGAACGTCCCAAAGCATTTTACAGCCAATGAAGTACTTTTTGAAATGTAATCATGGTTGTAATGTAGGAAACGCAGCAGCCAATTTGCGCTCAGCAAGCTTCCACAAACAGCAATGTGATAATGACCAGATAATTTGTTTTTGTTATGTTGGTTGAGGGATAAATATTGGCCAGGACTCCCCTGCTCTTCTTCGAAATAGTGTCGTGGGATCTTTTGCATCCACCTGAGAGAGCAGACGGGGCCTCGGTTTAACCACTCATCCGAAAGACGGCACTTCCGACAGTGCAGCACTCCCTCAGCACTGCACTGGGAGTTTCAGCCAGGTTTTTGTGCTCAAGTCTCTGGAGTGGGACTTGAACCCACAACCTTGTGACACTCCATCAGCCCACAGACATTCACTGTTAAGGCTCACACAACAGTGACTACACTTCAAAAAGTACTTAATTAGCTGTAAAGCACTTTGGGATATCCTGAGGTTGTGAAAGGCGCTATAGAAATGCAAGTCTTTCTTCCTTTATAATTGAAGAATTTTAATTTCTAAAGAGAAGTCCTTTGATGCCAGGTTTGATGACCACTGTGAAAGCTCAGTTTGTGTCAGGAGATGAACATTTCTAGTTCTCCCTTCTCTCAAGCAGAAATGCATTCCTATTAGAGGTCACTCTATTGCTCGAAAAAGAACCAAACAGAATTGTCATGTGCATTTGAACGACAGTCAACTATTACAGTCCCAGGTGTGAAAACGGCATCTTGTCTGACTCACCATTGAGGGGCGTGAAGTTCCTGAAATTCTGAGGGACAGCAATAATCGTCATTTAGAAAGGCACGGATTAATCAAGGACAGTCAGCACGAATTTGTTAAGGGAAGGTCGTGTCTGACTAACTTGATTGAATTTTTTTGTGGGGTTCTGCAGGGCTCAGTACTAGATCCCTTGCTTTTCGTGGTTTATATCAATGATTTAGACTTCAATGTAAGGGGCATGATTAAGAAGTTTGCAGATGATACAAAAATTGGCCGTGTGGTTGACAGTGAGGAAGAAAGCTGTAGACTGCAGGCAGATATCAATGGACTGGTCAGGTGGGCAGAAAAGTGGCAAATGAATTCAATCCGGAGTTAATGCATCTGAGGAGGACCAACAAGGCAAGGGGATACACAATGGGGCAGTAATTCCTCCCCAAACGCGTGAGTACGGAAGGGGTACTCACGCGTCTGGCCGGAGGAAATGCCGGTTTTCAGCATGCACAGCGCATGCGCTGAAAACCGGCATTTCCTCTCCTCTAACCCAAGAGTTGAAGAGGCTAGCACGTGCGCTGTAGGGGGCAGCGCGTGCGTCTTGGATTTCCTCTGTTTTGGGGGATTTGCGCATGTGTAAAGGCCTCCGGTCTTTACGCTTGTAAAAAGCACACGTAAGTATTTATTTTTACAGGTAAGTGGTGTTTTAGTGCAATTTAGACATTTTTTTCCCACAGGTTTATTATTTTAAAGAATCTACAATAAGGTAAGTTTAGTTTTAGACCCTTTTTATTAAAAATTTATTTTTTTCAAAAAAAAAATTGTTTAAATTATTTTTTAAAACTTATTTATACTTAATTTAATGATTGGGATGTTTTTTAAAATTTTATTTAAAGTTTAAGTAGTGTTTTGGGGTGCAGTACTTCTCATGAGTTTGACAGTTCTTACTCTCAAACTTATGAATGAAGTTTCCCCTCCCCTGATTGGCTGAACAGTGCTCACCTGATCCCAGCCGGCACATCGCACTAACTACGCCGCTGGGTCAGGTTAGCACAGCGCGCCGACATCAGAACCGGGCCACTGACAGGAAATCCACTGCGGGCCAGGTTTCAGATGTCGGCGCGCCGGGTAAGTGCACATCGGGGGCTTGCACGCGCAGCAAGCCCCCGACACCAAGTTCTGGGCCAATAAGTGGTAGAGGAACAGAGAGACCTTGGAGTGCATGTCCACAGATCCCTGAAGGTAGTAGGACAGGTAAAGTGGTTAAGAAGGCATACGGGATACTTGCCTTTATTAGCTGAGTCATAGAATACAAGAGCAGGGAGGTTATGCTTGAACTGTATAAACCACAAGTAAGGCCGCAGCTAGAATACTGCGTACAGTTCTGGTCACCACATTGCAGGAAAGATGTGATCGCACTGGAAAGTGTACAGAGGAGATTTACGAGGATGTTGCCTGGGCTGGAGAATTTTAGCTATGAGGAAAGATTGGATAGGCTGGGGTTGTTTTCTTTGGAACAGAGGAGGCTGAGGGGAGACCCAATTGAGGTGTGTAAAATTATGAAGGGCACAGATAAAGTGGATAGGAAGGACCTATTTCCCTTAGCAGAGAGGTCAATAACCAGAGGGAAAATATTTAAAGTAATTGGTAGTGGGATTAGAGGGGAGTTGAGGAGAACCTTTTTCACCCAGAGGGTGGTGGGGGTCTGGAACTAACTGCCTGAAAGGGTGGTAGAAGCAGAGACCCTCATCGCATTTAAAAAGTACTTGGATATGCACTTGAAGTGCCGTAACCTACAGGGCTACGGACCAAGAGCTGGAAAGTGGGATTAGGCTGGATGGCTCTTTTTCGGCTGGTACAGACACGATGGGCCGAATGACCTCCTTCTGTGCCGTAAATTTCTGTAGCCACAATTTTCCCTACCTCGGCGGGTCCATGGCGGGAGACGTCTGTGGCGGGTCGCGGCCCCGCTGCTGGCTCCATCCTGGCCTCCGGCATGACTTTCCCCTGATAGGGCTTGATAAGCCCGCCCAGCGCATTTCCCAGCCAACTGAAGGAAGCGGGTCTGATGACGTCATTTGATGATGCATCATCAGCCGGTTTCCTTAAAGGGACCATGCACAAATTTACTTTGACATTTGTGCTGTCAGTGTTCTACAGCATTGCAGTGCTGCAAACACTGACCAGCACTGCACAGAGGTGCACGGCTGCACCCAGGCTCTCTCATATGCTTATGGAGGGAGTCACAGCACACAGGGAGGTCCTCTTCCCTTCCAATGGGCAGAAGAGACCACCCCAGGAGACTAACGCAGCCTGGTTGCACATTGCACAGGAGGGCACAAGCAGGGTTGTCGTCAGGAGGACCAGGCTGCAGTGGCGCAAACCTTTCAATGACCTCAGTAGATCACGAAACGTTACTGCAAAGCCACACTCAATCTCGTCCTGCTGTGCCACTCATCACATCCCCATCACTCTGCCTTCCCTACCCTACTCCTGCACATCCTTACTCACACCAACTTACCTTACACCTCCACCCATCCCTCTCTATCTACATTATCACTTCCCTATCTCACCAGCCACCCCTCACACTCACCCTCATCCTAGTGCAATCATACCAACTAACAACACACAAGGGTAGGCACTTGGGTGTTTTAGCCAATGTTCATGTGAAGTTTCTGTTAATGTGCTGTCAAACATTGAAATCTTTATTTTGAACACTTTGCATTCTTGGACAGATTTGTGTGCACCTTTGGAAGTGGCTTAGTGAGTTGCAGTAAATGGTGAAACATAACGGTACTCCCCCCCCCCCCCCCGCAATGGTGATGAGTGTGAAAGGAATGGCTGGGCATTGTAGGGATGATTTATGGTGTTGGTGTGGGCTGGTGCCAACCCGGCGCATCATGTGGCAGTCAGGGTGTACAGTGTTAAGTGAAGTAAATCTGGCCATGGTGAAGCCATCCGTGGCCTCCCGGGCAGCAATGTGGTCGGGTGCTGATGCCCTCTGTCCTGTGCAGCATCAGGTGACTGTGGAGAAGGTTGGTGTGGTTGTTAGTGCTGCTGGTGTGCCTAGTGATGCTGGTGTTGGGGCTGATCGTGGTCAGATTCTGAGGACCAAGGTGAGAGAGTATAAAGTGTACCCATGCTGATGGAATAGATGGCAGGTGAAGTAGAGATGACAGAAGTGATCTGTCAATGGTGGGAGAGGTAATGAGGTCAGACTGGATGGAGACTTGTGTGAAGACTTGCAGCATTCTGAATCTGTAGTGGAAATGCAGTTTAGAGATGCTAGTGGTTAAGGGAACATTTCTCAATCAGCTGGGAGCTTTGAGTTGACACCTGAAACTGTCAACTCATCAGCTGATTCAATGGCCAATGACCTCCCGCCTCAGCTTCACAGACAA
The DNA here is from genome assembly GCF_052327205.1 of Somniosus microcephalus. Classification (NCBI taxonomy): domain Eukaryota; kingdom Metazoa; phylum Chordata; class Chondrichthyes; order Squaliformes; family Somniosidae; genus Somniosus; species Somniosus microcephalus. The sequence goes on from NC_140988.1 coordinate 11,444,341, forward strand.
GGTCTAGGCACAACGGGAAACTGGGAGGTGACCTGTCAAACCCAAAAAACTGGGAGAAAAAGTATTGTTAAGTGGCTGTAAACAAGCCACTAATGACTTGAATTGGGTCCCCCGCCACTGCTTGTCGGGTCTGCTCAGCGCTGGCAGACTCAACATCGGGAAATGCAAGTGTGCGCGTTTTGACAGTGTCCTGACTTGCTGTCAATCATTTCAAATTTCACAGCTGACCCGCCACCAATCGGGTCCACTGAGCGCCGGCCTAAGATTCTATGATACTTGCGCAGTAGATACAATCCAAACTCATTTCAGTCTAAGTACCCTTGTTAACGGCACGATAAGTCTTAATTACTGCCAAACAATCTCTCTTGCATTGAAAATGAACTGTTACAAGTGTGCAGTCTCATTCTGACATCTTTTAATCATTTTTGGAGATTTTAAAAAACATTTTAAAAACTTTTTCTTTCTGTCTCTTTTTTCTCTCTCTCTTAATCCAATCTTTCCTTCCCTCTCTTTATTTTGCTTTCTGTACTTGATTTGACATTGAACTCACCCACTCTAATTTACACTTCCTGGTTCAGGCTCTGCGCTGCTCATTAACAATTCTTCAATCTGATTGGTTAAGGAGATACACAGTTGCCTGCAAGAGGATCAAGGGATATGGGGATCGGGCGGGAAGGTGGAGTTGAGGTAAAAGATCAGCCATGATCTTATTGAATGTCGGAGCAGGCTCGAAGGGCCAAATGGCCGACTCCTGCTCCAATTTCTTATGTTCTTATGTTCACACAGGTCCCAGATGCCCTGTAGAGAGCGCCATGCCATTTCCATCTCTAACTGACAGCAACTTGTCGAGCAAAAGATCATGATAATTAAACGGGCAAGGGCAAGTCTAACGAATGGCGGGAGCTGTTGGTTTGCCAGCTACGGTAAATTCTGGCTTGTTAGAACCCTATTGTCTACTGAGCTTATTAAGACATGCAAATATACTTACAGCTTCTTCGCTGGATACTGAAGACAGAGCAGCAGGATTCAAAACGAAAGACTGGCAGCTGAGGACTAATTCTTTTACTGAGAAGTCACTGGTGGAAGCAGACACTAAATCCTTCTTCACTACACATGTCGGAGAGTGAAAGCAAGGGATACCTTTTGCAAGTGTTGCTCTGTGGAGAATAAATAACTATGTTGGTACAGTACATCTTATTACAGTCTCATTCTGACATCTTTTAATTGTTTTTGGAGATTTAAAAAACATTTTAAAAACTTTTTCTTTCTGTCTATTTTTTTCTCTCTCTCTTAATCCAATCTTTCCTTCCCTCTCTTTATTTTGCTTTCTGTACTTGATTTGACATTGAACTCACCCACGCAGCCTTCAGTCACCTGAGGAAGAGAGTGTTTGAAGACCAGGACCTCAAACCCGGCACTAAGCTCATGGTCTACAGAGCAGCAGTGATACCCGCCCTGCTGTATGACTCAGAGACATGGACCATGTACAGCAGGCACCTCAAAGCACTGGAGAGGTACCACCAACGCTGCCTCCGCAAGATCCTGCAAATCCATTGGCAGGATAGGCTCAGGCCAACATCCCCAGCATCGAAGCTTTGACCACGCTCGATCAGCTCCGATGGTCGGGTCACATTGTCCGCATGCCCGATACGAGACTCCCAAAACAAGCGCTCTACTTGGAGCGCCAGCACGGCAAGAGAGCCCCAGGTGGGCAGAGGAAAGGCCTCAAGGACACCCTCAAAGCCTCCTTGAAAAAGTGTAACATCCCCACCGACACCTGGGAATCCCTGGCCCAAGACTGCACAAAGTGGAGGAAAAGCATCCAGGAAGGCGCCGAACAGCTCGAGTCTCTTCGCCGGGAGCAAGCGGAAGCCAAGCGCAGGCAGCGCAAGGAGCGCACGTCAACCCAAGCATCCCACCCACCATCTGCCCCGCCTGTGACAGAGACTGCAGGTCCCACGTTGGACTCATCAGTCACCTGATAACTCATTTTTAATGTGGAAGCAAGTCATCCTCGGTTCCGAGGGACTGCCTAAGAAGAAGAATTATTGAACTTCTCATAGAGAAGCCAGATTTACACATTGACAGTGCATGCCCATGTGCAATGTTCCCACTAAGGTGCGCGCTCGTACAGCCACGCAGCCATCTGCAAGGTCCCGCGCAGGCCGCTCACCGTCTATTACATTGTAGATACCGCGCAGGCGCAGAAATTTAGAGGGACCACGCATTAAAAGAAACAGGCCGCGCAGAACAAAGCGCAGCTTACTGGGAAGATTGCCTGCGACAGTGCAGCACTCCCTCAGTACTGCACTGAAGTATAACTATTCACAAATTCAGCTGCTTATGAACGTTAGATTTACATAAGACAAGAAAAAATGAGTTTTCATATAGTTGTGTGCTTGTATTTGCTTGGCCATAATCTTTCATTCATAACTAATTCTGCCTCTATTAATTTAAGTCTATATGTACTAATAGTAAATTTGTTGCTGATTGCTGTATCCAACTACTAATCATTTTTTTTAGATGACTTGCTCAATATAATAAAGTAAACTGTGAAGTTAACTAATTTGGATAGTGTTTAATCTGTTTTTGTCATAGATATTTGAATGGAACAATTAGACTTAAATCAGAATATCAAATTTGACTAACCATTGCTGCCATTTATGGAGACTGCTTAGTAAAGCAGGGTCGATTCAACAAATTCATTCAACTGAATGGATACAAACTCCTGTGGCTTGCTGATCTCTGAATCCGTATTCCGATGAAGCAGACATTGGAACATCGGAACAGGTGGCGACCATTCAGCCCCTCGAGCCTGTTCCGCCATTCCATTAGATCATGGCTGATCTGTATCTGAACTCCAGCGACCCGCTTTGGTTCCGTAACCCTCAATACCCTTGCCTAACAAAAATCGATCAATCTCAGTTTTGAAATTTTCAATTGACCCCCCTTTTTGGGGGGGAGAGTTCCAGATTTCCACTACCCCTTGTGTGAAGAAGTGCTTCCTGACATCACCCACACTGAACGGCCTGGCTCTAAAGGTGAGATCTCCCCCTTGCTGTGGTCTCCGCCACCAGAGGATTTAGATAGTGTTTAATGTGGCTATTTTAGCTAACCATTTTAGATAAGTAGTATTATTTTAATTTACTTCTTCCCCCCGCCCTCCTCCCCCGCCATCCATTTCTCTCAGAATGCAGTGTGGAAAAATGGATCATTGAGGTGGGCTTGTGCATAGCATATAACTGTTTGCCGTGCACACAGTGAGATTCGGTGAAGGAAATTGGGATTGGACAACTTTTCTCTGTGAACTGCAAATGGCCCTTTATGTTTAAGTGAAAGACGGTCTATACCTTACAAACTGGAGACAAGGGATGCTTTAGTTAACAGTGAATGCCTCAATTTTAAAATTCTCATCCTTGGTTTCAAATCCCTCCATGGCCTCGCCCCCCTCCCTGTAAAGGGGCGGGAGTTTTGCTACAGCGATACAAAGCCCAGGTTAGACCACATCTGAAGTACTTTGTACCGTTCTGGGTACCGCACCTTAGGAAGGATAAATTGGCCTTGGAAGAACTGCAGCAGAGATTCACCAGAATGTTACCAGGGCTCGAAGGGTTAAATTATGAGGAGAGATTACATCAACTGGGCTTGTATTCCCTGGAATATAGAAGGTTAAGGGGTGATTTGATTTGATTGAGGTTGTTAGGATTTTGAAAGGAATTGATAGGGTAGATAATTTTTTTCTGCTGGTGGGGAAGTCTAGGACAAGGGGACATAACCTTAAATTCAGAGCCAGGCCATTCAGGAGAGGAGTTTGGAAACACTTCTTCACGCAAAGGTTGGTAGAAGTGTGGAACTCTCGCCCACAAACAGCAGAAGATGCTAGCTCAGTTAATAATTTAGAAAGTCCATGTCAGTGTTTATGCTCCACACGAGCCTCCTCCCACCCTTCTTCATCTAACTCCATCAACATATCCTTGTATTTCTTTCTCCCTCCTGTACTTATCTAGCTTCCCTTTAAATGCATCTATACCATTCGTCTCAACCACTCCCTGTGATAGTGAGTTCCACATTCTAACCACTCTCTGGGTAAAGAAGTTTCTCCTGAATTCCCTGTTGGATTATTAGTGACTATCTTATATTTATGGCCCCTAGCTTTGGTCTCCCAAAGATGGGAAGATCTTCTCTATGTCTACCCTATCAAACCCTTTCACAATCTTAAAGACCTCTATCAGGTCACCCCTCATCCTTTGCTTTTCTAGAGAAAAAAGTCCCAAGCCTATTCAATCTTTCCTGATAGTTATAACCTTTCAGATCTGGTATCATCCTAGTACCCTGTAAATCTTTTTTGCACCTTCTCCAGTGCCTCTATATCCTTTTTATAATATGGAGACCAGAACTGTTCACAGTACTCCAAGTGTGGTCTAACCAAGGTTCCATACAAGTTTAACATAATCTTACCTTTTTAAGATGTCAATGCTAAGATAACCATGTAAAGTTTTAAAAATAATAATAATAATAATAATCAACTTTATTGTCATTGTTAGTGCACAAGTGCAGTACAACGAAATGTAGGCTTGCGGCTCCCGAGAGTGTACATTTAGATTAAGACATTTAAACATTCAACATTCATTTGGCTTGTAATGCATTAACATAAACATAATAAAGTGCATTGGCAGATGTGCAGGCTTTAGAGTTTATTTGTGGAGTTCAGTAGGATGACAGCCCTGGGAAAGAAGCTGTTCCTAAATCTGGTCGTTCGGGTACAAAATGGCGTACAAGTCGATCTTATCAGTAGCCCTTATATATACACAATGATCTGCAAGTTTAATTTCTTCCATTGGCCATACTGAAGATGTCTGCTTGAGCGTGAACTCCATAAAGGCCATTGGTTCCACTTTCAATCGGGCAAGAAGGTGGTGACAATTTTGCGCTTCACCATCACGCAGCTTCCTCTTGAACCCGTTAAACGGTACCTGTGATTTCTGTAGGGCCAGAGATCCAGGACAAGCATGACATTGTTCCTCATTGAAGTTCTCCCATCCATGGGGAGGCAATTAGAAACCGCACTATTGGCAAACCTCAGAGCCATCTATACTCTGGCAGTTGGTCACTCATTCACCTTGGACTTAGGTCAGAGGGGGCAAAGCTCGTTGGTTTTGGTCGTTAACTGTATTTGAAGAGTTAGCCTAGAATGAGGTATTCTGCTTCTTCCTCAGGTAGCCCAATTAGATGGGTGTCATTATTCCATTACTAGTCTTTCATAAGAACATGGGAATTAGGAGCAGGAGTAGGCCATTTGGCCCCTCGAGCCTGCTCCGCCATTCAATAATATCATGGCTGATCTCTGACCTCAACTCCACTTTCCCGCCCGATCTCCATATCCCTTAATTCCCTTCGTTCCCCAAAATCTATCGATCTCCGTCTTGAATATACTCAACAACTGAGCATCCGTGGCCCTATGGGGTAGAGAATTCCAAAGATTCACCACCCTCTGAGTGAAGAAATTTCTCCTCATCTCAGTCCTGAATGGCTGACCCCTTATTCTGAGACTGTGACCCCTGGTTCTAGACTCCACAGCCAGGGGAAACATTTTCCCAGCATTAACCCTGTCAAGCCCTGTAAGAATTTCATATGTTTCAATTAGATCACCTCTCATTCTTCTAAACTCTAAGGAATATAAGCCTAGTCTCCTCAGTCTCTCCTCATAAGGCAATCCCCTCATCCCAAAAACCAGTCTAGTGAACCTTCGTTGCACTCCTTCTAAGGCAAGTATGTCTTTCCTTAGGTAAGGAGACCAGAACTGTACACAGTATTCTAGGTGTAGCCTCACCAATGCCCTGTATAATTGTACTTCTTTGCTCTTATACTCTAATCCCATTGTAACAAAAACTAATTCTAATAGCTTTCCTAATAACCCACTTAAGCTCCATCCCAATATAGTGGATTTTAAAATCATGATTACAACAACAACTTGCATTTATAATGCCTTTAAGTAGCATTTGCGCCACACAAGTGCCAGGCAATGACCATCTCCAACAAGCGAGAGCCTAACCACCGCCCCTTGACATTTAACGGCATTACCATTGCCGAATCCCCCACCATCAACATCCTGGAGGTCACCATTGACCAGAAACTTAACTGGACCAGCCACATAAATACTGTGGCTACAAGAGCAGGTCAGAGGCTGGGTATTCTGCGGTGAGTGTCTCACCTTTTGACTCCCCAAAGCCTTTCCACAATCTACAAAGCATAAATCAGGAGTGTGATGGATGAATGCAGCTCCAAAAACACTCAAGAAGCTTAATACCATTCAGGACAAAGCAGCCCGCTTGATTGGCACCCCATCCACCACCTTAAACATTCACTTCCTCCACCACCGGCAGACCGTGGCTGCAGTGTAAACCTGCTACAAGATGCACTGCAGCAACTCGCCAAGGCTTCTTCAACAGCACCTCCCAAACCTCTACCACCTAGAAGGACAAGGGCAGCAGGCGCATAGGAACACCGCCACCTCCAAGTTCCCCTTCAAGTCACACACCATCCTGACTTGAAAATATATCGCTGTTCCTTCATTGTCGCTGGGTCAAAATACTGGAACTCCCTCCCTAACAACACTGTGGGAGCACCTTCACCACACGGACTGCAGTGGTTCAAGAAGGCGGCTCACCACCACCTTCTCGAGGGCAATTAGGGATGGGCAATAAATGCTGTCCTTGCCAGCGATACCAACATCCCGCGAACTAATAAAAAAAAATGTTTTAAACGTAGTAAAATGTCCCAAGGCGATTCACAGGAGCTTAGATCAGACAAAGAATTGACACCGAGCCAAGGAAAGAGACATTAGGACAGGTGACCAAAACTTTGGTCAAAGAGGTAGATTTTAGGGAGCCTGTTGAGGAGGAGAGAGGTGGAGAGGTGAAGAGGTTTGAGGAGGTAATTCCAGAGGTTAGGGCCTAGGCGGCTGAAGGCATGGCCGCCAATGGTGGGCCAAAGGAAGTGGGGGATGGATCAGAGGCCAGAGGTGGAGAAGTGCAGAATTCTCAGTTCTAGCAGAATAAAACTGTGCTACAAGAACAATCTAAGAAGCCAAAAAATCTAGCTGTATGAACAGTCCATTCACATAGATTATAACAGCTGTGATAAAGTTAGGAAGAACACCAGAGATCATTGTGATAATGATGAGTGAATACTCCTGAAATGTATATTTGAAATGCAGCACAAATTTAAATAAATTACTTAAAAACTGAACAAGAATTTCAGTTACTGAGCCAATTTTAGAGAATATTGCAAATGGATGTCATGCTGCAACATGCATCAAAGAATTAACGTCCGCCTCAAACGCTTGGTGAGAACGCCCCATGAATTTAGATAAGATAAGATAAGAAATAGGAGCAGGAGTCGGCCATTCAGCCCCTCGAGCCTGCTCCGCCATTCAATAAGATCATGGCTGATCTTCTACCTCATCTCCACTTTCCTGCACTATCCCCATATCCCTTGATTCGCTTAATATCCAAACATCTATCGATCTCTGCCTTGAATATACTCAATGACTGAGCCTCCGCAGCCCTCTGGGGTAGAGAATTCCAAAGATTCATCACCCTCTGAGTGAAGGAATTTCACCTCACCTCAGTCCTAAATGGCCGACCCCTTATTCTGAGACTGTGACTTCTGGTTCTAGACTCCCCAGCCAGGGGAAACATCCTCCCTGCATCTACCCTGTCAAGTCCTGTAAGGATTTTGTATGTTTCAATGAGATCACCTCACATTCTTCTAAATTCTAGAGAATATAGGCCTCTCCTCCTAGGACAATCCCCCCATCCCAGGAAACAGTCTGGTGAACCTTCGTTGCAGCGGTTCAAGAAGGCGGCTCACCACCACCTTCTTAAGGGCAATTAGGGATGGGCAATAAATGCTGGCCTTGCCAGCGATGCCAACATCTCAAAAACAAATTAAAAAAACCTCTCTCTATGGCAAGTATATCCTTCCTTAGGTAAGGAGACCAAAACTGTGCACAATACTCCAGGTGTGGTCTCACCAGGGCCCTATATAATTGCAGTAAGGCATCTTGGCATAGAAATTGGCCTGAGGCGCAAAGTTCGCCTGGGCGCTGGAATTTGCGCCGCGATCGCCGCATTAGCGATCGCCGCAAATTCAGTTGAAGTGCCCCTAGAGGGAGACGGGGCGCGGCTCGAGGCGCTCCGCGTCCCTCTTAGGGCGCTGAAAGTGAATTTCGCAGCACCACACGCTGCGGCACGGCACACTGCGGTACTGCAGGCCTTCCTCCCACTGTTAAGGGGGAGGGGCCTGCAGCAGCGCGAGCCCCGATCGCGAGTGCCAGCAAAAGAGCCCGGCACCAAGGAGAAGTGCCGGGCTCTCGGGAAACAGCCAGCAATGCCGCAGGGGGGGGGACCAGGAGGTCGGGGACGGAGGTGCTGGCAGGCGGCCGCCAAAAAAGCGGCCGCCCCGCACCCGCCTTAACTTGCGCCTCTGCCGGTGCAGCAAGGCCCCGTGAACCGGGTGCGGGTAGCGAACGGCGCTACAGCGGCGTTCGCTACCAAATATCGCGATCGGGGCGCGAATGGGGTGCTGTGCACACCGATGACATCATCGGTGGCGGCGCAGCGCAAAAGGCTAACGCCACCATTAGCGCCCCTGCTGAATATCGTGGGAGGTGCAGCCAGTGGTGCTACAGGTGGCGCTACTTACCCAATTTCTCCCCCCTTTACTCTTATACCAAATTCTCTTGTAATAAAGAATACCATTTGGTTTCCTAATTGCTTGCTGTACCTGCATGTTAACTTTCAGTGATTCGTGTACAAGGACACCCAGATTCCTCTGAACACCAGCATTTCCCAAACTCTCACCATTTAAAAAATACTCTGCTCTTCTATTTTTCCTAGCAAAGTGGATAACTTCACATTTCTCCACGTTATATTCCATTTGGGAGTTTAAGTAATTTAAAAATGTCTTAATCGAAAAAAACAACCTCAATGAAGCATAGATCAGGATGTTCAAAGCACCTGCAGTACAATTGAAAGTTGATGCTTACCTGTATTTGGGGTGGATTATTGCGTAAATGATGGGGTTGCAAATGGCAGAAACCTTGGCTAATAGAGCAGGAATAGATTTTGCATATGGAGTCAGGATGTCACCGTGTCTAAAAGACAGGAACCGAAAAACATATGAACTGAGTAACAAGGTGGCATAGTTCTACAGACTTTTAGTAAATAGAATCTAATTTGTTGCATACAGCCTATCTATAAAATATTTCCGATTGGTTAAGTCTCTGCCACGTCTGTGTTTTTCTGTTTTCCCGATTGGGGAACCAATTACAAAGTAGACAATAACGAATCATAGTGCACAAAAGTGACTAATCGCATTCCATGACCAATTAAATTCACAAATCTTCAATATACCTGCCAGGACAGCTCACTACCCAACTAAAACTTAGATATTACATAAGACATCAAGGTACAGTACTTGTAGTTATCGAGCAGTTCTAATGTGTTGCAGTATATTCCCATTATAAACTTTTTGGATAGTATATAGAATATACAGTAGTAATTTTATATTGCATTAAATGCAATACGTATGCCCAATGACGGACAGGTAAAGACTCTCTGGTCCATCCAACCTGTCCCACATAATTGTGATACCTTGTGTACCGCAGTATATCCAGTGCAGTGCTGAGGGAGTGCTGCACTGCAGGAGGTACCGTCTTTCGGATGAGATGTTAAACCGAGGCCCCGTCTGCTCTCCCAGGTGGACATAAAAGATCCCATGGCACTATTTCGAAGAAGAGCAGGGGAGTTATCCCCAATGTCCTGGCCATTATTTATCCCTTAATCAACATCACAAAAACAGATTATCTGGTCATTATCACATTGCTGTTTGTGGGAGCTTGCTGTGCGCAAATTGGCTGCCGCGTTTCCCACATTACAACAGTGACTCCACTTCAAAAAGTACTTCATTGGCTGTAAAGCGCTTTGAGACGTCCGGTGGTTGTGAAAGGCGCTATAGAAATGTAAGTCTTTCTTTTTTTCTTTCATATACACTCCACCCCACCATTAACCATGTGATCTCCTGGGAGAAGCGAAAAACCAGATAAAAACCCAGGCCAATTTGGGGAACAAAATCTGGGAAATTCTTCTCTGATCTCCCCCTAGGCGATCGAAACTCATCCAGGAGATCACTCTGGCCTTGCAGTTCCTCGCAGTACCTTCCTTCTGTATGAGGTGATCTCCACCCCAGCCAGAAACAGGCCCAGCTCTCGCTTGAAGGATTTCAGCTAAATTGGAAATCCCTCAGGCTTCGACACATGGCCCGGCATCATCCTAGTCTGCAATCCTGATCTCGTTCGGGCTCACCCCCTCAACCGGCCCCACTAGATCCAACTCACCTCCGAGCTCAGGAGCAACTCTGCAGGAGGTGCAGGTGCTAAAATTCTGGTGGTGTTGAGGGGGACGTGTTCAACCGATCTCCAATTCTTGAACTGTTAAACCCGGATAGTGAGTGGTAACAGGCTATGTAACCATGGAAGGTACGACAACAAATGTTGATTCCCGTCCTCACCCAATCTTCACATACCAAGCATTCACAGCAGGAGTGGATCCATGGAATCAGGAATGGGAACCATGAACAACTTTTCCCCCTCTCAGTGTCAGCTGCGGCTCAGTGGGTAGCACACTTGTCTCTGAGTCAGAAGGTTGTGGGTTCAAGTCCCACTCCAGGGACTTGAACACATAAAAGAAACAATCTAGGCTGACACTACAGTGCAGTGCTGAGGGAGTGCTGCACTGTTGGAGGTGCTGTCTTTCGGATGAGACATTAAACCGAGGCCCCGTCTGTTCTCTCAGGTGGATGTAAAAGATCCCATGGCACTATTTTGAAGGCGAGCAGGGGAGTTCTCCCTGGTGTCCTGGGGCCAATATTTATCCCTCAACCAACATCACTAAAACTGATTATCTGGCTGTTATCACATTGCTGTTTGTGGGAGCTTGCTGTGCGTAAATTGGCTGCTGCGTTTTCCTCATTACAACAGTGACTGCCCTTCAGAAGTACTTCATTGGCTGTAAAGAGCTTTGAGACATCCGGTGGTCATGAAAGGCGCTATAGAAATGCAAGTCTTTCTTTCTTTCTCTCCAGCCTGGGGACAGGAAGCTCAATCTGTAGCATCCCTGCAGTGCCAGCTGAAATCAGCCAACCCAAGGAATGATCGCATTTCATGGTCTGTTCTGAGTGTAGCAGACCAGGCAATGCATTCACCAATGGAATCAGAGGGGAGGCCTCTGTCTCGATCTTCAAGCGCAATTTAAAAAAATGTTTTCATGTTATTCCTTTTTATTTTCTTGCACCAAATAGTCCTGATCACATTTACTCGTTCTAACCAAGAATCGACAAGAAGACTGTTGCATTGCTTGACTTGACTCTAGACTTGACTATTGCAACGCACTCCTGGTTGGCCGCCCACGTTCTACCCGACATAAATTTGAGGTCATCCAAAACTCTGCCGCCCGTGTGCTAACGCGCACCAAGTCCCGCTCCTGTGCTCGCTGACCTACACTGGCTCCAGGTTAAGCAACGCCTCGATTTTAAAATTCTAATACTTCTTTTCAAATCCCTCCCAAAGCCTCAGCCCTCCCTATCTCTGTAATCTCCTGCGGCCCTATAATCCCCCGTGATCTCTGCGCTCCGTCTATTCTGGCCTTTTGAACATCCCCAATTTTAATCGCTTCACCATTGGCGGTCGTGCCTTCAGCTGCCTAGGTCCTAAGCTCTGGAATTCCCTCCCTAAATCTCTCCACCTGGCCACCTCGTTCCTCCTTTAAGGCTCTCCTTAAAACCTACCTCTTCGACCAAGCTTTAGGTCACCTGTCCTAACATCTCCTTATATGGCTCGGTGTCAAATTTTGTTTTGTTGATAACACTCCAGTGAAGTGCCTTGGGGCGTTTTATTATGTTAAAGGTGCTATATAAATATAATAAATATAAACTGTTGTTGCATTTTCTGGAATAGCCACTTGGGAAACAGAAATGAGGTGATGGGGCAACTGATTATGGGCACTAATCCTGTAACATCGACACTGTGAACAGAGGTGGTCATTGCCACCTCTGTGTCTTTTCTGATTGGATGGGGTAGGAAGTGTTTATTCATGGTACTTCAGCCATCATGAAGTGTGGGGCAGGCTTGATGGGCCATCTAGTCTTTTCCTGCCCGTCAATTTTGTACGTGTGTAATAACTTACATTGGTGATTCGAATTATCGCTGAGCTTAAGATACCATTGGGTATTATTGCAAAGCTCTGGTAGAACCATAAATGATTTAGTAACATAGATGTCTAGGTAACCATAGCTGGAAATCTTACAACTGGCTGTAATTGTAAAGCATATTTTAACAGATAAGTTTGGGAACATGTTGGTTTTCAATGGATTGAATAATTGCTTTGTAGAAATTCTTCGACATCGTACATTGTTTGTCTTAAAGGAAAGTGAAGCCAAGGTTTCTAGCCCAGTGTCTGTGTCTGGTATTTTTCAGTTTGTTTCACAAAGCCCTGGGCACATGTTTTCGGACTTTAACTTCGATAGAAAGAACATAAGAATTAGGAGCAGGAGTCGGCCATACGGCCCCTCGAGCCTGCTCCGCCATTCAATAAGATCGTGGCTGATCATCGACCTCAACTCCACTTTCCCGCCTGATCTCCATATCCCTTGATTCCCCATCAGTCCAAAAATCTATCTACCTCAGCCTTGAAAATACTCAACGACTCAGCATCCACAGCCCTCTGGGGCAGAGAATTCCAAAGATTCACAACCCTCTGAGTGAAGAAATTTCTCCTTGTCTCAGTCCTGAATGGCCGACCCCTTATCCTGAGACTATGCCTCTTATTTATAGATTCTCCAGCCAGGGGAAATAATCTCTCAGCATCTACCCTGTCAATCTCCCTCAGAATCTTATGTTTCAATGAGATCTCCACTCATTCTTCTAAACTCCAGAGAGTATATGTCCAATCTACTCAAAGGAAAGTAGTGAGTGAGGAGGACATAAAAAACCTGCAAGGGGACATAGACAGGCTAAGTAAGTGGGCAGAGATTTGGCAGATGGAATACAATACTGGAAAGTGTGAGGTTATGCACTTTGGCAGGAAAAATCGTAGAGCAAGCTATTATCTTAATGGCAAGAAACTGGAAAGTACTGAAGTACAAAGGGATCTGGGGGTCCTGGTGCACGAAACTCAAAAGGTTAGTATGCAGGTGCAGCAAGTGATTAAGAAGGCCAATGGAATGTTGGCTTTCATTGCTAGGGGGATAGAATATAAAAATAGGGAGGTATTGCTTCAGTTGTACAAGGTATTGGTGAGACCGCACCTGGAATACTGCGTACAGTTTTGGTGTCCATACTTAAGAAAGGACATACTTGCTCTCGAGTCAGTACAAAGAAGGTTCACTCGGTTAATCCTGGGGATGAGGGGATGGACATATGAGGAGAGGTTGAGTAGATTGGGACTCTACTCATTGGAGTTCAGAAGAATGAGAGGCGATCTTATTAAAACATATAGGCCTAGAAATTCAGTGGGCTGCGCCACCAGTTAGCGCCCAAAGAGGGCACTCAGTGGCTTTAGCGCCACTGGCCACACCTCCCGCGATATTTAGCGGGGCGCGAATGGCGGCGTTAGCCTGTAGCGCTGCGCCGCCACCGATGACGTCATCGGTAGTGCGCAGCGCCCCGCTCCCGCCCCGATCACCATATTTGGTCGCGCCCGCCTCTTTAACGCCGGTTCCAAATCGCGACCGGTTCACAGGGCCTACCTGTGGCGGTAGTGGCGCAAATTAAGGTGGAGGTGCGCGGCATTGCCGGCTGTTTCCCGAGAGCCCGGCACTTCTCCTTGGTGCCGGGCTCATTTGCCGGCACTCGCGAGCGGGGATCGCGTTGTTGCAGGCACCTCCCCCTTAACAGTGGGAGGAAGGCCTGCAGTACCGCAGCGTGCCGTGCTGCAGCGTGTGGCGCTGCGGCACGTTGCGCTGCGATAATCAGTTTCAGCGCCCCAAGCGGGACGCGGGGAGCCTCGAGTAGCGGCCCGCTTCCGTTTGGGGCGCTGAAACTGAATATCGGGATGGCGCTAGTGGCTCCGCTCGCAGCGGTAATTCCGGCGCCCAGGCGAGCTTGGCGCCCCAAACGGCGCCCAACTGAATTTCTAGGCTATAAGATTGTGAAGGGGTTGGATCGGGTGGATGCGGGGAGGATGTTCCCGATGATGGGTGAAACTAGAACTAGGGGGCATAGTCTTACAATAAGGGGCTGCTCTTTCAAAACTGAGATGAGGACGAACTACTTCACTCAGAGGGTGGTAGGTCCATGGAATATGCTGCCCCAAAAAGCTGTAGAAGCTACATCATTACATAAATTTAAAACAGAAATAGACAGTTTCCTAGAAGTAAAGGGAATTAAGGGTTACGGGGAGCGGGCAGGAATTTGGACATGAGTCTAGGTTCGGATCGGTCATGGCCCTGTGGGTAGCGGAGCGGGCCCAGGGGCCGCGTAGCCTGATCCTGCTCCTATTTCGTGTGTCTAATTCTGTTAGATTCAGGAGATGGTTCTGTGATAGTAGATTGGCGGTTAGGATCAGATCAGCCATGATCTTATTGAATGGCGGAGCAGGCTCGAGGGGCCGAGTGGCCTACTCCTGCTCCTATTTCTTATGTTCTTATGTTCTTATGTAATCTCTCCTCATAGGACAACCCTCTCATCCCAGGGATCAATCTAGTGACCCTTCATTGCACCACCTCTAAGGCAAGTACATCCTTCCTCAGATAAGGAGACCAAAACTGTGCATGGTGTTCCAGGTGTGGCCTGGCCAAAGCCCTGTACAATTGTAGCAAGAAAAATCGGGAGAGGTGTATATCACGCAGCCGATCCGTATATTGCCCATTTGAGACTATCACCAAAAGTTAAAATGACACCTATACTGTGTGAACTTCTCCATGCTCACAGATAGGGATACTTAAGGGAGGGAAGGAAGTGAAAGAAATAAAGGACTTAAATAGCACCTTTTACGACTTTGTAACGTAGCAGCCAAAAGTTGCACACAGCAAGGTCCCACAAACAGCAATGAGATGAATGACCGGATAATCTATTTTACTGAATGTTGTTTGAGGGATAACTATTGGCCAGGACACCGGGAGAACTCCCCTGCTCTTCTTCGAATAATGCCGTGGAATCTTTTACATCCACCCGAGACAGCAAACTCAGTTTAACGTCTCATCCGAAAGACGGCAGTTCCAACAGTGCGGCACTTGCTTGAGATCATGACCTTCTGACTCAGAGGCAAGATTGCTGCCACCTAGCCAAGGCTGACACCTTGTGGAGTGCAGCATATTACATGTATAACTATACCGTAATTATAACTGAATATAAACATCATTGTGTGGTTAACCAGCATCAAGATATATCTTGTGACTGATAGGTCTACTATCTCCTTCGCTTGATATATTAGACCAATACACTTATTACGAGCCAGTCCAGTATCATTAGATAAAGGAAAATGCACCAAGGATTTTAGCTGCAAGTGACACTTATTCTTTTGTTTATCTTCATCCAGCGTACTTCCAGAAGTACATGGTCCGATGACTACTTATTATGGTTCTCCACTGACATCTGTTTGTGGAACCAAGGCGGGTAGATGGAGTTAAGGTACAGATCAGCCATGATCTAAATGAATGGTGGAATAGGCTTGAGGGGCTGAATGGCCTCCTCCTGTTCCCATGTTCCTATTTGGTATTGAGCAATAAGTTTAGCCTGTCATTTGATTCTTACTCAGAGTGGGCAAAGCCAGGAAATGGTTTAGATAAACCTCATTGGTGCAGTACAACTGATCTTCAAAGGCGAAAGTTTGGATAGCGTATGGTGAGTTACCCTTCTTTCGGATCATAGTTAGAATCAAGAATCTTAGAAATTTACAGCACAGAAGGAGGCCGTTCGGCCCTCAGTGCCTGTGCTGGCTCTTTGAAAGAGCCGTCGTGCTCGGTCCCACACCCCCACTTGTTGTCCGTAACCCTGTAAGTTCCTCATCCTCAAGTACCTGTCCAGTACATTGGCTCCTGGTTAAGCAATGCCTTGATTTCAAAATTCTCATCCTTGTTTTCAAATCCCACCGTGGCCTCGCCCCTCCCTATCTCTGTAATCTCCTCCAGCCCCACAACCCCCTGAGATATCTGCGCTCCTCTAATTCTGCCCTCTTGTGGATCCCTGATTATAATCGCTCCACCATTGGTGGCCGTGCCTGCTGTTGCCTAGGCCCTAAGCTCTGGAATTCCCTGCCTAAACCTCTCTGCCTCGCTACCTCTCTTTCCTCCTTTAAGATGCTCCTTAAAACCTACTTCTTTGACCAAGCTTTTGGTCACCTGCCCTAATTTATCCTTAAGTGGCTCGGTGTCAAATTTATTGTCTTGAAATACTCCTGTGCAGCACCTTGGGATGTTTTACTACGTTAAAGGCACTATATAAATACAAGTTGTTGTTATTGTTGTATAATGTGCTTACTTGATGCACAGGGAAGAGACTTTAATCAGAGTGAGCGGTAGGAGTTATCAAAATTTCCTTGGGACTATTTTACCTAAATATCATTACTTGAGTGAATAAAAAGCTGAGTTTAATTGGGTGTTTTTTTGGTTGGGTGTTTTTTTGGTTGGCGGGGGGGAAAGAACTTTGTTTAAAGGATGCAAAGCCAAGGTTAATACGAGATAAACAGTATACAGAAAATGACTTACCCTGCACATCCAATTAATGCAACACTTGCATATGGAGACCACGAGAGCACAAACACAATGATGACTACAAATGCAAGCTTGGCCAGTTTCCATTCATTCTTTATCATCTGTTGCTGGCTAACATATATTTTTCTTCTACAGCCTTTCATCTTCTCAATATCCCTAAGGTGAAAACAACAGCTGTTAACAGTTGAAATTTAAAGGTGCTTTAAAAAAAAATAGAATGATAAATATAAAAAGTGATAACCAGTGGAATCGTGCCAAATATTGTTAGAACAAAGTCTAAGAACAGAAGAACAGAAGAATTAGGAGCAGGTGTCGGCAATTCGGCCCCTCGAGCCTGCTCCGCCATTCAATAAGATCACGGCTGATCTTCGACCTCAACTCCACTTTCCCGCCCGATCTCCATATCCCTTGATTCCCCTAGAGTCCAAAAATCTATCGATCTCTGTTTTGAATATACTCAACGACTGAGTATTCACAGCCCTCTAGGGTAGAGAATTCCAAAGATTCGCCACCCTCTGAATGAAGAAATTCCTCCTCATGGCAGTCTTAAATGGCCGACCCCCTATCCTGAGTCTATGCCCCCTAGTTCTAGACTCTCCAGCCAGGGGAAACAACCTCTCAGCACCTAGGCGAACCTCTCCTCAAACTTTCCAACCCCTCAACTTCAGTTCCATTGAAGTGTGTAGAGGAGCAATCACTGATATCAAGAATTACGTTCCTGGAGCTCGAATGTTTGCAATATATTTGACTAAACATGATCCATAATTTCTGGTCTAATTCCCTTTTGAAAGCTACTATTGAAACGGAAGTGGATAAATTCTTGAAGGAGAAAAAATTGCCGGGGTATGGGGAAAGGACTGGGGAGTGGGACTAACTGGATTGCTCTTCGAAAGAGCCGGCGCAGACTCGATGGGCCGAATGGCCTCCCTCTGTGCTGTACTATTCTATGATTCTATGATGCTTTGTCTAGTTCAAGATTTTTCATAGACCAAGAATTAGCAATGTGTTTATCAGGGTTCGGCAGTGATAATGTTTGGCACAGAGAATGAATAGGAAGGTTATGAAGGCCTTAGAGAGGGCGCAGAAAAGATTTACGAGAATGGTTCCGGGGATGAGGGACTTCAGTTACGTGGATGGACTGGAGAAGCTGGGGTTGTTCTCCTTGGAGCAGAGAAGGTTGAGAGGAGATTTGATCGAGGTGTTCAAAATCAGGAGGGGTCTGGACAGAGTAGATAGAGAGAAACTGTTCCCGTTGGCAGAAGGGTCGAGAACCAGTGGACACAGATTTAAGGTGATTGGCAGAAGAATCAAATATGACATGAGGAAAAACTTTTTTACGCAGCGAGTGGTTAGGATCTGGAATGTACTGCCTGAGAGGGTGGTGGAGGCAGATTCAATAGTAGCTTTCAAAAGGAAATTGGATAAGTACCTGAGGGGAAAAAATTTGCAGGGCTACAGGGAAAGGGCGGGGGAGTGGGACTAGCTGAAGAGTTGGCATGGGCTCCACGGGCCAAATGGTCTCCTTCTGTGCTGTAACCATTCTATGATGCTATGTAAGATATAAAATATATGGTACACGTTTAGAAAGTCTAGATATATTAACACTGGCTAAAAGAATCTGTGGCAAGAGTGGGTGCGGCGGGGGGTGGGGGGGGGGCGGTGGTGCGGGGAATTTGTCTCTTCGAAATGGAGTTCCGGTGTGATGGGACTTTTCTCCACTCCCCATCGTCTCCACCTCAACCCTGACCCATCTTTCCGGTTGCTGCTCCTGGCAGGATTCCCATCGTCAAGGGAGAGCCCACCAATGCAAGCAAGGAAACTTGCTGGTCGCTGCAGCACTAGGAGAGGCGGGGAGGGACTTTAAAGGGGCAGAAGTGTCCCAAAGATCAGAATGAAGGCACCCACTGAAGGCCTCAGCCAAGACCCGAGACCTTCAGCAACAAGAGTTTGTTGCTGACTGGAGGAAGAGGAGGCAGCTATAGGGTCAACTCATTAGAGGAACTCACGGCCTTTAGGAACATAGGAACAGGAGGAGGCCATTCAGCCCCACGCGCCTGTTCCTCTTTTAATTAGATCATGGCTGAGCTGTACCCCAGCTCCATTTACCCACCTTTGCTCCATATCCCTTGATACCCCTTACCTAGCAGCTTCAATTGACCCAGCATCCATGGCTTTTTGGAGGAGATAATTCTAGACTTCCACTACTGTCCCTATTTACTATTGAGTGAAAATAAATGACCGTCCCATCAACTCGTTACAATCACTAGAACATATGGTAGCTACCCAGGAAGCTAAGAAATCTCACTGAGCATGCACAGAGGTCTTCCAAACCCTACCCCCCACACCCATAGCAAAAGTGCCCAGAATGGCTCTGTGCTCACACTTCTACACAAGTAGTGCCAATGCTGTACTGGGGTAGTCAGTATAGCATTGTGGGTTTAGAATATTTATACTGTAAAGATTCTCTTCAAACAAAAGGAAGCCATCTCCATGAAATGGTAAAAAAAAAATGACAGAATCATGTTTTTGATGTGAATTACAATGTTAATGAGCTGTACAAAGTTAAAACGTTTTTTTTTGCATCTCTTGTAGTCACTCGAGTGACCATAATGGTCACAGGTCGGAACGTGGGAGCAGGAGGAGACCATTCAGCCCCTCGAGCCTGCTCCGCCATTCAATGAGATCATGGCCGATCTGTATCTTAACTTCATCTACCTGCCTTGGTTCAGAATGAGTGGGGGAGAAATTGGGTGAGTAGCGCCACTTGTTAGCGCCTAAAGAGGCAGGCAGTGGCTGTAGCGCCACTGGCTGCGCCTCCCGCGATATTGAGTTGGGGCGATAATGGTGGCGTTAGCCTTTTGCGCTGCGCCGCCACCGATGACGTCATCGGTGTGCGCAGCACCCCATTCGTGCCCCGTTCATGATATTTGGTTGTGAACGCCGCAGTTGCACCGTTCACTACCCGCGCCCGGTTTACGGGGCCTTACTGTGCCGGCAGCGGCGCAAGTTAAGGTGGAGGTGCGGGGCGGCCGCCAACCAGCACCTCCGTCCCTGGCCTCCTGACCCCCCCCGGCGGCATTGCCGGCTGTTTCCCGAGAGCCCGGCACTTCTCCTTGGTGCCGGGCTCGTTTGCCGGTATTCACGATCGGGGATCGCGCTGTTGCAGGCCCCTCCCCCTTAACAATGGGAGGAAGGCCTGCAGTACCGCAGCGCGCCGTGCCGCAGCGTGTGGCGCTGCGGCACGTTGCGCTGCGATATTCAGTTTCAGCGCCCTAAGAGGGACGCGGAGCGCCTTGAGCCTCGCCCCGTCTCCCTCTAGGGGCAATGAAACTGAATATCGGACGATCGCTGAAGACTCGAACGCTGCGCTAAATCCTGCGCTCAGGCGAACTTGGCGCCAGTTTGGCGCCTCAACCCAATTT
Source organism: Somniosus microcephalus (assembly GCF_052327205.1). NCBI lineage: Eukaryota > Metazoa > Chordata > Chondrichthyes > Squaliformes > Somniosidae > Somniosus > Somniosus microcephalus. Next base: position 11,464,533 of record NC_140988.1, read on the forward strand.
CTAGGCCAGTATGTTTAATGCTGGAATAGGGGCCTTGGTTCCATAACTCTTAATACCCTTGCCTAACAAAAATCTATCAACCTCAGTTTTTGAAATTTTCAATTGACCCCCCACCCCCAGCCTCAGCAGCTTTTTGGGGGAGAGAGTGCCAGATTTCCACTACCCTTTGTGTGAAGAAGTGCTTCCTGTCATCACCCCTGAATGGCCTGGCTCTAATTTTAAGGTTAGGCCCCCTTGTTCTGGACTCTTCCCCGCCCCCCATCCCACCAGAGTTCAACAGTGTCCTTAAAAGCAGTCATGACTTCGATGGTGACTTCCTTACCTGCATCTGCTCTTGATGGCCTTGAGCATACATATATAGCAATATGATATCACAATCAATGGCACAATGAAAACAAAGCAGCATAGCATCAAAGTGTAACTCCTGTGAGATGGAGAAACTGTCACGTAATCCCAGGTACAGGAAGTCATTAGGCCTTCAAGGATGTATGAACCTGTGCCAAATATGAAAATACAATTTTGAAGAATGTGATTAAAACCTTTCCAAAGGGGACAGACAACAGCACACAGGACAATGCATAGAACTGTTCACTTACCTTAGACAACTTTGAATACTAAATTTCTATGGCACCTTTCAAACTGCACATTTTATTACAGCACTAATGAATATTCTGGTGTGTTTAATGCTGGAATAGAGGACAATGAGCCTTTATTTCAATATAAAGCATTGCTGTAGACGTCACCCCCACCAGTGTGGTTCTGAGGAGGGAGGACCAGACAGGTGAAGGGGTCAGAAATTCCAGTCTGGCCTAGTGCGGAGCATGGACTGATCACCCACTGGTAGGACGACACACTCAGTTCTGCTGGGATTCCAACCCATTTCCTGCAATTAGCCACCTACCTGCAACTCCTACATCAAAGTGTCTGGGGAGAGTTCCTGGGCTAGTTCACAAATTCCGCCCAGTTTGTCCAGAGGAGGCCAGAGTAGGACGCTCGCCAGATGGGAGCTGCTATGCATTCTGCTGAGGCCCCAGACCTTCAGCTGGCCAAAGATCATTGATGCTGGAGGGAATCGAATATTTTTTATTATGCCTGCAAATGGCTCCCTACAGAGCTGAATATTTGGTTCTGTGCAGTTTCTTTGGCCCAGGAAAGCCCTTGCAGGGGGTGTGGGGGGTGGGGGGGGGGTGAGGGTGAAGTCGCTGGTGGAGCCAGGGGGCTCCAGGTTACATCGGCCTATTGGAGTGAGCACTGTTGAAGTGTCCTTCCAGCGGCCCACCGGATCCGTGGAAACAACGCCAAACCACCTGGCAATTTTGGGGGGGGGGCCAAGGGCCTATTGCTCAGGTGGGAATAGATTCCACTCTGCCACTCTTGCTCTAGTAGAGCGGGACCCCCTGAAGTTCAGGCCCAATGCGCTAACAAGGCTTCAGAGGAACTCCTACAGTCCCACTGAGGCCCCTGGAAAGGCCCTAAATCCTCGGCAACCAAAGGTAAATTATCCCGTTTCAGGCCATTCACAAATCCAAGCTACTTCTAGATTTCTTCAACCTCATGGCGGGGCAATAATAGAAACATAGAAACATAGAAGATCGGAGCAGGAGTAGGCCATTCGGCCCCTCGAGCCTGCTCCGCCATTTAATGAGATCATGGCTGATCATCCAAATTCAGTACCCTGTCCCTGCCTTCTCCCCATATCCCTTGATCCCTTTAGCCTCAAGAAATATATACAACTCCTTCTTGAATATATTTAATGAATTGGCCTCAACTGCCCTGTGTGGTAGAGAATTCCACAGGTTCACCACTCTCTGGGTGAAGAAATTCCTCCTCATCTCAGTCCTAAATGGCTTACCCCTTATCCTTAGACTGTGACCCTTGGTTCTGGACTCCCCCGCCATCGGGAACATCCTTCCTGCATCTAGTCTGTCTAGTCCTGTTAGAATTTTATAAGTTTCAATGAGATCCCCTCTCATTCTTCTAAACTCTAGCGAATATAAGCCTAATCGACCCAATCTCTCCTCATCTCCTCATAATGGTCATTTAAATATAAAACTATCTTAAATACTGATTGATACCAGACCAGAAAATAAGCGGATGCCATATCTCTGAAGGCTTGTAAGGCTGCACTGGGTCGAGTTCCCAAGGTAGTCCGGGGATGACCCACAGACCCATCCCTTTGACATGAGACAGGAGCAGAAGATTCTTCCATGTTCCCCCTGTTCCCCCCCCCCTAGAAAATGGCTCGCTGTAACTGGGTTGAGTCCCAATTTCCAGCCCCTAACCCAGAGATCTGCTGGGTTTCTGCCTGCTTCAGGGCCTGTGTACTTAACTAGAAATATATATACAGGAAACTCTTTGGTATCCGGCACCGACGGGACTGGCGTGTTGCTGGTTGATCAAAAATTTCCAGATGACGGAGAGGGTTATCTACCGAGGCTATTTTTAACAAAGAAAAATTTAAAAAAAATCAAGAAATGTGCAGTGTACAGTAATTGGGTACTCACCTACAGAATGTTGTGTTGAATGGATGGTGGAAGATGCTTGATTAAGTACAGTACTGCCAGTTGAGGGTAATGCAATGCAATGACTACCAGCAGCGTGGGAGACACACAGTACCCCTGTAAAATGGCGGATCAGAAGAGACTACCGGCAGCGCGGGAGAGTCAGACTCCTGTTATTGAGGTGTTCCGACTTCCGACAGCGCCAAGAAGCCGAGTAGTGGCAGTTTGGAGAACTACCCCCACTGACTAACTCGGCCACCGCGGGAGACTCGGACTCGGCAACATTGCCGGTTATTGAGGTGTTGTTTTCGGAGTGAGAATTTTGCCGGTTAATAGAGAATTCCAGATATTTAGGTGCCGTTTAAACGAGAGTTCCCTGTATCAAAAAATATGCAACCGTTTGTGAAAATTCACTCGTGCATCTTTCATACACTTCGAGTTCACAGTCTTAATAAAAATGTCCTCAAAATAAATTATGTAACTGATTTATTTTAAAGTCTAGATTCCCTTCTCAAAATAAAGCTCAAGGTTGAACCAAGTTCACCAGAGGTAACACACTAACCCTAGATAACCAGAACATGATATTACAATAATAGTTGACAGATGTACTTACTCCATCCAAACAGTGGAGGGAGACTCCATGCAAGTGAGTACAGCCAAATGGCAAGGATGATCTGCTGAGTGTTCCTCTTTCTTGTCAAACCAATCGATTGCAACGGCTTAGTAATGACCTGGTAGCGGTCAATAGATATCGCCATTAAAGTAATCATGGACGTAATTCCAAATAATGCTCCACAAAAGCCATAAAGTTCACAACCTGCGGCAAAACACCAACATAAGGTACTCAAGTTCAACACGAATGGTCTACACGTTGGGCTGGATCTCGTTCTCTGGGGGGGGGGGGATTTCCACTGAGGTTTTCCCACTCATTTGGGGTCATTTTAAACTTATGGGGTGATTTGTGTAAAATGGGCGATTGTTGAGTTAGCCAGCCAGTGTCAGCTGTGGCTCAGTGGGTAGCACCCCTTGCCTCGGAGTCAGAAGGTTGTGGGTTCAAGTCCCACTCCATAGAGACTTGAGTACAAAAATTCAGGCTGGCTCTCCAGTGCAGTGCTGAGGGAGTGCTGCACTGTCGGAGGTGCCGTCTTTCAGATGAGACATTAAACGAAGGCCCCGTCTACTCTCCCAGGTGGATGTAAAAGATCCTGTGGCACTGTTTCGAAGAAGAGCAGCGGGAGTTCTCCCTGGTGTCCTGGCCAATATTTATCCCTGAATCAACATCACTAAAAAACAGATTATCTGGTTATTATCACATTGCTGTTTGTGGGACCATTGTGTGCAAATTGGCTGCAGCGTTTCCCTCATTACAACAGTGACTACACTTCAAAAGGTCTTAATTGACTGTAAAGCATCTTCGGACATACGGCCCCTCGAGCCTTCTCCACCATTCAATAAGATCATGGCTGAACTTCTACCTCAACTCCACTTTCCCCCCTGATCCCCGATTCCCTTAGTGCCCAAGAATCTATTGATCTGGTCTTGAATATACTCAACGACTGAGCATCCGCAGTCTGGGATGGAGAATGCCAAAGATTCACAACCCTCTGAGTGAAGAGATTTCTCCTCATCTCAGCCCCTTATCCTGAGACTGTGACCCCTAGTGCTAGACTCTCCAGCCAGGGGGAAACAACCTCTCAGCATCTACCCTGTCAAGCTCTCTAAAATCTTTATACATTTCAATGAGATCACCTTTCATTTTTCTAAGCTCCAGAGAATATAGACCTAGCCAAACGAAAGACCCGAACAGGAAGGACGGTGGCTTCCTTGTCAATAGTGAACGGTTAGTGAATGTTTGACAATGGCAAACAGTTTTAGCCATTCAAACAATTAACACCTAAGGGGTAAACTTTTCCCCGGTGGAAGCCCAAGCCATGCTGAAAGCCAAACCTCATTTAGCATTTGGCTGGCATAGGTCGTGGACAGAGAAACGGTGCCACCCACCAGCTCCAGGCCACCGCACTACCGGAACAGCAGGAGGGAGGTAGGTTCGTGGGAGGGTGGGCTCAGGGTCTTAGGAATGGGGGGGCACCCGGAAGGGACAGAGACCCAGGCCCCTCTCAGCCCCACAAATAGGCAATAAAACTCACCCCGTGAGCTTGTGTTTGGCATCACCGCCATCTGATACTGAGCAGAGAGCTTGCTCCCTCCCGGCTCCACATTCAGGTAACTTACCTCTTTTTGCTGCAGGTGTTTTGTCGCGACGGCGCGGGCAAACCAGTCGTGTAGCAGGAACTTCAAGCAGGAGTTAGGCCCCTTATTTGTGTATTGCGATGGGCAAACGGCCCGCTTCAGTTGAGGGGTAAAGGACGCCTCTTGTTTGTCCTTACCCAATATGGCGGCCGACGCTTCGTCCAGCCGGAAGCGCGCACTCACTTCGTGCCAGCCATTTTGGGGACTTAGCAGGCCGCGCAGCGCCTGAAAAAACACATCCGGCAGCAGAATGCCACTGATGCGTACAAAGGGTAGTGGAAATCTGGAACTCTCTCCCCCAAAAGACTGGGTCGATTGAAACTTTCAGGACTGAGATCGATAGATTTTTGTTTGTTAAGGGTATCAAGGGCTATGGATCAAAAGTGAGTAAAAGGAGTTGAGGTACAGATCACCCATGATCTGATTGAATGACAGAATAGGCTCGAGGTGAAGAATGGCCTACTCCCGGTCCTATGCCCTGTTTAATTCAAATGTGTTTCTTCCAGTCTACAGCTTCTTGTTCCTCTCCGGTGACAAATGATACTACTCACATGTAGGTTTAATGTTAAAGTACATCTTGATCATAATTAGGTGTCAGCTGTGGCTCAGTGGGTGGCACTCTCACTTCTGAGCCACAAGGCTGTGGGTTCAAGTCCGACTCCAGAGAATTGAGCACAAAATCTAGGCTGACACTCCCAGTGCAGTGCTGAGGGAGCGCCGCACTGTCGGAGGTGCCGACTTTCAGATGAGACGTTAAACGGAGGCCTCGTCTCCTCTCTCAGGTGGACGTAAAAGATCCCATGGCCGCTATTTCGAAGAAGAGCAGGGGGAGTTCTCCCCAGTGTCCTGGCCAATATTTATCCCTCAACCAACATCACTAAAACGGATTATCTGGCCATTATCACACTGCTGCTTGTGGGAGCTTGCTGTGTGCAAATTGACTGCCGCCTTTCCCTACATTACAACAGTGACTCCACTTCAGGAAGTACTTCATTGGCTGTAAAGCACTTTGGGACGTCCTGAGGTCATTAACAGCGCTATATAAATGCAAGTTCTTTCTTCCTATAATTGTCCAGAAGCTGAAAGGGCCACCCTGCCATTGCCATTTACTGAACTTTTCTTTCTAATTAAACTAAGCACAGATGCCAGTGTCAGATATTGTGTGCCAGTGTCAGATACTGTGTGGCGCTCACCTACATTGGGTCAACACTGTGCTGGTAATGCATCTGACGGGGAAAAGTTAGCGAGCACTCACCAACATTGCCAAATATCCATTGCTTGTTTAAACTACTGACGAAGAAAACTGGCGACTGTGAGGCGGACATCAGGAGATCGCTGACCGCCAGGTTGATTATGAAGAGGTTCGGTGGAGTCCTCAGCTTCTTGTTGCTGTGTAATTGCAAACCAAACGAAAATCATGTTTCAGTTAACAGATGCGATCCTACTGCTTTGAGCACTGCCGAAAAACCGCAGTTAAATGCTTTTGCCAATGATGTGCCATTGAGACTCTTAACCATGGTTTTTGTTACATGAAAGCTTCCCTTTCCCAGCACCCTCTTGGCTGGCCTTCCAAGTTTCACCTTACAAAAACTCCAACTTGTCTAAATCGCCACCTCCCATATCCCACTGGCCCATCGCCATCCTTGCTGAGCTTCATTGGATCCCTCTCCGCTCCTCCAGATTCAAAATGCTCGTTCTCATTTACAATTTATTCCATGTGCTCGCTGCAACGTATCTCTGCAACCTTCTCTAGCCTTGCAGCTCAAGCAACGTCTTTTAGTCGTCCAAATGTCGATCAGTTCGACAAAACAACCAATACGGGGGCATCAATCGTTTTAACGATTACGTTACGACTAGTTACAGTAACGAGAGAGTAAGTACAATAGATGGATTTTACCCCAGTCCTTTGGCAAACAGGCGACCATGTGTTGAAACTGTCTGTTCCTTTGTTCTTTGCTCCTGTTCTGCCCTTCCTCCTTAAGGCAGTTGTTTATATACCCCCCATGTCTATGACATTATCCACCAACATAACAAAAAAAAAACAGATGATCCGGTCATTATCACATTGCTGTTTGTGGGACCTTGCTGTGCGCAAATTGGCTGTCGCGTTTCCCACATTACAACAGTGACTCCACTTCAAAAAGTACTTCATTGGTCGTGAAAGGCGCTATAGAAATGCAAGTCTTTTCTTTTTCTTAGCCAATCAGTGACACTATAGCCCATTTAACCCATATATTGACATGCTTCCATATCTGACTCTTTTCAGCAGACACAACTTGAAACAATCTGCAGTGAAATGGTTTACAATTACATGACTCTGACCTCCTATGTATTGCCCCCCCTCTTCCATTCCACCATTGGTAGTGGAGCCTACAGTCATGTTGCCCTACTCTATGGAGCTCCCTCCATAAACCCTCCACCTTGCTACTTCTCATCCCCTTTTAAAAGCCTCCTCAAGACCCTCTCATCTTTTTAGCTGTGCATTTTACGCTGTTAAATTCTCCACTAAAAGTTAGACCCTTTTGGATTAGGTTTAACTGGGGTTTTAACAGCGTGTTGACTGCTAAACAAAGGTTACGGCCCTGAAAAACTAACCTTAATTTTTTGCAGTGTCAAATTTGTCCATTTTAATAAAAACTAAAATTTTAAAGATTTTTTTTTTAAAAGCATCTATTTTTTTTTAAAGTTTGTTCATCTTTATTTCAGGTTTGCCTTTTCCCCGTGTGAGAGCCCCAATCTTTGCTTAGCTCTCGCTAACATTTTTTAAAAGTTAGAATTTCAAGAGCATACCCACTTCCTGGTTCGCTGTCTGTGAAAATTCAGCGTTGTGATTGGCTGCTTAGACAGCTTCTTGACGTCGTCACAGCAGCTCGCACAATGGGATTCCCACTATACTGCGTTGAATAGAATTATGCGTCGGAAAACCGGGGGGGGGGGAATTGAGTTGCACCCCCTTTGGGCTCATGGAGCGCAGCCGACACTGCGCGGGGGTTGCTCAGGAGGCCGGGGCGCTGGCAGGCAGCCAGCAACAAAAATGGCCGCCCGGCACCTCGCCTTTAATTAGCGCCGCCCCGGCCACATGTAGGCCACTCCTGACCTCGTCGGATATAGCGTCCGGTGGTAAGTCAGGGGGCGCTACTGAAGATCGCAGCCGGGGCGCGAGCGGGGCGCTGTGCACGGCGATGACATCATCGCTGGCGGCGCAGCGCTGCGGGACGCTAACAGTTACCGGCGCCGCTAACCTCCCACTGAATTTCATGGGAGGCGTTGGCCGCGCCGCGCCCGGGCTCTAGTTTCTTTGCGCCCCATTAGCGCCCAGGGCACTAACAAGAGGTGCAAAGCAACCAAATTTTTCCCCCCCTGAACTTTTCGACACAGGGATCGCAAGATCCTTGTGGGAAGCTTACTTCAGGGCCGGCGGTGAACGCCTTCACTTCACCACTGACCGCCAATTCCAGATCATCTATATTAATATGATAAAGCGGTTGATCTGTCTGTCTGTCTGTCTGTCTG